>NC_028455.1:5816362-6022477 GCF_000263155.2 Setaria italica | reverse complement strand
GTACGTGTACATAGACTTTGGCTGCTTTGACGTGCCTAGATGGATTAGGATGGGCAGTTTTATCCCTTGGTCAGTTGTGTATCTATAAACCTCACCAAGAGCTGCCTATATATTTGTACATGTTGTATACCCTAATTAATCAATTATCCCATGCAATCTCTAGTGTTTTCATGGTATCACGAGTCCACGAGTTCGGGTTATCCCCGATTCCTTACCTTCCGCATCCTAGCACGCAGCCGGCGCAGCTCCCAGCACGCCTCCGTCGGCGCAGCTCTCAGCATGCCCGCCCGCGGCGCTGCTCTTACCTCGGCTCTCCACCGCCGCTGCCTCCATGGCCGGCACTCTGCCGCCCGAGTCCTCCGCCGCCAAGCGCGCGGTTGATGGTAGCGCCGCCGCCCTCGCTCGTGCCGTCACGGTTGAGGTCGAGGCCGCCACTGCCGCGCAGGAGCGCGACGCCGCCAATGCCCACCTTTGCGAGGCCCTGGCGCGTTCTGTCCAGGAGCGCAAGGGCACCTCATCTGACTCCGACGAGGAGGACCCCAGCCACAACCTCTCCGACTAGGGGCCTGACGCTCACCAGGACATGATGCTCCACGAGGCCGCCGCCGTCCTCAACCTGCACACCCAAGCCGTCGTCGTGCAGAACATTCGGAGCCTCATCCCCGTCATCCTCGACACCGCTATCGACAACTACTCATGGTGGCATGAGCAGTTTCTCCTCACCGTCAGCAAGTACTCGCTGCAGGATCACGTTCTCCGTGACGTTCCCGCCTTGGCCTCTCTTGATTGGGGCCAGATGGACTGCGTCGTCCGGTCTTGGCTCTACGGCACCATCGCCACCGACATCATCATGGATCGTGGGGAGCGCGGCGCCACCGCCCGTGCCGCCTGGCTCGCCATTGAGACGCAGTTTCTTGGCAACCTGGGAGACGCGGGCCCTCTACCTCGACGCCAAGTTCCAGACCTTTGTCCAGGGCGACTTGTCCATTACGGACTACTGCCGCCGCTTCAAGAGCATGGAGGACGCCCTCGGTGATCTCGGTGAGCAAGTCTCCGACCGCACCCTCGTCCTCAACATCATTCGCGGACTCAATGACAAGTTCGCCGCCGTCAGCCACGACATCCGGCGCTCTTGTCGTCTTCGCTCCTTCCTGGAGGCCCGCGACGATCTGCTTCTCGAGAAGCTCACGATGGCGCCTCCTTCCTCGACTCCATCCACAGCGCTGCTCACCGGCGTCAACACTGGCTCCTCCTCTCGCCCCTCTGCGCCTCCCCACCAGTCTGCTTGGCATTCCTGCTCCGGGGGCGGCAAGGGGGGCCCTCCTCCAAGCAGAAGCGGGACAGGGGCCAACGTGGTGGTCAGCAGCGGTAGGGCCATGGCAACGACAGCAAGGCCTGTGCCGCCGGTGCCCAGACCCCTGCCCCCGGCACCACCCAGGTGTCCGGTGGTCCTTGGCCCTCCTTCTGGAACCCCTGGTCCAGTACAATTTAGATGTACCCGGGCCCTTGGCAGCAGGCCACCGTTCCTCCCCGTCCAGCCGCGCCCACACCAGTGTTTCAGTAGTAGGCGCAGCAGGCCCTCCTTGCCTAGCAGCAGGCGCAGCTCCAGAGCCTTCAGACCCCCTAGGGCAGCACGCACCCTACCTAGGGCAGCGGGCGCCACAGGTGCCCCCGGGGTTCTACAATCCCATGACGGGCCTGCCCTCCTCCTAGGATCAGCCAGTCCCTCGCCTCGACGTTCAGCACCATGACTCTCAACCAACCGCAGACGAATGACTAGTATCTTGATTCAGGTGCCACCTCACACATGACTTCAGACGGTGGTACTCTTTCACATTGTTCTCATCCGCGGTATCCCTTTCCTTCATCAATTGTTGTCGGTGACGGTTCCTTGCTTCCTATCACGGCTACTGGCGCCGCTCACTTTCCGGGTTCCTTGTCCCTTAACAATGTTCTAGTTTTACCTAAACTTATTAAGAACCTTATTTCAGTTCGCCAGTTTGCTTCTGATAACAATTGTTCTATTAAATTTGATTCCGCTGGCTGCTCTGTGAAGGATCTAGCGTCTTGGAGGCTGATCGTCAAGTGCAATAGCTCCGGGCCACTCTATCCCCTGTCGTTTCCTGCTGCCCACGTTGTCGTTGTTGTCTCCACCTCCTCTGTGTGCATTGCCATCTCTGACATCCCAGCCATGAAGTTTTGTCCAAAGTCGCTTCGGTCATTCCTTTTTGTAATAAGGACATTCATACCATCTGTCATGCGTGTCAGTTAGGGCGGCACACTCGCCTCCCTTTTCAATTATCTGCTTCTAGAGCGTTTAGTAATTTTGGCCTTATTCATTGTGATTTGTGGACGTCTCCTGTTCCCAGTGTGTCTGGTTATAAATGCTACTTGCTTATTCTTGATGATTATTCTCATTATTTGTGGATGTTCCCTTTACGTCTCAAATCTGACAGTTTTGCGATTCTGGCTAACTTCTTCTCCTCTGTGTGTACTCAGTTCGCCACTGTGAAGGCCGTTCAGTGTGACAACGGCCGTGAGTTCAATAACTCCAGCACACACACCTTCTTCCTCACGCATGGGATCCATCTTCGCATGTCCTGCCCCTATACATTGCTCCAGAATGGCCGAGTCGAGCGTATGATTTGGAGCGTCAACAATGTTGTCCACTCCTTTCTCTTTCAGGCTAGTATGCCTCCCTCCTATTGGGTTGAGCCTCAACACACTGCCACACACTAACTGAACATTCTACCTACTAAAACTCTTAGCTCCTCCATGCCGCACATGGGTCTGTTTTGCATCTCGCCGCCTTATGTTCATCTCCGGGTTTTTAGTTGCACTTGCTATCCGAATCTTTCCGCTACTACGCCACACAAACTTGCTCCTTGCTCCACCTTGTGCGTTTTTCTTGGCTATTCTGCTCATCATATGCGATACCGCTGCCTTGATCTCTCATCCAACCGGGTCATCATCTCTCACCATGTCGTGTTTGATGAGACTACCTTTTCCTTTTGTTAGCAACAACCACCCCCAGCTAACAAGGACTTTGATTTTTTATTGGAGCCTTCTTATTTGGTGCTGCCTCCTATTGGCTTGGCACCATCTATGTTGCTTGAAGGACTTTCACCCAGCGCACCTTCGACTTCTCCGTTGTGGAAGCCTGCTGCATCGCCGGACCCTGCTGGGGCCATGCCATCACCGACCACGACCACAACCCTCCCGACTGCGACCGTGCCATGCGCAAGTACGTCCCTGACCGGTCCAATCGGTCGGGCGAGCACCCCAACCGTACCAGCGAGCACTCTGATCAATCCGGCGAACGTCCCGACCGCACCGGCAAGCTCTCCGATCGGTCAGTTGCGTGCCTCGACCACACCGGTGACCACTCCGCTCAGTCGGGCGAGCGCCCCGACCACACTGGCGAGCTCTCCGATCAGTCGGCTCAGCACCCCGACGGCATCGGCGATCGCTCCGCTCGGTCATCTGAGCGCCCCGACCGCACCGGCGAGCGCTACACACGGTTGGGCGACCGCACTGACCGCGTCGGCGAGCTCTCCGATCAGTCGGCTGCGCGCCCCGACGGCACCGGCGCCCGCTTCGCTCGGTCAGGTGAATGCCCTAACCGCACCGGCGACCACTCTGCTCGGTCGGGCGAGCGCCCCGACCGCACCGGCGAATGCCCTCGGTTCTCTCCCCATGCAGCCTCCTGGTCCGGCCGTTCTTCCTCGTGGTGCGGTTCCCGTGCGTCCCGTTGCCAATCAGCACCCCATGACGACGTGTGGGAAGCTGGGATTCGGTTTGCTAACACTTTTTCATTCCTCCCAGCTGTCCCCAGTGCCTCACACTTACCGAGGTGCTCTTGCTGATCCTAATTGGCGTCGAGCCATGCAAGAGGAGTTCGACGCACTGCTGGCCAATCACACGTGGAATCTTGTACCATGTCCTACTCGGGCCAATGTTATTACTGGATAATGGGTTTTCAAGCACAAGTTTCATGCCAATGGTTCTCTGGAGTGCTACAAAGCGTGATGGGTACTTCACGGGTTTACTTAGTGCCCTGGGATTGATTTTTCTGAGACTTTCAGTCCTATCATCAAGCTAGCCACCGTCCGTATAGTGCTGTCCCTAGCTCTTTCTCATCATTGGCCGATTCATCAGTTGGATGTGAAGAATGCTTTTCTGCACGGGATGCTTTTAGAGACAGTCTACTGTGCTCAGCCTGCTGATTTTGATGATACCGCCCATCCTGATCATGTTTGTCGGTTGAATCGCTCTCTATATGGACTTAAGCAGGCTCCTCGTGCTTGGTACAGCTGCTACAGCTTGGCTTTGTGGAAGCCAAGACCGACACTTCCCTGTTTGTGTACCACCGCGGCGACAATATGGTCTATCTTCTTCTTTATGTGGATGATATTGTTCTCATGGCATTCTCAACACCTCTTCTATGTTGCACTATTGATGCCTTACAACGGGAGTTTTCGATGAAGGATCTTGGTGAACTTCATCATTTTCTAGGTATGCATGTTCAGTGGTGTGGTGATGGTCTTCTTCTATCTCAGTGCCAGTTTATGTTGAAGATTCTGGAGCGTGCTGGTATGACTGATTGCAAACCTTGTTCCACACCGGTTGATACAAATCTGAAGCTGTCTGCTACTGACAGTCCCCCACTTGTCAATGGGACTGATTTTTGGAGCCTTGCTGGTGCTCTACAGTATCTCACCTTCACTCATCCCGATATTGCTTATGCCGAAGCAGGTTTGTCTACACATGCATGATCCTCGTGAGCCACATCTTGCCGCCTTGAAGCACATTTTGCGGTATATTCGTGGCACTCTTCACTTGGGTTTGCATCTCCGGCCCTCTACTCAGTCGGATTTGCTGGTTTACTCCGACACTGATTGGGCTGGTTGCCCAGACACCCGGAAGTCCACTTCCGGGTATGACATCTTTTTGGGTGACAATTTGGTCTCTTGGTCTTCAAAGCGACAGACTATAGTCTTTTGCTCGAGTGCCGAGGCTGAGTATCGGGCGGTTGCCAATCCCGTTGCCGAGGTCTCCTGGTTGCGCCAACTTCTAGTTGAGCTGCATGTTCCTCTGCGTTGCACCACCTTGGTTTATTGCGATAACATCAACACTGTCTACATGTCTTCGAACCTCGTTCAGCATCAGCGCATAAAACATGTGGAGATTGATCTACACTTTGTTCGTGAGTGTGTTGCTACTATGTCTGGGTGTTTCATGTTCCGACGAGCTCTCAGGACGCTGACATTTTCACCAAAGGCCTGCATTCTTTAGTGTTCACGGAGTTCAGGTCCAATATGAACGTTCAAGCTGCCGATGATCAGACTGTGGGGGCGTGTTAGAAGATGTGTATGTATTGTATGTGTTGTGCGTGTAGATGAGCCCTGGCTGCCCTGCCGTGCCCTAGATGGATTAGGATGGGCAGTCTTATCCCTTGGTCGGTTGTGTTTCTATAAACCTCACCAAAAGCTGCCTATATATTTGTACATGTTGTATACCCTAATTAATCTATTATCCCACGCAATCTCTATTGCTTTCACTTGCAGCTAATAAACTACCCGCTTATTGCTTTATCAAAAAATAAAACAGCCGCTTCCCACCACTGGACTTGTTTACAGCAAACAGCTACAACTACAAATATATATATAACCAAGCCCGCATAAAACACACGAACACTTTAAGGTGAGAACAAAAATGGTTATCGCACAAGCAATCAACCATAGAGTTTAACTGCCCAATTACTACAAACAATAATTGCTCTAAATATATTACTTAATAAAACACAGGACACGGGCCTATCTCTGGGCATTAAATTGATCCATAAGAAGAGGAGGGGTCTGTTTGGAGTTGCTTATTTTTAGTCGTAGGGCCTATTTGTTTCCACCCTCCTAAAACCTTACCTCCTAAAAAGTGACTAAAAACTGCCTAAAGTGCCAAACACTTCTCCTAAAAAGTGACTAAAATCTTTTAGGAGGTCCAAATCTTTTAGGCCCTCACCCCCTCCTAAAACCGACTAAAATCGGTTCTGGACCGCTCCTACCCCCACACCCACCCCCACCGCACACCAGACCCCACCTTACCCTCTCTCTCTCCTGCTCGACTCCCGCCGCCGCCCGACTCCCGCCGCCGCCGCCTATCTCCTGCCGCCGCCCATCTCCCGCCGTCCATCCCCGCCGCGACGCCCGCGGCGAGCGGCATGCAGGGCGCCACGGGTGCCACGTCGCCGCCGTGGCCACCGCGTCCCGCGCCCCGGCGGCCAGCAGCCGCGTGTAGGGCTGCCGCGGCCGCCCATCTCCCGCCGCCCAACTCCCGCCGCCGCCCAGCACCCTCAACACACCCACGCACACAGGCATGAGTTGGCAACGCTTGGCCGGCGGATGGGGAGCGGTGCCGGGAGTCCGGCACGGCGAGGTAGAGCGGCCGGTGATGGGCGCAGGAGCACCGGGGCTTCACCACGACCCCGTTTTGGCTGCTTGTTGGGGACGAGGAGGCCGGGGAGGTGGTGTTCGGCGGCGGCACCCGAGCTTGGGCGGGCGGGAATGGCGGCCGCGGGATCTGACATTCCCGGCGCCAGGAGCTACGGCGGCGGACAAGGAGTGGTCGAGGGGGAAGAGGAGGGGGTCAGGAAGCCGTGGGAGGCGACGATTTGAAGATGGTGGAGCAGAGGCTGGGGATTTGATCAGCGGACGGGCTCTGCTCAGCTCGGGGAACGCCGTGGAGGGGAACAGGGGTAGCGGGTTGGTGGGGGAGAGGTGCATCTTGGTCATTTTACCACTTCATTCATTGCCTTTAGTCACTTTTAGGAGGTGGAACCAAACATACTTTAGGAGGTGCCTAAAATCTTTTAGGAGCTAAAACTTTATGAGGGTGGAAAGAAACAGGCCCTTAGGTGTTTGGTTTGATGGGCTAAACAGCATTGAATGGGGTTGATATTGACATGTTTGCTCCTAAAAAGCATTGAATGAGGGGGAGAGAGAGGGGGAGACAACCAGACATAAATGAGAGCAGGGGTATAAAGATCACCTTTTAGCTCTAATACAACCCAAGTGTTGCTTATGGACTTATGATAAGAAATCCAACTTTAGCTCCAATAAACAAGGGTGTTTGGTTTTTTTACTAAAAGTTGGTTATTTTAGCTGCTTATGCAAACCAAACACCCCCGAGATTACCTCGGAGCAACGGAGCTATGCCCATCACCACCGATCGTTTGCCAGCAATGTCCAAAATTGACGGATGTCATTTTTGGGCCAGCGGTGATAGGGACTTCTGTAGCAGTGTGTTTTCATTAAAACATCTTTTTCTGATTTTTGGGAAACTCATTTTCCAAGTACCGGATTCTGTTAGGTTATCCAAACAAAGATTTAGAGTTCTTTATGTGAAAACAGGTTCATGGAAACGTGTTTCCACAAAGTGATCCAAACAATCCAAAAAATCGGTTCAAGGAGTCATGCAAACGGAAGACGGCATGCCTGCACCCTGCAATTAGCACTAATTAAGTCCACAATTTTGTATGGTACTAGTATTTTTCTAAACTTATTATAAGATTTTAAGTGGTACTATTTTTTATGGTAAGAGCAACTCCAAAAGACTACTAATTTTACCCCCAATATCCTTTTTAGGGAGAAAAAGAGAAAAAAAGAACTCCAACAGTCCATCCAAACCTTCCCCAACTTTTTAACGATGCTAAAAAACAGCTTGCCACCACGTATATTTTAGCGTTGGTGTTCGTCCTCCAATCCTAATTTCCCGCATGCCCGCGCGTCCCTCCTGATGGGCCCAATACGATGACGTGGCCTGTTTTGAAATATTAGGGGCAATTTATTAGCGATCTACCGTGGATTGATATGTTTTTAGAGGAAATTTTTTCAGGAGAAAGAAGAATTTTTTCGGGTACAAGATCTTGTAGTCGCTCGCAATGTACTCGTAGATAACGAGGCACGTGTGTGGTGGCAGAATAAAAAAAAAGATTAAAAAATTGTGTGACCGCTAAACTAATAAACTTATAAACCTTTGTTTCGATGTTGATATTAGTGCGGCAGAACCCTTTGTTAGGTGGCTGTATAAATAGTTGCTTGTGGTGGGCAACTGGTCATTAGCACCGCATAGATATCCGAGCAACCCTGGCAGCTTTAACAGGCCTAAACAAACCCTCTGATTTAAACTATCATTTAGATGATGATTGGTGAGGCCCTCAGTCTCTGTCGAGAGGACATAATTAATCCATGTGTCTCATGCAATCTGATATCAGCAAGGATATTCTGTACCTTTAGATGATCGTGAGTCGTTTCTGAGGCGTGTTCCTGTAAAGCGCCGATTATTCCTCCGTCTAACGTCTCCACGTTGAAAAACGGCGTCAGGACCAAAGCACGTTCTGCGGCCTTAAAAGGGCCCATGCATGGTAGCGAATGTAAAGTAGCTGGTCGTTATTCCACTAGGATATAGTCCGATCCATATGGGCCTCCGGAGAGCAGTCAATTTTTAGTTGTTTGGTTAGGCCCTTAGCAATGTTTCACGAATGCAACTAACCTCTTATTAGTCAAGTCCCCATTTCCAGCAAGCTAGGTGTTGACGTTTATTATCGACACACTTTTAGTGTCATTTAACTAGTATTTTCATGCTTAATTTTATACTAACCAGCCATTTGGCACCTGAAATAATCCATTATTGTATATGTGTTGTATTTTAAAGTATATTGCATTATGACATGAAATACGACGTAATCGAGGGGGTTTGCATAAAGAGTTTAATGGATATTTGGACATGGATCATCAAAGAAAGTCAGCACGAGGAAGGAGAGGACCAGAAGGGCTAGGAAGGGTCCAGGCCGATTGGCCTGGGAGCTCGGGGCTGATCGGCCTGGCCCATTTGAGGACCCGGTCGACCTCCCATTTCTTCAGCGTGAAGTTTACGATGACCTCTAGGGTTTTTTTCATTGACATTGGCCCAGAACTGCCGCTTATGGGAGACTATAAATACCCCCTCATGGACTTTAAGGAGGAGGGGTTGGTAGAGAGAAGAAAACACCACTCAAGCACCATCCACCGTCGCCATAAGGAGGAAAAATAAAGAAAAGATTGGATCTACGAGAAACCACGCGAAGCGGAGTACTAGAGGAGGAAGGAACCTCCCAAGCCGATCGGTCCCCGTTCATCGTCCCCTTCGGTCCAGTTGATCTACAGGGCGATCTTTACTCAGAATTCTGTCAACATGTGTAAGATCATGGGGTAAAGTCTCTGTTTGTCCTTGAGGTTGTATGGAGACCTTGATTTGTAATCGTTGAACCTCTTGTTTAAGATCTGTTTGTTATTTATCACATCGTGATGATGCTCCTTCATGTAATGGCTAGACAGCGCTACTTTGGGTTGCTTATTTTCTTACCTAGAATGATCATCAAGCCGTGTTCTTATCGTTCAATATTTGAGTACCCTCGTGTAGTGACAACGTGCGAGAGGGAAGGTGTTGGGCATGGTTCACATCCACTCACGATAACACTTAGATCTAATTCTTTGATGCATGGTGATTACATCTACAAGTGATCCTAGATCCCTAGGACAAGCATTTTATCTATCTTGTCTACATCCATGCTCTCTATCTGGTTTAATCTAAGTCACTAGTTCTTTTGTTAGATCAATTTTATCATATACAAAGAACCTTTGGTTACATAGATTAGTGCTTAGTTAAGCGTGCAAATCCACTTGTTCCACGGATTGGTAGACCTTGGGGGATAGTCTTCGGAAAGAGTACAACTGATCCGTATGTTTGCGGTTCATAAATTGACATGCTAACTGCCGTCAACAAGCTTTCCTAGCGCCGTTGCCGGGGAACAAGTCAGTTTTGCTACGTTTAACTTTGTATTAATTTTTGTATCCTCTAACATCTAACTTTTTCTCTAGAAAAGAAAACCTTTTATTTTTGGTGTCTAGATGGCTCTGATTGATCACTACAAGGAGGAAGGAGAAAAGTCACTGAGGGACTATTGAA
The DNA here is from genome assembly GCF_000263155.2 of Setaria italica. NCBI lineage: Eukaryota > Viridiplantae > Streptophyta > Magnoliopsida > Poales > Poaceae > Setaria > Setaria italica. Next base: position 6,012,475 of record NC_028455.1, on the reverse strand, counting down.
TTCCATTAACTGATCAATTCGACATGCAGAAATTTAACTCAGTGCTTGCAGTCAAGGAGTACATCTTGGATAAAGGAATAATTGACATGGCTGGAAGCAATCCTTTCCAAGGAGTGGAGACTGATAATCCATATAGACACATTGAGCGATTCACGATGCTATGCAATACGCTACAACAAGAAGGAATTCTGCCAGCTTGGTTCAGGTGGAATCTATTCCCGTTTTCACTTGCAAATGAAGCAAGATGATGGTATGTAGAAGCTTCTTTCGACGCGAAGCGGAATTGGGAGACACTAATGACAAAATTTTGTGGGAGATTTTTCTCTATTAGCAAACTTTAGAACCTTCGGAAGGAAATGATCATGTTCGTGCAAGGAGAAGATGAAGGAATAGATCAAGCTTGGGACAGATTTAACAGACTACTCGAATAAGGACCTAAGCTTGGATTCTCAGGTGATGTGTTGTTGCATACATTTTATTTTTTACTAACCCAAAAATACCGGGAATTTGTTCAAATGTGTGCAGGAGGAGACCTTATGGAAAAGATACTCAGGGAGGCTATACAACTTCTACAGAAAATCATTAGAGGAGCAGCCGTAAACAGAGAATGGGATAACTATCAATCTGGGGCACAAAAGTAAGGAAATCACGGACATATACTTGCTGGAATTTTCAGAAAAGAAGTCCAGAAGGAAGAGAAGGAAGAACCTATGGTGCAAAAAGAAGAAGAACCAACACACATAAAGGAGGAACCTACCCAGTGCATCAAAGACGATAAACTAGAAACATCAGAAGCTCAAAGCTTGGCAAATGCAAAACCCCTGCGGAAGTTTGAACAAATGGATTGGGTTCCTATCGATTTCAACGAGATATTTGATAAATATAGGCCATATCCAAATCAAAAGGGGTCAACCAGTGCCATAGACACGGATTTTCCACCAGAGAAACACACTGGGTATGTGCTTGACAAGGAAACAACTAGTTTTCAGCGAAGAAGTAGACCCAAAATTTGTTGCTGAAGTAAAAGGAGTCATGGGAGTAAAACCTGAAGCATCACCTTTCACCAGTCTAGCGCAAATATACGCAATTGTGATCAATCAACATGAGGGAGCACATTTGCCTACAGCGCATATCAACTGCATGATCAATGGGAAGATTATCAACAAAGCACTTTGTGATATTTGAGCACATGTAAGTGTCATGTCTTCGAAACTTTATGATAAAGTTTTTAGTAAGACTTTGCAACTTGCTCCAACACCAATTAAATTGATCATGGGAGATGGTAGAACAACCGAACCTTTGGGTGTGCTTAGAAATCTAAAAGTTAATATCTCAAATAAATCTATACCAATTGATTTCTTTGTTATTGATGCTTGCCATGATAAACATGATGGTATAATCCTTGGTAGACCTTTTCTTAAGTTGGTAAATGCTGTGCTTGATGCGGGAGAAGGAAAAGTAACAATTAATCTTGATGGTGCCAAATATACTTATGATTTTTTGCCTGCATCTCGAAAAAATTTGCATCCATCTCCTAATAACAAGAAGGTAGAAAGTGTATACTTTGCTGAAAGTTCCAGGGATCCTTTACTAAGAGCAATGGAAAATAATGAGGATAACGAATTGGGAGAAGCAACTGAAGCATTGTCACCTCAATATGAAACTCTGGAGGAAGGAAAATTCAAAGATATTAATTGGAGAATTGGTGCAATAAGAACCAGAAGCACCAGATGTTGAGCAGAAGCTGTTACCCAAGGGATTAAAATATGAATATTTAGGGAATAAAAAAATGTATCCAGTCATTGTTAGCGATGAGTTAAGCAAAGAAGAAACTAAGTTGTTGAATTTATTGAAAAGACATCAAAAAGTGATTGGGTACACAATTAAAGACTTAAAAGGAATCAGTCTAGCCTTGTGCACTTACCAGATACAGTTAGAAGGTCAAGATAAGCTAGTTGTGGAGGGACAAGGAAGACTAAGCCATGCTATGCGCGATGTGGTAAAGAAGGAGGTAATCAAATTGCTTAATGTTGGGATTATTTATCCAGTACCACACAGTGAATGGTTGAGCCCAGTGCATTGTGTAACTAAGAAAGGAGGACTTGTTGTCATGACAAACGAGAAGAATGAACTGATCCCTCAAAGAATGGTGACAAGGTGGAGGATGTGTATCGACTACCAGAAGCTGAATAAAGGCAACCAGGAAGGATCACTTCCCTTTGCCTTTCATTTATGAAATGCTCGAAAGATTAGCAAAGCATTCTCACTTTTGCTATGATTATATATATTCTGGGTTCTTTCAGATTCCTATACACCCAGATGATTAGCATAAGACCACGTTCACTTGTCCATATGGAAATTTCACTTATAGAAGGATGCTTTGTGGATTGTGCAATGCACCTGCATCTTTTCAACACGACATGATGGCTATATTTTCGGATTTCATTGAAGATATCATGGAGGTATTTATGGATGATTTTTCAATTCATGGTACAAGTTTCGACAACTGTCTGGAAAATCTTGATAAAGTTCTTAAGCAATGTGGATAAGTTCATCTAGTCCTAAACTAGGAGAAGTGCCACTTTATGGTAAAACAAGGAATAGTACTTTGGCATGTAATCTTAGAAAGAGGGATAGAGGTTGATAAAGTAAAAATTAAAACTATGGAAAAGTTGCGTCCGCCCACAGATATCAAGTCATTGAGAAGCTTTCTTGGACATGCTGGATTTTACAGGAGATTCATTAAGGATTTTTTGAAGATCACCAAACCATTGACACTACTCCTGCAAAAGGATGTCAATTTCGAGTTTGATAAAAACCGCCTCCAAGCTTTCAAAACTTTAAAACAATCACTCATCAGTGCGCCCATCATTCAGCCTCCAGATTGGAATCTACTTTCGAAATAATATGCGATGCAAGTGATTATGTTGTTGGGGCAGTCCTTGGACAAAGAAAAGAAGGGAAGGTACATGTAATTTACTATGCTAGTAAGACTTTAAATGAGGCTCAAATAAATTAAACAACTACGGAGAAAGAATTTCTTGCGGTAGTGTTCGCTTTTGAAAAATTCAGATCTTATATTGTGAACTCCAAGGTGATTGTGTACACCGAGCACGCTATGATTAAATATCTTTTGTGCAAGAAAGATGCTAAACCACGTCTGATTCGCTGGATATTGCTGCTACAAGAATTTGATGTGGAGGTCAGAGATAAAAAGGGATCAAAAAATGTGGTGGCTGACCATTTGTCGAGAATAGTATCAACAAGATGATGGAAACGAGCCTATTGAAGATCGAATGAGGGATGATCATCTATATAGAATCCTCGACAAGGATACATGGATTGAATGATATTATTAGAGCAACAAAAAGAGCTCCCTTGAATCACTTACAAAGGAATGAAAGGAGAAAAGTGGTTGCTGAAAGCAAGAAATACTATTGGTCTGCACCTTACCTATATAGATATGGAGTAGATGGAGTATTAAGAAGATGCATTCCAAGAGAAGAGGGAGGTGGTACTTTGAAAATATCATTCATCAGAATATGGAGGACGTTATGGATACTTTAAAACTCATGAAAAAGTCTGGGCAAGCAGATTTTATTGGCCAAAGATGCATGAAGATGCAAAGAGATTCATTGCTACTTGCCTGGAATGCCAAAGAACAAGAAATATTTCAGCTAGAAATTCTATGCTATTGAACTACAACTTGTAGGTGGATTTATTTGACGTTGGGGTATAGATTTCATGGGACCATTCTTAAACTCGCATAGGTATGAGCACATCTTGGTCATGCTTGATTATGTGTCTAAATGGGTAGAAGCTATTCCATTTCGGAAGGCATCAACAAAAGAATCAATTCACATGATTAAGACTATAATATTTCCTAGGTATGGAGTGCCAAGAATTTTGATCAGGGATGGATGATCACATTTCACACGAAAAGATTTTTGCAAATGTCTATCAAAATTGGTGATTGAACATAGAGTATCTACAGCCTATCATCCTCAAACAAATGGATAACTAGAAACTTCTAATAAACCTATCATCCTCAAACAAATGGATAACCAGAAACTTCTAATAAACAACTGAAGGATATCCTGAAGAAGACGGTGATCAGAGGAAAGGATTGGTCAAAGAGGTTAGATGGAGCATTATGGGCATACAGGACAGCTCACAAAACACCTATAGGTATGACCCCATATCAATTTGTCTATGGAAAAACATGCCACCTTCCCGTTGAACTCGAACATAAAGATTATTGGGCTATAAAGGAAATAGACCTTGATGTTGGTGCTGCAAGAGTAAAAAAGAAGAATTCAAATAAGTGAATTAGAAGAGACGAGACTTAAAACTTACCACAGTGCAAGCATTTATAAGGAAAGAATAAAGAGGTAGTTTGATAAATGGCTTTACAAGAAAGAATTCAAAGAAGGAGACAAAGTGCTACTGTTCAAACTCTAGAATCAAACTCTTTGGTAAAGGAAAATTGATGAGCTAGTGGGACAGACCATGCGTGGTTCATTCTGTATCACCTATCGGAGCGGTAATGATTATGGATGTCAAAGGAGATCAAAATTTTGTGAATGGACAGCGACTAAAGGCATTCTTGGAACCTGATGTCGTGACTGTCAATTATGTTGATGTTTACACCATAGAGGAAGAACAACCATGTCAAGCCTGACAACACTAAAATAGGTACCTTGTACATATTGTCGGTGTTTAGACCCGACAACCTATCGAGGAGGTACCCGAGGTAGTGTTTTATGTGTGGAGCTCGCCAAGATCAGGAACTTGAAGGTGAACTTGAACACACGATTTAGATAGGTTCGGGCTGCTTATGTCGCATAATACCCTACGTCCTGTGTGTTGGTTGGATTGTATTGGTTAGACTTGTTTGGAGGGGATCCCTGCCTCGCCTTATATTGCCGGGGGCAGGGTCACAAGTCGGTTTTTTACAAGAATACTAATCGGCAGGTCCGAGCCGTTAAAAATCGAGACCCTGTGCCAAACTCTAAAATGAGGCCTACCTCCCTAAAAAATAGGACTACAAATAAGATATATGATATATATCACAATAAGATTTATCAAAAACCGTACCTATTCGACTCTTGCTTTCATAATCTTTACTCGAAGTGCTTCATTCTTTTAGTGTTCCTTGAAATGAAATCTTCAATGATACGCTCATAAGCAATCTTCTCTAGCACTTCACTCTCAAGTGCTATTGTGGCCAAATCATTAAGTCTTTGTTGTGTCATTGTCGAACACAAATATGACTTCAATAGTTTCAATTTAGAAAAGCTTCGCTCTGCCGATGCAGCGGTCACAGGAATGGTCAATAGAACTCTATATGCAATACTTGCATTGGAAAAACAATCATACTGCTTTAGGAACTTTCGAATTTCAATAGGACCCATACTTTCTTTAGGGATGAAACCTTGAAGAAACTTCAACTCCACATACAAATCATTGGCATCAACATCAGATTTTCCATCTTTTGTAAGGACAGCCCCAAGATTAACACAAGAAGATTTCAAACTCATGTCATCCAATGACTATAACGTTTCAGAGGTAAATAAGAAACCAAATTTTTTTTGGTAACTCTGGTATTGTTCAAATCTTGTTGTAAGTGAGGAAATTGCTTGATCAACAATAGGTACAAAATAGTTAATTCTAAATAGGTCCTCTGCAGACTGTGTAGCAGCATTTGTGTCATCTAGGTTATCATCAAAATGTCTCTTTCTTTTAATTTCTCTTCTTTTATGAAACGTTGTACCAATATCCATCTCAAGTGCAATTCCTTTGGCAATCTCTAATGCTTCTAAGAAACGAGTTTCCCTATAACCCTTGAAGAAAGAAATCAGCCCTTCCACCTTCTCAATAGCAACATCAATAAGCATATCCTTTGCTTGCAAGTGTTTGCTTACTAAATTAACGGCATATAATACCTCATACCAAATTAATATTGCCACTATAAATTCATACTCTCCAAGTTCATTGTTTCCAAGCCCTTAGCCTCACTGTTTGTTTTTGGATCATTATCAACATCAGATACCTGAAATTGAAAGCAAGAAAATATGTGTTATAGTTGGAGATAGCCAAAATAAGTACATCATTATCAAATATCAATACAACAATATTGGGTACCTGAAGTAGAGCCTCTCGAATGTCTGTGCACTGAAATCTAATAGCTTTAACATTTTCAACACGACTCTCCCAACGTGTAGCTGATACTAACTTGAGAGTCAATCCTGATATGTTATCTTTCAGAATCTGCCATTTCTTAGTAGAATTAGCAAAAGATGTATAGATGCGCTGGATGATTCCAAGGAAGTCCTTAGCTTTACCACAAGTCTTAGCCATATCACAAAGTGTTAAATTAAGGCTATGGCAACCACAAGTAGAATAGAAAGCACGAGAATTTACATCCAAAAGTTTCTTTTTTTACCCCTTTATGTTTTCCTTTCATATTTGACCCATTGTCATAACCTTGTCCTCTCACATCATCTATATCAAGACCAAGGAGCTTTAGTTCATTCTCTAGCACATCAAAAATTCCTTGCCCAATTGTATCATTGACATCCAAAAATCCTAGAAAGGATTCTTCTATGCGAACATCACTTGAAGATGAGTCAACATATTTTATAATTAAGGACATTTGTTCTTGTTGGCTTGCATTAGGAGTACAATCAAGTATGACATAGAAGTACTTTACACTCTTTATTTTCTTAATAATTTCAGACTTAATAGCAGAAGCAAGCAAGTGTATCAACTCATTTTGAATCTTAAAATCAAGATAATGAGATTGAGTTTCCTCACTTGTAATACAACGAACATTTTCTTGAATAATTGGGTCAAATTCAACCAACATCTCTACCAATCCCAAGAAATTCCCATTGCTATCTTCATATAGTCTGCTATTAGTCCCACGAAAAGCTAGATTATGCTTGGCAAGAAATTTAACAATGCTAACAATTACAAACAAAACTTTTCTCCAATGGTCCTTTTCTTTCTTGAGTTGTCGTTGAGCGGCTTTATCAATAGTTTGATCCTTTTGCAATCTACTACGCAACTCATACCAAGTTGTCATACTCGATACATGATCTGCACTTGTCTCATGCTCTTTAAGTCTATTAGCAAGATGTCTCCAATCATTAAACCCCTCATTTGCCAACTGACCTTTTCGATGGCCTTTTGTAAATAATTTACAACCAAAGCAAAAGATCCTATCAAATTCCTTAGAGTAGACAAGCCAATCCCTATCACAGTGCTCTCCATTTGATAAAATTCTTGTATAGAATAGTGTAGAAAACCTTCTAGAATATCTATCCTTAGGATCTTTCTGAATTGATAAATCTCTTCTAGGGTCCTTTTGTGCTAAAATATCAATTTGTTTATCATCAATGGAATCCCAATATCTAGGATCAAATATCCATTTCAATGTTATTAGCATTGTTATCCATTTCAATGTTGTGTTATCGATAAGAACTTTCTCGACCCCAACAATATTTTCTGACTCTATTTGACCATCTCTAGAATCATTGTCATCATTATTATCAAGTGCAGTTCCCTGTCCCTGACCAAGTGACTGATTATCGATTATCGGTGGACACTTGTGACTCTTTTCTAACAAATTTATCCATAGCCCCCTTTTCAGATTGAGTTAAATCCTCTATTCTTTGTTTTTTCTTACGCTTTTGGTAACCAGATTCATACTTTCTAGACCGGTTTGTAGAAGACATGACTAGAACCTTGGAACACTAGATAATCCAGAACCAGAATAAAGATAATTGAACACCTAGATGGATCAATATTATATTAGTCATTAGTCATCACCCATCAACATTGATTAAAATATTGAAAATTAACTGGACCAAATTATTAGTACACCTGGAGACTCGATCAATCACAATTCACAAAGCAATCGGCTGGCGAGCGAAAAGCAATTAGCCGGTGAAAAACAATCTGCGCCTGAGAGCCTGACGTGGATCGTGGTGAGTCAACGCCCAGCGGTGACCAACTTGGCGGTGACGCTTGGAGCCGACGCCCTGGCCTGACCCTGATGCCTGGTTGCCTGATGCTTGCCTGGAGTCCCATTGTCCCAGCCAATTGATTTCACACCGCCTGCCCTGTCCTGGAGTCCCATGATGCCTGGAGTCCCGTGACCCATCACCCGTGGAACTGGAATGTGGATCGGCGGATCAGCGGATGGACAGACTTGCCGTGCGCCCGTGCCGTGGCCTAACGGACTATAGGTCTGCGGTCTCCTGTGCCCTGCTCTGGTGGGCCCCTAGAATTTGGAGGCCCTGTGCGATTGCACAGGTCGCATCTGCTTGGGCTCAGCCCTGCTAATTGGATTTGACTAGAGAGTCCTACTCTAATTGCTATGAGTAGTTTCCTAATCCTCAACTAGTTCTTGTCCTCCACATATACCACGCCGTCCTGCACTGTAGTCTCCATGTCTGACACGTCTCGGTACACAGCCCATATCTAGGACTGTCCAAGTCTCTCGGTGAGCCTATAGATGTATGGCCGACAAGCCCCTGAGTACTTTTTAGTCAAATGTAGCAGTCCTGAGTACTTTTGTAGATGTCTCTGACTAGTTTGTGGTGCTCCTTTTGAGTACTTCATCGGATTGGGTCTTCGAATGTACTTGAGTACTGCCATGTGTCGGCCATACACCTATGGGCCCACCAGAAGACTTGTACGGACTCACACCAGAAGACGTGCACCGAATCGTATCAAGACATGGAGACTATGGTACAGGGTGGCGTAGTCTACATGGACTCCAGGGGACTAGTCGAAGACATGGAAACTACTCCTCCGAGTTAGAGTAGAACCCTCTTGTCGAATCCGACTAGTACTCCTGTATGACAACTAATCTGTAACCCTACTCCCCCGGTATATAAGGGAGGGTAGGGGACCCCTCAAGATAGGTTCAATCGAATACAAGCAAACAACATACAGGACGTAGGGTATTACGCAATCTAGTGGCCCGAACCTGTCAAAATCGCATGCCTACGTACACCATCGAGCTCTTGATTTTGGTTACACCCACTAACCAAAAACTCTACCTTGGGTACTCCCTAGGCAGGTTGTCGGGTTAAAACACTGATAGCTGGCGTGCCAGGTAGGGGAAGTCGCCAAAATCCTCCACACGAGTTCGATGGATCAAGTCATCATCAAGCCTATGATTGCGTTCGAAGCTGGCGCAACTTTCATCTTCAGCTCCTGGGTCTGCAATTCCAATGGTGCTGGAAGTTTCCATCGCTACATCACAGAGGCCCCGGAGAAGAAGCAACTCGACGTCACCCTTCGTCGACAAGCTACGGAGGATTTCGTCGAGAAATTCAACAAAATTTTTAATCTGACAAACAGTGAGCTCGAGTACAACTCAAACTCTACAATAACTCGAACTGGCTCCCACAAGCATGCAAATAGGCCATCGCTCAAACCGAATCAAACTTCGAGTCAATTTCCATTTGGACTCCGAGACATGGCTTTGGTTTATCAAGCAACCTTATTCAAGTCAAAATCTGGATCAGAGATAATTGAAGACCACAATCTCGATTTCTACTCGGATTTCATCAAAGAAACTCCTTTATCAGGTGCACACACACAATAGCCCGTCAAGGCAAAAGATCTATCTCCTGAGCATGGTCCATGGTGGCAAGCCAAAACCAACCAAAAGTCGCCTAAAAAGACACACCCTTTTGTCCCTGTTGGAATTACCAACTGGGACTAACTCTTTTGTCCCGGTTTGTAACTCCAACAATGACAAAAGGGGGGATATTTTGTCCCGGTTGGAGCTTCCAACCGGGATAAAACGGGGACGGCGTCGGTGCGATTTTTTCGACCGTTACAACCAGGACTAAAGGGGGGCTTTAGTCCCGGTTGGTATTTACATCTGGGACTAAAGCTCCCACTTTAGTCACGGGCCTAATGTTAGCCAGGATAAAAGGGGTGGATGAAAGGTCAGTTCTGTTGAGAGAGGGGTGCATAACTTTTCCTCGAGTGTCATTAGTAAAAGGTTGCCTCGGGCCTAGGATGCAACACTTCTAGAGTTTGACTTTGGTCAATGCATTTTGTTATATGCTGTAATTCCTTTTTCTATAGTGTTACCTGGTGCTTATGCCCAATCATGTGATGGGTATTATAAAAACACCTCCAACAACTCAGCAGATCCCTTCCAATTTTTATTCCATGTGGCATTTGCGCGAAATGGTTTTGACATTTTAGCTGCCCGTTCTGAAATGAAGGTTGAAAAATAGAAATTTCATACTAGTTGGAGGTCCACTATGCAATTGGCGCACAAAAAAGGTGGCAATGATACTGGTTGTCTCTGTGCCCGCGGCACCAGCTGGTTATTGAAAGTATTTTTGGACTAACATTATACGTGATCAAATTCGTCTCTTCGCTCGGCTAGAAACCTAGGAGACTCCATGTCAGCATATTTTTTTTTTGAAACGAGCCAGCAGGAGAGCTGCTGCTATATTAAAAGAGAGGAAAAGCCTGATGGGCCGTATACAAACATACTATACAAGCTGTACACTCGCATCCCCGAAACAGGGAGGTAGAACTCCACTATGACAACTAGTACAAAACGGAACACTCAACCTGAGAGAAAGTCCCCCAAGTGTTTAGCTCCCGCAACGACCCACATCGCAGCTTGGTTCTTGATGCCGTCGGTTATCTGGGTAACCGTCTTGTCTTTGTGTTGGAAGACCCTCCGATTTCTCTCTAGCCAGATCTCCCAAAGAACGAGGATAATGAGGGTCCACAACCCTTTCCCCCGTTTCCCTCAGCCATCGGGCTAGCCAGCGTAGCTGTCCACCAATTATGTATGGAGTCGTGCCTATCCCAGCGGCTTGGATCAACATTAGGGCATTGCGTCCATGTGTTAATTTCCATCCAAATTAGCCGTGTGAAACTGCAGTCGGTGAAAAGGTGATACCCTGTCTCCTACACTGTGCTGCAAAAGGGGCAGGTTGGGTTACTGGTCCATCCCCGACGCTGGAGTCTGTCCGCTGTCCAAATTCTATCTTGCACGGCCAATCAGCTGAAGAATTTGCACTTTGGTGGCACCCATATTTTCCAGATTAGGTTCTTGAGATTAGTTGTCATGGATCCTATGAATTGTACTCTGTATGCCGATTGTGTGCTATATTTCCCATTCGGCGTGAATTTCCATGTGATGGTGTCCGGGATGCCTGGCGTAAGGTGCAGGCGGTTGGTCTCAACCCATAGTCGGTAGTACTCAATGAAATATGTGGCGGTAAATCCTTGATGAAGAAGGTTTAAATCTCTTATCCACGTGCGATTTGTGACTGCATCATATAGTGTCCTGTTTTTCCTTCTGGAGATATGATATAGATTTGGCGCAATGTCCCTTGGCCTTTGTCTACTTACCCAGCCACTGTCCCAGAAGGAAGTCTTGTTGCCATCTCCCACTGTGATCTTGGTTGCTGCCGCAAAGAGTTTGCGGTCTGTTTGGGAGCAAGGGATGTCCTGGCTCTCCCAGGAAGGTCCATCTTTCATCTAGTCCTGCCAGAGCCACCGTAACCGCAAGGCCCAGGAGAATTTTTCGAGGTGTAACACACCTAGTCCTCCTCCCCTCCTAGGCCTTGCAGATCGTGTCCAATTCACTTTGCATTTCCCACCTGTGAGCGGCTCCATCCCCGCCCATAGGAATTTCCTTCGCTTAGCATCGATAATCTTCAATATCTCTTTGGGCACTTTGAGGGCCGACAGTAAGTAAACCGGCTGAGCAGTTAGTATCGATTTGACCAAAGTGAGTCTGCCAGCTGTCGTCATGTTTCTACCACTCCAACTATTTAACTTGGCCACGACCTTGTCTAACAAGGGTTGGAAATCTACAGCTTTCAGTCTTAGTGTGGATAGTGGTAGCCCAAGGTATCTGATTGGAAAGGCTCCCCTCCTCGCCGGTAGATTTTCCAGTACCACGTCCAATTGCATGCCTTCGCAACAGATAGGGACGATAGTCGATTTGCGGAAGTCTGTTTTGAGACCTGCTGCTTCCCCGAAATTTTCCAAGATGTTAGTTAGTGCATCAATTTCCTCTTTTCTTGGTGCTATGAATAATGCTGCATCATCCACGTACATCGAAATACGGCATGTGGGCGCCCTTCCACGTAGTCTAGTAAGGATGTTCATATCTGTCGCTAATTGTAGGATTCTTTGTAGGGGATCGATCGCTATAACGAATAGCAGCGGTGATAATGGGTCACCTTGCCTCAACCCACGGCCATGTTTTATTGGTGGGTTCGGGACTCCATTTAGGAGGACGCGTGAGGAAGAAGTAGACAGAATGGCCGCAGTCCAATCGCACCAGCGCGCGGGGAATCCCAAGTGACGCTGAAGTAGGAGAAGGTAGTCCCATCGTATGGAGTCGAAGGCTTTAGCGATGTCCAATTTGAGGAAAATAGCCGGCACTTTGTTTCTACGATATCTTCTTGCCGTACTTCGCACTGTCATAAAGTTGTCATGGATACTCCGCGTCTTAATAAATGCGCTTTGGCATTTGGAGACAATTGCATTCATGTGGGGTTGCAATCTCAGTGCCATAGCCTTCGTGATGATCTTGATGAATGAGTGAATGAGGCTTATAGACCTGAAGTCATGCACGGTGTTCGCCCCCTCTTTCTTCAGGATGAGTATGATGGTAGCTGTGTTAATTAGTTGGAGGCTGTTGCATCGGAGACCGTAGAATGCGTTTACTGCTGCCATTACATCCTGTTTTATGGTGCTCCAGCATGATTTTAGGAATAACCCCGTAAACCCGTCCGAACCAGGTGCTTTATCCCCTGGCATGCTAAGGATTGATTGATTGATTTCCTCTTCGGAGAACGGTGAGTCTAGAAATGACAGATCATACTGGTTGAGGCGAAGAAGATCCCAATTGAGGTCCACTATACGGGGTTGGGGCTGCTGCATGGCTGCCGGAAAAAAATATTGTAAGTCGGCCGCTTTTTCTTCGTGTGTGCACGCCCAGCAATTTTCTCTTTTAAGCTTCGGTATGTAGCATATTCGAAATTCATGAATTCTACTGCTTATGAAAATTGCACGTAACATAGTACGTCTTTTATACGGGAACTGGTTCGGATTCGGAGTCCGTTTCTATTCCCTTGCCGAGGGAGACTCCGATACAGTCCTTCTCTGTGCTGAGCGCTGAAGCCGAGTCGGATTTATCACCTGAAGCCTGAAGGAGCCGCCAAATAAAACGCCAGACAGAGGGTACGCCCTTTCCATCAAAGCCAAACAACAGAAGCAGCGTCAACAGCCAACAACAGCAAGACAGAACCACCGCGACGACCATGGGGCGGAGGGCGTCGAAGCTGCCTCAGCTCGCGACGATCCTGTTCGCCGTCCTACTGGTCCTGCCCTCGGCCGCCGTAGCCAAGGCCATCGACGCCACCAACACCCAGCGCCTGGAACTGCCCGACGGGCTCATCGGCCCCGAGAGCGTCGCGTTCGACCGCCACGGCGCCGGGCCCTACGTCAGCATCTCCGACGGCCGCGTGCTCAAGTATGCCGGCGAGGGCGCCGGGTGGACGACGTTCGCCTACAGCCCGAGCTACACCAAGAACGACTGCGGCGTGACGTCTGAGCTCCCGGCCGTCGCCAGGGAGAGCTCCTGCGGCCGGCCGCTGGGCCTTCGGTTCCACAACAACTCCGGCAACCTATACATCGCGGACGCATACATGGGGCTGATGCGCGTCGGGCCGAACGGTGGGGAGGCGACCGTGCTTGCCACTGAGGCCGGCGGTGCGCCGCTGCGCTTCACCAACGGGGTGGATGTTGATCAGGTCACCGGCGACGTCTACTTCACCGATAGTAGCACGACGTACACGCGGGCACAGCATCAGATGGTGACCTCGTCAGGAGACTCCACGGGACGGATCATGAGATACAACCGACGGACTAACAAGGTCACCGTGCTTCAGTCCGGCGTGACCTATCCTAATGGCATCGCCATCAGTGCCGACAGGAGTCACCTCATCGTCGCTCTCACGGGACCATGCAAGCTAATGAGGTACTGGATCCGAGGGCCTAAGGCCGGTACATCTGAGCTATTTACCGACCTGCAGGGATACCCGGATAATGTGAGACCCGATGGAAAGGGAGGGTATTGGGTGGCGCTGCACCGTGAGAAGTATGAGCTCCCGTTTGGAAAGGACAGTCACTTGGTCGCTATTAGGATCGGCTCTCAAGGCGAGAAGCTGCAAGAGATGACGGGTCCGAAGGATGTCAGGCCAACAGAGGTGGTCGAACGAGAGGACGGCAAAATATATCTTGGGTCCGTAGAGTTGTCCTATGTGAGCATCGTCAAGAGTAGCTAGGTCTAGGATAGATTTTAGGTATATCACATAAGCTTTATCTTATTAATGTCTAGGATCCGTGAAGTGGTCATGCGTAAGCATTGTTAAGAGTAACTAGGTTTAGAATAAATTTTAGTTATATTAGATAAGCTTTGTCTTCTATTATTGTAAGGGTTAAAGTTCTTCAAAAATAAATTATTGGTCATAGTTGTTACTAAATATCCATGTAATAATTTGTCTTGATTTCAGAGATTTACTGCTTCTACGTTTGAGCAACCTGCTTGCAGTTGGCACTTGGAGGAGCCTCAACCCCTTTTCCCTGTGCCTAGAGTTTAGTGAGGATATATTTGAGATGTGTTTGATCTTTCATATATTTTATAATCATATAGTAAGTTGAAGAGCCTGCGGTGAACTATTTGCCGTATAAACGAACCTGCCGATAGTGTTCATAAAAGGTCGTGAAAACGAACAGTTCAAAGCTTTTATTTTGGAAACACGAACAGTTCAAAGTTTTCATATATAGTGAGTCAAGTTGCTTCCCTCAAATATTTTCTCCTTCAGGCACACTTTTTTCTCGAGAGATAGAGCCGTACAAACAGTTCTAGAATCCTTTTTCTACTTCACAGCAGCTCAGGAACAATTTATTTTTGCACAATTAGTGCTTTCACGAGGGACAGCTTTGTCACTAGATTGGTTTTGCAGCAACCAGCTGGGAATTGGCTAGTTGCTGAAGATGCCTGTATTACTGATACAATCATACATGTAGCAAAGGCAATGGGCCTAGGGCAACTGTAACACCCTAATTTTCAACTTTTGCAATTTAATAAATTTATTAGAATTTTATCTTTAGCATTTTAAATCCGTGTTGAGTAATTCTTTCACTCATGTGTTCGTCTTAATGCATAGAATAGTTTTATGATATTGTTTTGCTCTATTGCTACTTTTTGGTGTATTATTTTCTTATTTTATTCTTTTATGTGCTTGTGCGTACTTGTTTGATGCGAGTAGAAAGATCACAGTTCGAGGGATTCGAAGATCAAGCTTCCGAATGCTTTGAGCAGCAAGAGCACGTTCAGGAAGACAAGTGTTGTCCTTGATCACAATTTGAACCTATGCAACATTTACTTTTATGTACACACGCTATGCAATTTAATGATTAAACATGATGGGTCCTATCTAAGGAGTGGCTAGTTTTAATCCCTATGCCTTGTTCACCTGGGTTTTACTTTATGTTGGGTAGTACTTGCTTAGTTGCTCAACTTGGATATGGTGGTTTTAATGGACCAATGATTAAACTTGTTTTACTTATGCTATACCTTTCACTTAATACAAGAGCATCATGTAATTGGAACATGGAGCGACCACCCAGGAAAACAGTGCAACCACAAGGCTATATGGCTTTGGCTTGGCTAATTAATTCGAAACTCTAGTGGGTGATAATCTTACCAAAAGGGCAATAAGGGAGGCGTTGATGTAGTATAACCGGCCCTTGAACAGATCTGCTCTATGGTAGCTTCGCAGTTTGAGAGAGGTTTATGCTTTGCTTCGACCTGAATCCTTAGCGAGCTGTTATCTACTAGGGAATCTTTGTAAAGTTCTCGTAGTGAATCCATAGCCACTCACCTTGGAAGTGTTTAAGAGGCTAGTTACCTCGGGCGATATGGGGAAACACGACTTGTGGGTAAAGATGTACAACCTCTGCAGAGTGTCTAAAACTGATCGATCAGCCGTGCTTATGGTTAGAGCGGTCTGGACCATCAAATGATTAATTTTAACAGAAGTTGAATTAAATTGATGTTATTTGTTGCTGTTTTATTTATTTATGTTCATGCTTAATGTGGGTATACTTAGTAATTGCTAATAAAACTTGACCAACCAATTAAAATGCTGACATGTTGTTAAACCTTAGCCTATCCCATGCATAGCCTTACACTATACTGAAAGGAATCGGTGCTCATAGCCTAAGAGAGGGAGGGTGTGAATTAGGCAACTTAAAAACTAAACCTATAGCTTCCACTAGATTTAACAAAACATGAACTAGATCATGCTATCTAAATGTGCAATCTATAATTGATCTAGTGTGAAACCCTCATCCTAAAACAAATTTTGCAACCTATAGCCAATCCTATCCAGATACTACTCTAGGAAACTAAAGGCACACAAGTTGCAATTATGAAATGCGGAAACGTAAGAAGGGGATGAGGGGAAGCAAACTCTTGACACAAGGATTTATCCCGTGGTATTGGTAGGCACTAAGACACAACTAGTCCATGTTGTAAAAGCACTCACACAAGAATATTTCCTCCCGGTCACCAAGTCTCTCCCAAGGTGCTACTTGACTTGCCACAAAGGCTTGGCCACAAAGGATCACGCCAAGTCCCTCAGTCACATTGATGTCGCCTTCACTAAGGAGCTTCTCCATGAAAGATAGGGGTCTCCACGTGTCTCGCACAAGGTCGTCAACGCCGCTCCACACCAAGCCGGAGGGTCGAATACTTGCCGGCGAGCCACCAAGGCTCCAAGGTGCCAGAACACCTCTTGTACAGCGGTGGTTCACTCTAGAACCTGATCACAAGGTCAGCACACCTTGCACTCACTCCTGTCTAGACCTATCCTAGCACTAATCACTCTTCTAAGCTTGTGCTGAGCCTTTGATGGATCACTTAAGCACTTTTGGTGGCATGGAAGTGTTCTTGATGAGTCTTGGTCTTCAATGCATCCCTGGACACTTCAGCAACTCCAAATGTGCGAGTGGTGGGGGTATAAATAGATCCAAGGGCTTAAAGAGTTGCTGCTCCAATGGCTAGTGAAAAAAGGATACCATCCGATGTTCCAATGGTCTATTTTTGGCCTGCATCGGAACATCCGGTTCAACTAGCCGTTGACCTCCCAGTGCCCAAGTTCTTTACTAACACATCCAAAATTCATCCGACGCTTCATCTGATGATACCGTTGTTTCATCCACTGCTGAACGGTTTTTTTCCCAAAACCTATCTGGAAGTTTGTGAAGTAAATTTACTTCATCCGACGCTTCCCTTGGCCTGCCATCTGATCATCCGATGCTATTGGATTTCCTCCTTCCAAGCCTGTCCCTCAGAATTCGTCCGACACTAAAAGTGACCATCGGAACATCCGATGGTTGACTCTGCCTGGTCTTCTTTGCAGCGTAGCAATTACTCTAACACCTTCTTGGGGACCATCAGAACATCCGATGGTGCCTATTTCCTTCGTTTTCTTCACTTTGATTGTGGTTGCTTCCTTGGGACCTAGAATACCTTCACAACATGTTCTCAACACTTTGTTAGTCCTAATGACCATATTGTCATTGAATCACCAAAATCATGAACAAATGTCTTATCAAGACTATGTTTGCTACAATCTCCCTATTTTTTGGTGATTTATGACAACACACTAAAAGCAAGCATAATTTTGCAAAAATTGACCAATTGAACCACTTACACTTGCTTGGATGCTTACCATCACCCAACCTCCGCCTTTGAACATCTTCATATGACTCCCCCTTGATGTAATTCTCCCTTTTTCTTGTATTTCTCCCCGTATGTATGTTTACGCATAGGTTCTTCCATTGGCTCTTGCTTTGATTCCACATTTCTCCCCCTTTGGAATCAAATCGCCAAAAAGGCAACCTCTTCCATTTATAAGCCTACAAGACCTTGCAAACATAGATCAAAGGAAATCATTAGTAGCCTAGGGAGATAGCTTCATGAACCATGATCCACATGTGATGGTACCAATGAAGATACCACTTAAAAAATGACTAGGATGGAAACATAATTCATGAAACTAGCATGACATTAGCGAAGCTCCCCCTATGTGTGTGCACAACATGATGGTGTGAAAAAAAGTGCACAACTAAACGACATGAAATACTAGGAAGCTTAGAACATATCATGCATGGAGGTAGCTCATAAGAAGAGGGGTTTGAGAAGAAGACCACTTGGAAGATTAAGCAATGCATATCTCCAGGGGACTTGGGCATATATGTCCAATGTCGTGAGCATGGCTTCTTAGACTTGAACCATCATCTTCTTGTGAGCTAAGCCTCCAAATCCCCCTTAGCCGATCATGGACTTCACGTGTCTTTTGGAACCCAAACCTTTTGAGGCCCTTTCATGTTGGTGATCACTTCCTTGGGCACCCAAATGGGTCGGTTCCAACCCCACTCCCTCTTCATCTTCCCAACCTTATGTGCAATCACCTTGCCATTGGTCTTCCTCTTAATGACGTAGGTGTTGCTCTTGGCCTTGTTCTCGTGGTTGGGCTTGGTGTAGATGAGGGAGCTCTTGATGGTGAAGTTCATATTTTTGTTCTCATCTTTTCTCATCTTCTTCACTTGAGAGCATTGGTAGGACTTGTGGCCTTCTTCATGACACTTGAAGCAAGTCACGGTTGCTCCCTTCTCAAGGTTCTTCACCATGTGATCACGGTTATCTTGAGAAGGTTGGACGTTGCTCTTCTTGTCTTGAGAAGCTTGTACATTGTCCGCCTTGTCCTTGCTCTTCAACTTTGCCAATTTGCCCATGAGCCAGCCATTGCACTTCTTGCTTGAGCTCATCAAGGCCATGTTCGCTACATACACATTCCTCACGCTTGCTGAGTACCAACCATAAGTGTACTCACCCTTGCTAAAACCGCTGCTCAAACCAAGACTACTTTGAGGAGGTTCCTGAAGACTTCGTGGATTTGTATGCATACATGTGCCACCAGTAAACTGCATGTGGAGTCATCATCATCGTTGGAGTTTCGCTGCTAGAATTGAGACTCATTTTGCTATTCAATTTAAAGACTTTCTGTCATGTAATCAATTTAATACTCTCTTTACGCTTTGGCTCTATTTATGGTATTTACTGAAGGTGTTACATGTGTGGAACTTGATCCTAATGCACATGTAATTTATCATCTGTTTATGCATTTAAAATTGAGCATGACAGCAACTCTTGACATGAAGTTTTTGGATGAAATGAAGCTAATTATACAATTGCACCAAGATGTCACCGGCGCCGGCCCCGCCCGGCACGCCGTCAGGCGTCATGATCTGCACGTTAACCCCTTCACCGTCAGGGCTGCGCCAGGGTCTTCAGCTAACCTCAGCTTTGTGCATGTCACCATCGTGTCGGTCTTGCTTGTTGGCCTCATCATGGTCTAGCTGATTGTTTCATTCTTCATGCAACAACCCCTAAGCAATTCTCATTGTCGTTGAAATAAATGAAGTATCGGTTGGGTTTTTTTTACACCTAATAAAAGTTCAAAATGGTTGGAATTGATTTTTACGCATGGAAGTGTGAAGGACTAAAATGGTGACCAGAGTGGAGGTGAATGTGAGGCGACAAAAAATTTCTTTGACGAAAGAGTGACTTGGCCAATATCCCATTTTTAATCTAACACATCTCTCTTCTAACAATCATTGAACTCAAAATATCAGAGCGGACCCAAACAATTGAAACAAGTTTGAAGCAACACCAAGAACACCACAAAAACCGGTCTGGCTAATTTAATAATGGACCTGGTGGGTTTAAAATTGGCCTTTCCATTTTCTTTCAAATATGCTGTGGAGACTTCGAGGATAAATAGCAAAACCAGAGATAACGAGCTCAAAAACTTATAAATTTTATCTATATGCACCTAGGTGTATCATAAGTCTATTTCTATGAGCCCTCAAAAAAGTCTATTTCTATGAGATCAGCACACAACGGGGAAACTGAGGAATGAAACTAGTTAGACTAGGTTTCTCAAGAGTGTCACACTCGGTTTTAAAACAAAACCAAGTGCTACCTATATGTATGCCAGGATCTAGTGTCATACATATAGTAACATCATTAGTGAATAACAGTAACAGTATCATGTAAAGGAATATAAATAAAAACTTACAAGTCTATCAAAGATATACAGCTTAATCCAACGAAGGCTCCAAACTTCACAGGCAATCGACTAGGGGTTGCGTACGCGTAGAACTCAGCATCATCTTCAGAAAAGCTTCACACACCTTCCTCTTCTGAGCAGAAGTAAGCAAGGGTGAGTACACTTACGGCTGGTACTCAGCAAGGTCACAAAAAATAACTAGAATAACGATTTAAGTCCATCTTCAAGTTTATTAATCATATGAGGTCCAGGCCACTCCTGACCTTGAGCACGGCTGATATATCAGTTTTACACTCTGCAGAAGTTGTACATCTTTACCCACAAGTCATGTAAAAGTTCAAAAGAACTTTGGACCCAACTATACTGTGCTAATCAGGCACTCATCACACTACCGAGGTGTGACTGCATAGGGACACTACAAGGTCTTTACAAAGGTTTCGGTGTCTGGTGTATATAAACCTCCCTAATGGGCATAGTGTCTTAGCAAAGCCCACTTCCCAAGAGGACCGAGTTATACAATGACTCAGTCCCCCCTCTGGCCCTTTCGGTAAGATTACCCTAAACTAGAGTCTCTAATTAATTAGCCAAGAACAGAGCCATATAGTTCTTGTGGTTGCACTATTTTCCTGGGTGGTTCTCCACGTTCCAATTAACATTATCAAGGTATTATAAATAAGTATAGATAGAAAGGTGGTTAGGGACACTTGCCTTTCTCCAACGAAAAGTTACTCTTACTGCTGTTCAGCTCTTGGTCTCTTGAAACTCTTAATCTTCAAATCTTGCGAACAACGATCCTTTTACTCGAAGCAATCATCGGCACAAACGTACAAACAAGTACAACTAAGAACAATACACCAAAATATAAGGAAAAGAGCTTACTAAAGGACGAAAGAGCAAGAAACACTAAAGACAACTATGATTGAAAAGACAAATCTATTGATAGGTTTGAATTATAAGAGGGAATAAAAAGACTATACACTTGATCCTTTTTAATTAAATAAAACATGCATATAGGTTATTTCAGAGAAATACCCTATTTGGAATTAAGCAACTTATATATCTAATCATTAAAAATATGATAAACTTAATCATATTTTATTTGTAAATATTCAAGTACAAGTTATGCCAATTTAACAATTAACTTAGAAACTCAGAGCATGTATAAGACATCTAATCGAATAACTTTGTATTTCGGGTTCAACTAAACATGTTAATGTGGAAAAGACATTTATAATATTATTAAGCATATCAACTTTATTTATGAAAACCCATCTATAACATTAGATATCTTTTATTTAGAAAAGCTGGTTATAAATAAGAATTAACCATTTAAATTTAGTTTATGAAAACCGGGATAGAACCTAATCAATTTTTATTTAGAAAGGTAATTGAATAAGAATTAGTCAAGCTCACGCATAAGTTAAGGTGAAACGAACTAGAACAACAAAAATAAACTATTCTAGAGAGTAGAAGAAAAGCTTAAATTATGGTTTAGGAAAGACTAGTCTACAATGAGAGCAACTAGGTTGCAAGGATAACAAACTAGTCAAAGCTAAACTGAACTAGTCAGCAAATAAACAACTAACAAGATGGCTGCGAAAGGTTTGGCCATAAAGAACATAGCTGACTCACAAAGAGATAACTAGGGTATAGGACAGCTATGAACTGGACATAGGATTGTAAGAGAAACAGAGACAAGCATGATCAGACTAATAGGCAGAACAGAAACTCTAAGATAAACTATTGAGCTCACTAAGCGCAAAAATCGTGCTTTGAAAAGGAAAGGCTTGGTTAGATTTATAAAAGAAACTGGATCTAAGCTGGAACTGGAACTAGAAAGATCTACCGCTTTACAGAAGACTAGATCTTCCGAAGAGATACAGAGCTAAAGCTGATAAAGAACGGCTATCGAACAATTTTCATTTATGATAGCACGAAAGACTATATGCTAGGTCTTTTAATTAGAAAAACATATGTAAAAGATATTTCAGAAAGTTAAAACCCTCAGTTGGAATTAATGTAAATTATACTTTATTAGCAAAGACCGAGGTAAAAACCTAGTCAAGTTTTATTTATAAATGTTCCTGTATAAATTACACCAATTACTCACTTAACTTTAGGAAAGCTAAACTATGTGAAACATCTAAACGTATATTTTATGATTCAAGTCGGTCAAATTGTTATGGAAAACATATTTCCGTTGGCATTATTCAAGTTAATATTTATTTATAAAAGTCGGTGTAAAAATCTAATCAACTTTTATTTAGAAAAGTTGATTCAATGCTGAACATTAATCAAATTAAGTTTGATTAAGAAAAGCCGAGCTACAAGTCTACATTAATTTGATTCAGAAAACTCAATTAAATAGCTAGCATTAGTGATTATGAAAAACCAATGTAAACCCTACTTAAATTCTCATTAAGAAAAGGCACTCAAATAGGTATAATCAAATTAATATTAAATTTATTTTTAAAGACCTGCATGATGGAAAATATCACCACTAACATGTCATTTATGTTGTTATAAATCTATCGCAACTTGAATGGATAGAAACGGAGCTAAAACTTGAAAGATATAGCCTACACAAGATAAAGGGTTTAACTGCGAGAAAACTAAACTTCCAGGATCCTATCTATGAAAACCGAGGGCTTAAATAGATTGGACTGGATCTCAGGATTCCGGTTTTCTTCAGGGGTTAAAACGCAAAAGCATCTTTCTTCTTCCTTCGGCCGACACTATCCACTCGCCGGCGGCGCCTGGGCTGACAAAAGGGGGCGCTCGGCGGCGGCGCGTAGCAGCGGTTGGCAGCAGCGCGGTCGGGCGGTGGCGCGTAGGGCGAGGGCGAGCAGGAGCTCAACCATGGCCATGGCCGCACAGGAACATAGGGAAAACGGAGATCGCCGGAGATGAACCCCCAAACTCGCACATGAAAGGCAAAAACGGAACAAGGACGATGAGACGAATGTGTTGGTGCGTTCGCCTTTTGCCGAGGATTGATGGTTTCACCGGATTTGCTCGCGGAAAGTTCGCCGGAGTTCTCGTCAGAAAGTTCGCTAGAGTTTAACACATCCGTATGTTCGGCGTCGAACTGTGGGAGTTGTCGAAACGAGGTGGGGTTTGCGGCGTTGGAACGAGGATATCAAGGAGATCACCGAAAAGCATATATAGGTCGGGTTGGAGTCTAGATTTATTTTCATCCTTTTTCTAATTTCAGGAATTAATTTCAGATTCGAAAATAATTTCATAAAATCCTAAAATAGTAATTAACTCACGAAAAATACTCAAAAACTTCAAAAAAAAATTAGAAAAATACCTGGAGGTTATTTGAGAAATGAGGAACCTAAATAAAATACTTGGAGCTCCTGGAAAGACTTGTAGAACCCTCCAAAATTTTGATTGAGTTCTAGGAAAATGAGAATAAATTCTAGAAAAATCTGGAAAAATTCTAAGAAGAATCTATTCGCAACCTAAGCGCATTTTAAAACCTTTTTCAAGATGCATCGGCATGAATGCAATACACACAGAAACATTTTATTTAATTCAAAAACGATCAATTGTTTTTCCCATACTAGATTTCCTATCAAGAAAAATAGTTGGAAATCTTTTTAAAATTATGAGAAAATCTTTGTTTAATTATTCCTTTTAATCACATCATGAAACCTAAAAATTTCAGGATGTGACAAAGAGCAAGGTAAAAAAATAGAGAAAAATTTTCTTCAGGATTCCTTGTAAAAACGCATGCATTTACTTGTATTTGCATATGTTTACGCCTCTGTTCCTAAATGTCTGTGTCAACGTTCTCTGTGATTTTAGCACACTCTCCTGTGTCAACATTCTCGGTTCTTCAACTAGAAGCCTAGAATTGACGACTGCACCTCTGCATATATGAAATTCATGAATTCTCTTGCTTCTGAAAATTGTACGGTAACACACAGTACTAGTTCTCCTTGGGTGAAACTCCGTGTCCGTTTCTGTTCCTTTGCCGAGGGAAAATCCTGTCGAGTCCGATTTTGTGCTGGAGTTCTGAAACCGATTCGGAGCTGACACCTGAAGAGAACCCCCAAATAAAACGAGAGGCCAGGGTACGCCCTCTCCATCAACCCAAACACCACGATCAGAGCTCAGCTGATCGACAACAGCAAACCAGAACCACCGCCTACTCGAAGCAACAGCAACCATGGCACGGAGGACGTCGAAGCTGCCTCAGATCGCGACGATCCTGCTCGCCGTCCTGCTGCTCCTGCCGTCGGCCGCCATGGGCAAGGCCATCGACGCCACCAAGACCCAGCGCCTCGACCTGCCCGACGGGCTGATCGGCCCCGAGAGCGTCGCCTTCGACCGCCGTGGCGCCGGGCCCTATGTCAGCATCTCTGACGGCCGCATCCTCAAGTACGCCGGCAAGAGCGTCGGGTTTACCACTTTCGCGTACAGCCCTAGCTACATCAAGAACAACTGCGACGCACCGTCTGAGCTCCCATCGGTCGCCACCGAGAGCTCGTGCGGCCGGCCGCTTGGCCTTCGGTTCCACAAAAACTCTGGCGATCTGTACATCGCGGACGCATACATGGGGCTGATGCGCGTCGGGCCGAACGGTGGGGAGGCGACCGTGCTTGCCACCGAGGCCGGCGGCGTGCCGTTACGCTTCACCAACGGGGTAGACGTCGACCAGGTCACCGGGGATGTCTACTTTACCGATAGTAGCACGACATACTCTCGGGCGCAGCATCAGATGGTCACCGCGTCGGGAGACTCGACGGGACGGATCATGAGATACAATCGACGGACTAACAAGGTCACCGTGCTCCAGTCCGGCGTGACATACCCCAATGGTATCGCCATTAGTGCCGACAGGAGCCACCTCATCGTCGCCCTTACTGGACCATGCAAGCTGATGAGGTATTGGATCCGGGGGCCTGAGGCAGGGACATCCGAGTTGTTCGCTGACCTGCCGGGATACCCGGACAATGTGAGGCCTGATGGAAAGGGAGGGTATTGGGTGGCGTTGCACCGTGAGAAGTATGAGCTCCCGTTTGGAAAGGACAGCCACTTGGTCGCTATTAGGATCGGCGCTGAAGGTGAGAAGTTACAAGAGATGAGGGGTCCCAAGGATGTTCGACCAACAGAGGCAGTGGAACGAGGGGACGGCAAAATTTATCTTGGATCCGTAGAGTTGCCATATGTTAGCATTGTTAGTAGTGTTTAGTTCTAGAAATAGAGTTTAATTGTATCGTATAAGCTTTGTCTTCTATTAAATGTTCTTTTGCAAGGATTATTCAAGTTCTACGAGAAATAAGTTAATGGTCATGGTTGTTACTGTACCTATAGTTTAGTCGAGCTACATTGCAGATGTACCTGGTCTTTCATAAATGTTATATTTATATATTAATTTTAAGAACCTGAAGTGAACTATTTGATGTAACAAGGAAGCTGGTGATAGACTTCTTAAAAGGGTCTACGAAAACCTTGAACAAATTCTAGTTACGAACAGTTCAAACTATTTATGTTTTTAGAAACACGAACAATTCAAAGTTTTATAGTGAATCAAGTTGTTTCCCTCAATTCTTTCTCCCTTATCAGGCACACTTTTGTTTCAAGGGACAGAGAAGTACAAACAATTTTAAAATTATCTTCTACTTGACAGCAGCTCAGGAGCAGTTCGTTTCTGAACCGAGATCAGTGCAAGAATTCTTTGTTCTGGCCTTCCTCGATTTCTTCAGTACTTGGATCAGTCCATCAGATGGGTGTTCCTCGATTTCTTCAGTACTTGGATACGTGAGCAATCCCTGCTTGTACAGGGACAGGGAGAGAACAGCTCAAATGGCGGCATCACTGACTAAAGAGCATATGGAGAGAGCCTGTGGAAGAACAAATTCAGTTCAACACTTGGCGGCATTACTGATGCAAGTAGGAAAGGTTTGAGCTCCAAGCCCTTGACATGAAGTTTGGAAGGAAGTTAATTGTATACTGTAGTTGCTAATGAAAATTCAAATGGTCTCTGGTCGACCTGACCCTTGCTAATTGAGGCCAGTGTGGATCATACGCGAGTTCCATACCATTCATCACAAGACCAAGTCCAGTCCTCCATCAATGGTCTTTTGAAATAATTTAATGGTATTTTTTCCACGGAGTATTTTTTTATATTCAGAGATTTACTTGCTTGCTCCAACAGTCGAGCCCGGCCTTCTCCCAAAAATCAATGACCTTCGTCACAAGACCAAGTCCAGTCCTCTGCTTCTTTCATACACGCCGACGTGCTTCAAGTAAATTTGATTAAGTACATACTTGAGTGTATGAAAACGTCGCGTTTCTATTTGATTCAGTGATGCTTTCTGTCAGCAGCTGCAGGTAAGTTTCTTTGTTTTGATGCAAAACGGAGGGAAGTTGATGGCGTCAGAATTTAAAATTTAATCCATAGTCGGAAACCACGTGCCATTTGAGTCGTCTCAAGCTCTTGACTTAACATTTAATCCATAGCCTGGGCGTCAGTTTGCTCCAGTGACCAAAGTGGCAAAGTCCCTAACGCTGACCGGATCAACATGAATGGTTGATAGACGCATTTATTAACGGTTCATCCCGCTAGGCCATGGATAACTGATTGATTGGACATTGGTTAGAGATGGATGATATTGACATTTGAGAGTTTTATGGATAATTTTTCCTTGAAATGATCCAAATACCTTTATAGTTTTGCACTAACTTTCAAGTTCCAAATTGCAACTTGTTTCTTATTCTCAAGCTTTAAGAAATTTGAATGAGATTGATATTGGTAACATCATTAATCACTTGGCATCTATAAATGTTTGTAGAAATTTTAGATAATAATGTTATGTGTAAATTACATGAAATAAATAATTTTTATGCTATTCTTGGTAACATTACTGCTACTGCAATAGGGTCCCATTTTCAGTCTCATCCCGGATCGGACCTCTAAATTCTCAAATCTCATGACCAGCCCTGAATTACCATATATAGTAGGTGAGTCCAGTGAATCAGTATGTCATCACGGGAGACCAAGTTCAGTGTTTCATTTCTTTAAGCTAAGCCATGCAAAAACTAAGCTAAGTTAGTAGACCAGCTTCTTCTTCCTCCCTTTATATTCACCTCCATGCACAATCACTCGACCACCAAATACACCATCTCAGCTCCCAACTAGCTGATCATCAATTCATCACCATTATCTCATCATTGAGCATTGATTCCAAGATCCGTTAGCAGAGCCTAGAAAATGGTGGCGATCCTACAAGCATCTCTGCTCGCCGTGGCGGTGGCGGTGGCGGTGTTGGCGACGGCGGCGTCCGGCGCCACCTACACCGTCGGCGGGCCCGGGGGCTCCTGGGACCTCCAGACCAACCTCACCGCCTGGGCGTCCTCCATCGACTTCCGCTCCGGTGACGAGCTCGTGTTCAAGTACGACGCGTCGGCGCACAACGTCGTGGAGGTGAGCAGCGACGACTACCGCTCCTGCTCGGCGGCGAGCCCGCGGTCGGACGTCCTACGGACCGGCAGCGACGTCGTCCAGCTCGGCGGCGTCAGCCGCTACTTCATCTGCGGCGTGCCGGGGCACTGCGCCGCCGGGATGAAGCTGGAGGTCGACCCCGGGTGCACCACGACGCTGCCGCCGCCGGCCCCGCCAGGCGCGCCGGGCGGCATCACGATCTGCTCAGGCGGCTCGGGCTCGCCGACGGTCATCATGACACCTGGTGTTGTCTCCTACGGCTCCGGCGCGGCGCCGGTGTCTTCAGCCAGCCTCAGCTCTATGCTTACCACCATGGCGTCGCTGCTGCTTGCTGGCCTCACCATTGCCTAGCAGACTAGCAGGGGTGAAAACAGAGACTAAGGGTATATTTTGGTTGCATGAATCACTTGATGCATGTATGGATGGTTTTGGATGGTAGGGTTCAATCAATTTGCTTATACTATATGATTCACTCTAATTAGTAGAATAATGTATTAGATGGGATGGCTTCATCCTGGATGGGTTGATATAATTCACCCAACCAAATTAAAGGATCATTATTATTTTGAACCATTTCATACATGAACCAAATGATACAATATTTTGAACAACTTTATACATGAACTAAACTAAATGATACAATATTTTGAACAATTTTATACATAAATCAAATGATACAAGCAACCAAACACAACCTAAATGGATAATACGTAGCTGAATCCAAGTATTTTCCCATACCGTATCTGTATCCACGTATTCAAAGTTGCACATCTTATATACGAATAAGATATTAGATATATATCAATATCCAACATATTTAGCACTATTTGTATCCCAGTCAAGAAAAGAATAACTATATGTATTCATATCCGTGCGTATCTATCCGAATCCAATCCATTTTCATCCCTAGATCTAGCTGATTGTTTCGATCATTCATGCTGCAACAGATCAGCAATAACCACAGCACCGTTGAACATATAATGTCTATTCCAAAGATTCATGCCACATAATTAACTTGTATCACAAAATGACTGAATTTACGACTGTCAAATATATATATGTGACACATAATTAATTTGACATTGTTGCTATGGAGAACGAGAACGAACATTCTTCTCTTCTCCGCAAAAAATTGTACAGCCATTGAAGGGGGTAGTAGTAGCCTCTATAGGGCGGCACGCCGGCACAAATGTCAGCTTACTCAGTCACCGACGAACTACCACATACAAGAACAATAGTTATACCCAATCAATGGATCGACAGCTAGGGGGCTTCAGTTGAGATTAATTCACATAGCACGACCAGTCGCTCGAAGCGATTATGCGACAGGAGGGCACGCTTCGCTGTCCTTGGAGGTGTCGACTTCAGAAGGTGGCATGAACTGCCACATCGGGTATCCCGGGTAGCTAACAAAGGGCATCATCAGCTTCTGTCCTGCAGCTTGCCCCTGGGGATGGAATGGTGCTAACGGCGCCTGCGGGAAGGGCGCTGGCATCAGGGTCGGATGAGGCATGTAGGCTGGAGCTGAGGTCATAAGTTTCATCTGGTGCTCTAAACTCTCCTTCTCTAATTTCAGCTTCTGCTTCTCATCACGAAGCTCATCCTTCTCTGCCTGAAATTTAGAGAAAGAGTGACTGGTTCATGATCATTGCAGAAAAAAAGGATTAAAAAACATTAGAAATGGAGCAAGTTCTGCAGCCCCCAAGCAAACTTTTCCACCACCAGTGTAGCACAATATGAGAAACCATATTATATCGTACATTTTAATCAATAGTCTAATCAAATCCCTGATGGGTCCTACAATAAAGTGGTACGGTGGGCTGTGAATTCCCTAGAATTATAAATGGTTGGAAAGCTTGGTAGTTAATTGCATCATCTAAGAATATGAAAGGCTTTATGGGATCAATACATGCTAGAGCATTGTGGTACACAGCATCACCATATATGTAAACCAGTTACATAGTTGGTGGTCAGCCAATGTCTGATTTGACACCTGTGGACAATTCACATTCAAAAGAACAAGTTTGCGGCGATAATTCAAGCTGGTAACCAGAAATGTCTTGGATGAGCTACGCAAGAGCTGTCAGCAGTGTGTTCATGTGTAGAGTATCATATTCTATCATGCAGCATTGACAGCCTTAGATAAAGGTCTCATTGTGGTGATGAACATAAAAATACTACTGGATATTGATTGGGAATATCAACCAAATTGTAGTCCACTCATGGACTCCTAAATAGTGTAGGAAGAATAATTGAATTATATCCTAGTGTTAACAGGGAGTAGGTTAATAACCTTTAGTTCTTTAATCTTTTCTTCAAGACTACCATTAGTGTCCTTCAGCTGTTGTGCTTCAGAGCGAAGTTGAATAACCATGCGAGTAGCATCACTTAGAATGGCAGCTTTGTCAGCTTTTATGGGTTTCCCTGGTTCCAAAGTAGAGCCCAATTCAAGAAACCTAGCAATCATAAACTCATAAGCAACATTCAGAAAGTCAACAACATGGCAATCCATCTTCCATACTCTAGAGTCGGTGTTCATCATTTACCTGTCATTGAGCTTGTCCCTTCTCTGTTTTTCCCTAGAAGCTTTAGATGTTGGCCTACCAGACGATCCCGACCTTAAACTGCAACTTGCAACAGATTGACAATTACAGAACTGATGACTGGATTCAATGAGGTAATATGCATCTAAGTTGTGGGATGAAATAACAGCCTAACCGTTTATTACTGCCAGGCTCCTTGAAGACATCGTTGGTGTTCACATAGCTGCCCACTTCCACACTGTCAAAACAAGGGGTAAAATGATTAGCGATTCTTGCTCTGCATATGAAAAATTTCCCGGTTGCTACCTTGTTTGAACCCAAAACCGGAAATCATTCCCCCAAACAAATTTAATCAGAGGATTAGCTACATGGAAGGCCTCTGCTCCTGCCCGTATGCAGTAAACTGTCCTTTAGCAAAAGGGTCAAAATCCAGTATCACTGCAAATCACCCCAAAGTAAAGACTACCAATTTCCACGCTACAATAATCTCACAGCAGCACATCCATGACTGATGGGAAATTATACGTGTGACTCTAATCCGGTCCAGAATCACGATTCCAGCCATGACCTAGCAGCAGCACATCCTATCACACATTCCCTCCGTCCCAAATCGTTAAGACGGGTAATCCGATCCCAATCAATTACTTAAACAAATAAATCATTACTAGACATGAATTTATCCATTTCACAATCATAAACACAGCCACTGCAACACGAGAACAAATCTACCAAAAGGAATCATCTTGCAGCGTGGAAAGTCACCAATCTGTACTTTTAGGAACCTACTAATTCTTTTTAGGAACTCCCGACCTACAACAAAAGCAGCCTCGGCAAGTTTATATCAGAAATAACACACTACAAGATCTGTAGTCTAAAGCAACCGCCTTTACGGATCTGATGCCTCCTGGCACATGCATGAACTACCCAAAAAATCAGCCCTAGAATCCCAATAAATAATTTATCCACCCTACTCTTCTTTAGTCAGGCAATCAGATGCCTAGCCAGAAGAACTAAGCAATTATCCGCAATCATCACCGCCCAGGCGCAGAACGCCGCGTTCACGGAATCGATCGCCAGAAACCAAGAGGAAACGGGAGAAGAACCCTATATACATCCGGAACTAGCAGGGGGGTGTGGGGGTAGGGAGGAATCGATCGGTCACCGGGCTGACCTGGGGTTGGAGGACGACGGGGACGCGTCCCACGGGAAGGCCCCGCAGGCCGCCGCCGGTAGGTCGTCCAGGATGCCGCAGTCGAGGAACCAGTCGTCGCCTGCGGAACCGCCGCCGCCGCCGCCTTCCGCCGGAGCCGGAGGGAGAGACATCGCCGCCGAGCAAAGGCGAGAGCTTTTTTCCTGTCCCCTTGTTTTCTCTTTTCCAATTCGTGGATCTTTTTGGTCGCTGGCGTCGCGGAGGGGAGATTAGGGAGGGCTCGCCGTTGTCGATGACAGGTGGGCCCAGGCGTGTGGGGGCGGGTGGGTGGCAATTCGTTACGGGGTTTCTACTTTTCTGTGTGGCTGCGGGAGGAGATAGGAGTAGGTGAGGAGGTGGCGTGTGCGGGTGGTGACATGGCGCCGCGTGGTTGGAGGAAGATCCCGTCAGGATGAAGGGTGCGACCCCCCTTCCCTCCTTTGGTCCTTGCCAATGTTAGTAAGCTATTGTAGGCTTGTAATGTAGCCTCATTAGCCTATGATAATCGATGAGCTAATGAGTTTGGTATATTCTCCGGTATCCCTTGGGTAAGTAAAGTAAATGGACCCATGGTGATGGTGACTTTTTTTTAAATAATACAACATGATGTAGGAGCCATTGGATATGATGGTAATCCTAATCTCTCGTCAACATCATCCATGAACCTTGTTTCATTCCTATCATAGTTTTTGACACCACCCTTCGAAAATTTGTCACCGGGATAACCCGCGACCTGTCGTGCTATAAAAAACCGCGCGACCCCACTGTCCTAACGCCCCGTGCCCAGCAATACTATGGTCAGACCACAGGCTGCATGCATGGCTGTACTTGAAATAAAGAGAGACTATATTTATCTTAAAATTTCCATAACTTTTGAATGAGATTTCTGTTTCAAATTTCATTTGTACCTTTGTATTCCACGTGGCGAGACCAACAAAACTAGACCCCAATTGCATATGTTTTGAAGATATTTATATTAGTAGCAACTTATGTGTAAAGGTGTGATGGGGTTATCAAAGAAGTTGCTACCATGTATATGTATATATTAAAGTTGTTGTCACAAAAATATAGTAAAGTTATCACATGGTATGCATATTAGTTGCTATCTCAAAACTATATTAAATGTGTGACCTGGTATGCATATAAGTTGCGACCGTAAAAACTATATAATAAACCTTTTACAGAGTACCAAATATGCATAACTTGCTATTAGCATAAATATACTAAATTCGATACATAGTGTGCACATTTCTATCATATAAACTATATCAACTTTGTAAATATACGTAACAACTTGTGTACATACAGTATAATAACTTATCTAATATGTCCGGTAGTAACTTATGTACAGACCATGTGGTGACTGAATATAGATAAATAATATGAAGTTAAAATTTATTTGTATAGCAATTTATATATAACAGGTTTGCACATAAGTCATTACACACTTAATATATAAGTAGTTACTCCACACTTAGTATAAGTTGCTAGTATATAAAAAAATATTTCAAAATATATCAATCATGGGTCTTGTTTTGTAGATCTCAACATAAGAAACACAATGGTGCAAACGAAAATAAAAATGAACACTTCGTAGAGTAGTTATCGTATTTTTTAAGGCAAAACAGGAAAATAATTGCGGGCCATAGTAGCCCACGTTACATCCCGCAGGGCTGTAGCAGGCTGCGTCAGTCGGACGCTCATGCATGCCGCGATCCGCGTGTGGTCAGCCCAGCCCCTTACCTGCAGGCTGCAGGCCGCGTGTGGTCGCGAACTAGCAATCGGCCGGTCCGCTAGTAGCTTTTTCCCTTCTACAACTTTGTCATGTGATTGCCGTTGCCACATATGCACTCCCCATATTATTTACAAATTGGCATTGCTAGCACCTAGACGTCCAATGAGAATTTTCCCATTGGATGCTTCGTTGCACATCGAAACAAAACATCTGCAACATCGAAAATCTATATGCAATGTTGCACATCGAAACAAAACATCTGCAACATCAAAAATCTATAGTTGCAATAGTGTAAAATATGCGAAAAAATGACTACGTCGTTCGACTCTGGATAGAAAATTCTCACCGCAACATGAACACTATGTTTCATGCAACATTTACTATGAAACATGCGGGAATAATAGCTGCAACATCAATATTTCTATTGGAACATATGTTGAGGCGTCCGATTTTTTCTAAGATTCTGAACGTGTGTTCTGTAGCATTACGTTTACAAATCTCTAGTATATGGTATTGTAATCGCCTCAAACCACCCTAGTGTAGCTAACTAGGTATCCAACGGACCACTACTTATGTGTTATGCTTGATGGTCTCCTCAAAGCGGGGTTCGCTAAGATACATTAACAATTTTATGTTGCTGGTTCGAACCGGATCTAAGTAATTCTGATACTAAAATACATGTTCAGCAACATGCCTACTCCCTTCGTCCCGCAAAGAGTGTCCTTTTAGGCTCTAAAATTTGTCCCACAAAGAGAGTCCATTTAGCTTAGGCCAGTCTCAATGCACAATTTAATGACACGTACATTTATAACTGTGCCAGCTAGGTTTCTTGGTGATGAAATTCCTCTCACATATGATGAAACTCTCTCTCCTCTCTCCTCAGAATGACTAAGCTACGTCAGCAAAATTGCTGACGTGGTATGTTATTTAATGGTCATGAAACTCTTGATCGAACCTCCCACTGAGATTGGCATTCATCTAATTAAAACAACACCTATACCAATAAAAAGGATGTATGGAGAAGCGTGTAGTGCCAATCAATTGATTAGTTGATGTTATTTTTCTAGCTTCAATGTATGTTCATTTATTCAGAATGTAGAAAACTAAAAAGACAGCGCAACTTTCAATAACAACTAATATGAGTAATTAAAGGTAACATGATCATTTCTTATGACTACATGAGTAATTAAGGGCAACATGATCATTTGTTATGACCACTACTATGTCCGAAATTTTCTAAAAAGACACTATTTGCATGCCGGTGGGAGTAAGTTTAAATTTTTAGTATTCATAATTGGTTATAGCATCACAAAATACTAATTGTATAACAAATAGAATGTATAACTCAGAGTTGAGCATTATATATATATAAATTCATAGACTTGAGATCATAACTTCAAACTGTTCAACACGCATACAAATTGTTTGGCAAAAAATAATGGGCATTCAACTGAATACCCGCTAGGCCCGCCTTACTCTCGCTTGATCGTCGATTGGTGGGTTTCATGAATAGTCTCTCGAGCAAGACCTCTATCCCGCTCACTCAAGTTTAGTTTCTTAAATTTAGTTGATTGTCCTTGTATTAGCTTCTTTTCCAAAAAGACAACATAAGCCTTGCCATCCTAGTATTTACTTACTCCCTCTGTTTCAAATTATAGGTCACCAAAACGATCTATAATTTGGAACGGAAGGAGCACGTTATAAACTCGTCTTTCCCTCGCCACCAACCTTATCACCTTGTCTAATTGCCTTGCATCTTACAATTTCTAGTCCACTGCTCATTATTGCACGTGCTCCTTACTAGTCCACAAGCAACTTCTCCTAAGCTTCTTCCTTTATTTTCATCTACCGTCTTCCATCCATGGGCAGCTGAAAAAGCGTGGACACCTAGGCAGCAGTGCAATTTTTCTACACCTCATGTTTGAACCGAACGTTTGAAAATTCCAAAATCCGTGGAATTTTGACGTGCTATAAGACTACTACTAGACTTGGTGATTTTGTCACCTATGTCTTCCGGCGTTCATGACGTGTTGACACGCATCCCTATCTATGAGAGGGAGCACTGCTAGAACTACGGACTACTAGCTGTTCGATGCCACTTCGCAGCATGGTTGTTTGATCTTTACCGCTCCTGCATCGTTATCCAATGACCGCGTGCCTACGTTAGCACCCAGTCCACCTCCTCTCGCTGCATCCCATGTTCCCCTTCGGTGTAGCCGACGTGCGCCATGCGCCGTGCCCTGCACCATTCCTCCCTCTCCCACCTGTTGGCCGGCCATGCCCTACTGCCGAGTGACGTCGAGGATTCATCATACTGCTGTCGCCCGACCGCCGCCGACCTCCGACCTACCCATACCACAGCGGCTCTTTCTCCGTGGCACGTGGCACTCTGACTACAGAATTAAGAAAACATCCAAGTTAAGTACCCTCAGTAAATACTATATTTAAGAAATCTTATTATGCAAAATGGTATATATGTACATATTTGTACTATGTACTAGCCTGACGTTAAGAACAAGTTTAACCATTAACGGATCAATTTAAATCCTTCTATTCCCTGATATATTGCATCTCCCACCCACGCAACGCGCGGGGGTTCCTACTGGTTTCTTTTGATTTCGTGCCTTCCAAAATCCAAATCGTCTTTCTTCTTCAAGTGGGTGCCCGAGTAACCACCTCACTTCAACCGAACGCCCGGTCCCTGTAAACCTGGGCCCACATGTCAGTGAAACCGTATCACTGCTCACCCCACCTCCTTCCCCGAGCTCAGCTCAGCTCAGCTCGCTGCGGAGCCCAATCTGCAAAACCCAGCCAAAACCCCGCCCGCCATGGAGCTGCAGCTCGCCCCGCCCCTCGGCAGCCTCCGCCCCTTCGCCTCCATCCACCACCGCCCCAAGGCCTCCACCTCCGCCACCGCCGCTCCCTCCACCTCCTCTTCCTCCGAGACCCTCAAGCCCCGCCCGCGCCTCCCACGCCAGAGCCCCGCCACCGCCGTCCACAGGCCCCGGCCCAGCCCCGCGCGCCTCCCCTCCCTCTGCACCGCCATCGAGCGGCACGCCGCGGCGGGCCGACACGCGGAGGCCCTCGACGCGTTCCGCCTCGCCCGCGCGGCGTCGCCCTTCGCGCCGCTCCCGCCCGCCACCTACCACGCCCTGCTCGCTGCCGCCGCCGCGCTGCGGGAGCCCGGCGCGGTCGCGGCGGTGGCCTGGCACATGGAGAGCTCGGGGGCCGAGGCGGACGCCTACACGCACAACCGCGTCCTCGGGGCGTACCTCAGCTGCGGGATGCTCGGGGAGGCGCGGCGGGTGTTCGAGGGAATGCCGGAGCGGAACGGCGTCACGTGGGGGATCATGATGGGCGGGCTCGTCGACCGGGGACGCCCCCGCGCCGCGCTCGCGCTGTTCCGGGAGATGTGGGAGGAGGAGGAGGGCAGCGGCGGCAGGGAGGCTCGGCCAAGGGTGGTCGTGGTGGCCATCCGCACGGCCACGGCGTCCGGGTCGTTGCGAGCCGGGCGGCAGCTGCACTGCTGCGTCGTCAAGATGGGTCCGTGCGAGGATGATGAAAGCGGCCGGTACCTCTCATGCGCGCTGCTCGACATGTACAGCAAGTGCGGGCGGGTCGACGAGGCGAGGCGGGTGTTTGAGGGAATGGAACCTCGTCAGAGGACCATCGTGGCATGGAACTCCATGTTAGCGGGATACGTGCTCCACGGGCACATCGAGGACGCGTTGGATCTGTACAACGAGATGCGCAGGAGCGGTGTTGACACGGACCAGTTCACGTTCTCCACGATGCTGGGGGTGTTCTCTAGGCTGGGGCTGCTGGAGCACGCGAAGCAGGCGCATGCTGGCCTGATACAGAAAGGGTTGCCTTTGGACATTGTAGGGAACACAGTGCTCGTTGACTTGTATTGCAAGTGGGGGAGGATGGAGGACGCGAGGAATGTCTTTGAGAGGATGCCTAAGAGGAACTTGATCTCTTGGAATGCTCTGATAGCAGGATACGGCTACCATGGCATGGGGGATAAGGCGATCGAGATGTTCGAGAGGCTGGTAGCTGAAGGTGTTGTGCCAAACCATGTGACGTTTCTAGCGGTACTGAATGCATGCCGGTTCTCTGGTCTTGTTGACAAAGGGAAGAGGATTTTCCAGTTGATGACTCGAAATCCAAAAACGAAACCACGGGCTATGCACTATGCATGTGTTATTGAGCTTTTTGGTAGAGAAGGCCTGCTAGATGAAGCCTATTCAATGATAAGGAGAGCACCGTTCACCCCAACCGCTAACATGTGGGGTGCCTTGCTCACTGCTAGCAGGGTCCATAAGAATATGCATCTTGCAAAATTAGCTGCCGAGCAGCTATTGGCGATGGAGCCTGAGAAAATAAACAATTATGCTGTGCTCCTCAACTTGTATATTAGCTCTGGTAGACAGGATGATGCTTGCAAGGTAGTTGAAACACTGAAGAGGAAAGGTCTATGTATCAGTAATGCTTGTAGCTGGGTCACAGTCAAGAAAAAAGATCATAGGTTTTTCTTTAAAGATAGTTTGCACCCACAATGTGCTGAAATATACAGGAAGTTAGATACATTAATGATGGAGGTAAAAGAAGCTGGTTATTTTGCTGAGGAGAATGAGTTGCTCCCTGATATTCATCCTGATGAGCAGAACATACCGAGAGCTTACCACAGTGAAAGACTGGCAGTTGCTTTTGGCCTTATCAGCACGTCTCCTTGTACTCCCTTGCGGATCACTCAAAGCCATCGTTTGTGTCGTGACTGTCACAAGATAATCAAGTTTTTGACAAAAGTTACCAAGAGGGAAATTGTTGTAAGGGATGGTAGCAGATTCCATCACTTCAAACTGGGAACCTGCTCTTGCGGCGACTACTGGTAATTGGGTATGTTCAACTATCTAGTATTTGATATTGGGTTGACCTAATTGCATATTAATTTACTGTAGTTTACTGGCATTAAAACTAAGCAAGGGTTATGCCATTAATTAGCAGATGTGCCCTTCTTTTTCACCTTGAAGACTACCAAAACGTGAAATAGTATATGTTTCGTATCAGTTTTAACTTGAATAATCAATTTCAGTATATGTATAATTTTATGTATGTTCTGATCAAATATGTTTTGCTTAGGCACGAGAAGAAGTACATATGCTGCAGTTTGTTAACTTAATGCATATTTTGCTGACAGCTAATCACTCAAGATATTCTGAAGCCAATTCTTTACTGGAAATAACTTTGATTAATGGGGAGAAAGCAGTTTGGCCGGTCATGAATTCATGATGCTTCTGTATTCTATTTCTCTGCTACATGTGAGTTCAGAGTTCTATAGTACTTCAAGATTTTGAAGGAGTAATCTACAAGCTTAATTCGCATTGATGTGTCCATTTGCCCCTTTCTTTTCCCCTTCCCCTTTAACTGTCGGCAGAACTTTTGTTTATCTTGGTAAGCACCATCTATATGCCTTTATCTCTGTAGAAAAGCTGGCTGTTGTGATCTACCATGTAAAAATCATTTTCTTTTGAGGAAAATAAGATCTATAGTTTTCCCTGTGTTTCCACTAGCTTTACAAACCATGTGTAAAAGCAGATCCTTAAAAGTAGGCTGAATATGTTTTGGTTGGCTTTCACATTCAAGATGCCAATCTTGTGCCCTGTAAGGAAGGAATAAAGCTGAGATGTAACAAAGGATCAAAGGAAAGTATAGCACTTTGAGCACCTTGGGACAGCTAGTTTCTTCTTGCTTCATAACTGCATCCTAGTTGGAGAACAAATACCTTTCTGTTCTTCTGCCTTCACCACTTTATTCACTGATGAGTAATAAAAGGGGGTCACCGCTTGCAGCTCACAACTCCATTGTAAACAGGTAATCTTCCTTCAACAGCTCTCTCAGCTGACACAAATCTGAGAGCGTGCTACAATGGCTAAGATAGGAGCTGCTATTTTGGTCTGCATAGTGGTTTTGGCCCTGGATGTAACTGCTGGCATACTAGGGATTGAGGCGCAGGCTGCTCAGAACAAGGTAAAATTTAAAGAAACTTCTAATTTCTTTCTGATTTCACGAGGGCTTTCCAAAATGAAATGGGTGTGAACTATATGTTTTTACTTCATGCGTGGTTGATGGTATGGGATCTTCTTGCAGGTTAAAAAGGGTGCCTGATATGATAATTTATGACTGACACATGTTGGGTATTTTCATCTTATTGCAGGTTAAAAAGGTGACAATTCTCTTCATTGAATGTGAGAAACCATCATACAAAGCATACCAGCTTGGCCTCGCTGCTGCAGTTCTCCTGGTAGTTGCCCACTCAATCGCCAACTTCCTTGGTGGCTGTGCCTGCATCTGCTCCCAGCTTGAGTTCATCCGGGCATCCATTAACAGGAAACTGGCAGCTACTACCATAGTTCTCTCATGGTAATAACTTTGCTTGTCTATAAAATCCTTTTGCACATCTGGAAGATGAACCTTTACTCTAGATGGAATATTTAATGACACTATTTGACCTAAGTTATTATTATGGTGACTGGGAAGACATGCAACTACTGCACAAGAACACAACCCTGTTATCCCTGCACACATCAGGAAATGAAACAATGTTGTGATCATGTAGCAATGAACAAATGATAGAACTAACCTAGCTTTCTTCATTCAGTATGATGTTTTTTCATCACTACTAAATTCAATTGCTCTGCAATTTCATAGGATTGCCCTGATTGCCGGATTCTCGCTGCTGCTCGCCGGTGCCATGTCCAACTCCAAGTCCAAGACATCATGCGGGTTCACGCACGGACACACCCTAGCCCTCGGCGGGATCATGTGCTTCGTCCATGGCGGGATCACCGTCGCCTACTATGTCACCGCCACCGCTGCTGCCCACGAGGGTTAGCTAGCGGCTGAGAGTTGATCGGGGTGCTCAGCGCAATGCTTTTGGCCTGGAGATCATCATTATTATTTCCTTATTTTCGTTTCTGTTTGTGATTTGGCAGTTTCAGAACATACACTTGTCTTTGTACCGGAGTTAAAGGAAAATATATGCTTGTGATTTGATTTGTTTTCATAGTGACATCAATGTATGTTGTATGTTAAAAAAAAATTAAAAAAAAGAAGCCATAAAACGAAGTTTTATTTTCTTTTTAAAAGATTTTTGTTTTTTCTTCCCGATGTGTCAGGGCTTACCAGTTACCAGTCACGTGTAGCTGCTACCTGGGCCCACGTGTCAAGAAACTAACCGTCATGTTACAAAAAAGGTTGATCCAGCGGCCCCAAGGGTAGTGGGGGAGCAAATCCCAGTTCGGGGTATATATTATATAAATACCCCTGTAAAATATGAAAAATCTGAATTCAAGTTGATGGGCAGTGATCTGGTTGGGATCGGGTCAAATTTAAAATTTTCATTTAAATTAAACAAATTCAAACTGCTAGGAAACTACACATCCACCTGATCTCTTTGAGGAAGGCAATAACAAAGGTGGAAATTGGTAACAATCAGCTTCTATTCATCAAGTAGACACAATGCATTCTATACAACACACTTACAATTGTCAGATCTTCACACCACTCACCCCTACTGCTCAAAACTGCATCTACCCAACAACTTCATCCTCGGTCGCAGTATTTTTCATATCAACAAAACGAAAGAAAGCCAAAAAAAAGGAACAACTATAGTCGAAAGTTTGGTTAATTTCCGTCAAACATCTGGTAGATCAGAGACGCTGCCAACTGATTCTTCTCTCTGAAGGCCAGAGAACGATGACTGAACCTCGGAGCCCTCCAAGTCAACAGATTCATCATCTGCCCTTGCTTGCGGATGCCTCTTGCTGTGATGCTTCCTGCTGCGGCTGTGCTTCAACACACGGGTCAGAGCCTGGGCAACGTCTCGCATCGCTGGGCGTTTGCGGGACACACGGCTTACGCATCTGTAAGCAACAGCAGCCATGTCGTTGAGCTCTTCCACGTCAAATGCACCTTCTAACCGAGAATCTGCAATTTCCTCCCACCCAGTTTTTCCATCAGCGTTGATTGCAGCCTGTTCATAGATTGCATTATAGTCAGCATTTGAAAATGTTAGTGTCCTCAGAAACTGAAGCCTGTGAAGAGCAAGGGGAAAGGCTTACAAGCTCAACATATTCCATTAGACCCTGTTGTGGATTTCTGCCAGCAATCAGTTCAAATAGCAAAACACCGTAGCTGTACACATCACTCTTCTTTGTGAATGATCGTGTGGATACATACTCTGGATCAAGATATCCATAAGTTCCTCGAATGTTGGCTCCATTTCGAGTAACCATTTCCTCTCTTGATAATCCAAAGTCTGCAACCTAGCCAGCAGAGGTTCATTATGTCAGAGAGCATAACTTTTAAACAACATGCAACATTAGAAGTGATGGGCAAGAAACTCTGGTGTGAGCAAACTACAATTTCAGAAATCCTTTCATTTTCTGTTTTTTAAAAGAAAGAACCACTTGGACAGTTGAACATTCAGTTAAAGGTTTGTGAAGAAACGTTGGATGATTAATACCAGTATACCACAGATGTTTAACATACCCTAGCCTGCATGGACTGATCCAGCAAAATGTTTGGCGATTTGATGTCACGGTGAACTACAGGAGGAACAGCCTGCGCTAAAATTAAACAACATTAAGGAATATCATGGCATCATGGTTCATGCTTTGAATTCTGCATACAAAAGCCTACCCCATCATGCAAGTACTCCAAACCCCTAGCAACATCCAGAGCTATGTTTACTCTCAAATCCCACTTCAGCGGTGCACTGTTTTCACCTGAACCACAAAAGGAATATTCAGTTAGTTAAAAGTTTATGAATTATATTTACAGGTAAATGCTAAATGCTGGCTCCAGATTGAACTTTGAGATAAGATGTGTTGGCAAGTATATATGTTCCATTTCTTTTCGAAAAACATGGTGTGTGGACTAAAAATCAATGACTCAAGTAGTCTGTGTACTTAATTAATACAAGAATAATGAGACTATGGGTGTTTTGATAAAAGCAGCTGAAATGCCGTGGTTATGTTTATTGGTAACCAAGGTCTTCAAGGTTCAAGATATAAAGCCTCAAATTTTAACACATTAATCTTAGTTGAGCTTTAAGGATTTCTTATTATCTTTTACTCAGATGATTACCGTACCAGTCCAGTTGCCCCTTCAAATTATTTTAAAATTCACCCTACTTGAATTGGTTTAGTTATATCACAAAGCCAACCATCATCCAAGCATAGATATGCCATAATAATACTATCATGAGAGATGACATGGGATCACATGAAGAGAACATGCCATATAAGTGTGATGCAAGGCTCCCGTTAGGCATGTATGCATACAATAACATATGTTGCCCTTTATCAGCACAATAGCCAACCAAATTCACCAGATTCCTGTGGTGCAATCGCCCAAGAAGTAAGACCTGAAGTCAAGAAGTAGTCAAATGTTAAGAATGCCAGATTTCTAGTGAGGTCAGATCCAAAGCAAACAATACAAGTGTACAAATGTTAACTTACCTCATTATGAAACTCCTTTTCACCTTGCTTTGAATTGTTAGAAAGCACTTTAACAGCCAGTATCTCACCAGAAGACATATCTGCTTTGTAAACAGGGCCGAAGGCTCCTTGGCCTAATACTGTTGTGAAATTGCTGGTAGCTTTCTGTAGTTCCCTAGAGATGAGGCAAAATTCTGGATCAGCAAGAGTCTGTGCTATTCAGAATTGACAATTTGAAGTACCACAAGAATTCTGTGAGTGGTACACAGTTATGTAAAAGACATGATGTCTCAAGAAAACATAAACATGGTAAAAACCAACTGACATGT
Organism: Setaria italica; assembly: GCF_000263155.2. Taxonomy (NCBI): domain Eukaryota; kingdom Viridiplantae; phylum Streptophyta; class Magnoliopsida; order Poales; family Poaceae; genus Setaria; species Setaria italica. The sequence continues at coordinate 5,969,504 of NC_028455.1, read as the reverse complement.
GTAGCAGTAATGTTTAAATTATAAATAAAATACTAAATTCTCATTGAAAATATCGGGTGTGGTTGATCCTTTGGCCTGTTGCTCCTAGGAGTGGCAATTCGCCCCACAGGGAGGGAATTTGAGTTCTAGGTTCATGAAATTGTCATGACAGGGCATTGGTCCACTAAAACATGATATATTATGAATGTTTGTGCGCAATATGAATTATTTTTACTTTTTAACAAACTTGCATTAATACTTTTCAAACCAAATAAAAATACCTAAATACTCATAATTAACGGATGAAGTCATATCTGAACTTTTGACCTTATTGTTTGGGGGTGGAAAACTGATACTTTTCAATTTTCATAACGTTGCAATGTTGGTTCCTACCACCTACCTTTGACACCCAAACATCCCCATGTGGTTGGATGCTTTGGTCAACACTGAAGCACATGTCCTCCATGTATGCAGTTCAATCAAATTGGATTTGGCCTCAGTGAAATCCACATGAATGTTTTACTTTGACATATATAACGTAATTTTAAATTGTGACCGATGTTCCCATCCTTCAATCTTGCTTCTCACCATCTATTTAACTAGAGATAAATCTGGCAAATTCTCACCCTGCATCACTAATTTCTCCATATCGAACATTATGATGCAAACCTCTACCCTGCCATGTCAGAGTATAACAATAAAAGAAGAGATCCTAAAAGTTGGTAGGAAATCAAGAAGGGTACTGGCCTTTCATGAAGCAATTCTCAAAGGTCCCAAGGATTTAAAACCAAGAAGTAACCGACTTACCAAGACAACAAAACATAGACCAGTTTCTAATTTTCTAAGCAAATTAATCAAACAAAAACGAATCATGCAACAATGAGAATACATAAGAATTCAGAACACATACTTGTATGCATATTTGGGTATTCCAGAAGCTGAAATCATGCTCTTTCTACCAGGCCCTTCAATCCACAGAGAACTCCCACGGTCTTCAAGCTCCCTTGGAGACTCCTGCCCTGTGGTCGAGTTTGAGAGCATGGCACACGCATTAACACCATTGGTGCGGATGGGGACTGTTGATGCCCTCCTTGAGCTGCTACTCCTTATCTGCGCCCGGGAACGCCGGTACCTAAAGCACAGCAGGATTCCAACTGCCAGCAGAACTCCTATCACCACCCCAACTGTGATTCCGATGATCAGACCTTCTGATACCCCTTTCATTCTCCCCATTTAGCCGCAGATCCTAACGCTAGGGATGCTGCATCCACCTCATGGACACTCCACCGAGGAAGAAGAGCAATAGCTATATGTCCTGCCAAGAAGTAAAATAAAGAATAGTAAGTAAGTTGGAAGCGTTGAATTGTGAGAACATGTGGCTCTATTCGTTAGGTGGCTGTACAAGGACAAGTCGCACTGCAGGTTAAGCCAATCTTTGATCCGAAAAAAAAAAAGAGTCACAGTAACATTTGGTCAAACTTTGCCATCTCAGCTCATATCACATCAGAACTGAAAAAAAAAATGATAACCGCGGTGATGAGATTGTCAGATACATGATCACAGTTGGACAGGGACGCGAGTTGGATATATTTGGTGAACAAACATCCAAACTGAGACATCGCTTTCCTTATTCATGGAAGCGTAAGAGAGACAAACAGTTTCTTAGATGAACCACCTAGACTCTAATGCCACCCAAATATCAATTGGGCTTACAGAGCAGATCAAAATCTCCATCTTCCATAAATGGTAGAAACATATACATAATCAAATTTGCTTTCTTTTCAGTATCTTCGACTGAAAATACCAAAAAATTGGAATTTTCCCGCAAAAGAACAGTAGTACAACACAAATTCAGTTTAGTGGCAACGAAAAATGGTACAAACAACTCGCAGTTTCCACATCATCAGAACGACTCGACAAAAACTAAAATCACCATCACAAAATGCAAAGTGCCCCCTTTTCCCTTCCACTGATGAATCCAGAACCCTTCTGACCAAAAACACCATCAGAAGTTTCAGAACAGGGGGTGGACCCAGTATAATTTTTGCCAAAACAATAAAAAAAAATCGAAGTTCGTAGATAGAAGTAGAATACAAGTTCAGATCCGAATACAAATAACACACATTACGGTTTGGGGTGTTCGATTCCGCACAGCAGGAAGGGGAGGGAATGGTCGGGCATACCTGGCTGATGGTCGTCGCCGGCGAAGACCTGGCCAAGAACGGCGCCGCCCGCCCTATGGTCGCCTCTGGGAAAGAAAGGCCAAGAGAGAGGAAGAGGGAGGGAGGTGAAGGCGTGGAGCGGAGAAAGAAAAAGGAGAGGGCGAACGCGCCCGGATTCGTAATCGGGCAGTAGGTTGCCTTCTTTTTCTCCAACTTATTCCTTGCCACCACGGCTGTGCGCACAACTGCACAAGCAGATGACTCCCATGCTGCGGATTTACCCGACATTTAAAATTTGGTTTTTAAAATTTCAGATGTTTGGAAATAACATCCAAGATTTGCCAAAAGGAAAAAACTTGATTTCATGGCTCGTGGCCAGGGATGCAGATGGATTGGAGAGGAAAGGCCTGGCTTTCACGTGCATTTCGAGAGAGGCGACGACTTATGGGATCCTGTTGAGAATAAAGCAGACATGGAAAACAAAGGCAGGGAAAAGAAGGTTTCCAAAAAGAGGAAGGAATTGAGGGTAGTTTGGTAAATGGGTCCAACTTCGAAATTCAGCAGACTTTTTGAAGAAGAAAAAAACCGAAAAAAATCAAAGGAAAACAGTTTGCTGGTTTGGTCAAGTTCCATGATTTCAAAGAAATCTCATGGGAAAGAAATGACCAATTGGAGTTTGTAAAAACGCACATGAATTTGGTACGGTCAAAACCTAGGCGAGGCAAGAAAATTTGTAGAGCGTGTGCAATGGTCGTGTTTGTATAAGGTTTTAGCAAAAAAAAAATCTTTATTTTTGCACTACTATGTCATTTGCACCAGGTGCTTATATGAGGACCATGACGCTTAAGTTTATTCCTAGCGCTTAAGGTGCTGAAAGGCAAGCTTATTTAATTAAGCATCATTTTGCATGGAAGAGATTAACTTTTATGAAGTGTTTGATGTTGTACATGTGCATGCCGCGTGCCAACAGGCAGTCATTTTTGCTAACTGATTATCCGGCCCTCAGATTTGATTGCCTGCAATGTTTGATTTAATTTGTTGCCTTCAATCTTTTACTGCATTTGCCATGGTTTGTTTCATGCAGGAGCACACAAAATTAACTTAAATGTACATAGCCCGAGATATATTCTGACATTAAATTCTTTATTACTGCTCCCTCCATTCCAAATTTTAGATCATTTTGACTTCTTTAGGTACGTAGTTGTTGTTATACACTTAGAATCTATTCCAAATTTTAGATCGTTTTGACTTCTTTAGGTACGTAGTTGTTGTTATACACTTAGAATCTAAGTGTATATTTAAATGGTCAAAATGACATATAATTTAGAACGGAGAGAGTAGCTTGTAACAGAAGATGGATGCCGTCGTGGGTGTTGCTCGATGGCCAAACTCTTGCCTTTCGCTTGAACAACCAACTAGGCAACTACTACTAAATTAGTAGCAAATTAAATTAAACGCGTATGAATCGAGGCAAAATCATTTATTAAATCCCACAGAAAATGGTAAAGCTATATGAAATGTGCTAAAGCAGCAACCCACTAAAGAAAGCAGCCATGAAGAAGCGCCCTTTTCCGGCTTCGAGACGTGCGCCCGCCTCATGCTTGATGCTCCTCCTCCACATTGAACACTGCTACTTAAATGACGAAACTGCCCTTCTCCCTCTCCATTGGTAAAAGAAAAAGAAACCATGCATGTTCACCAAGACATGACTCAGTCCACGCAAAAAAAAAAAAGAGACATGACTCAGTGAAAAATTCTTTGGCCAAATACGGTTTACTCCCTCTACCCTAAAACACAAGACATTTTGGAAGTCAAACTATTTGAAGTTTGGACCAAATTCATGGAAAAAAACAATACTATTTAGGATGTCAAATTAGTGTAAGTACATCCATTCTGAAATATATTTTCGTAATTTATTTATTTAATGTGTTAGATGTTAATATTTTCTCTATATTTTTTTTATCAAACTTAGACCAATTTGAGCTAAGATAAATCTAAATGACTCGTATTTCAGGACGAGGGGGTAAGATGATAAGGAAAAAGGAAACTTGTTGGAAGTACTTGTTTGGTCACTGAAACACGATGAGTCCGTGAGCAATGCAATCAGCTGATCGACCAATGACACGAGATCGATGAAGACCGGACACAGCAAAGTCACATGGTAGTTAGACGTACTCCTGCATGTGTACGTTCAGTGGGTGAGTATGAGTATAATAGGCATGCCCACGTGGATGCATGGGCCGTGCAAGCACGTACACGCGACTTCCTGTGGCACGGCATGTTCCCGTACATGGTCATTCTCGGTACATGTACATGTTTGTCATTACACTGCACATGTTGTGCATACATAGGATGGTACTTCATGAGATATTGTAGATCTGGTACTGCTTGCCTGCTTGTTTATCCGATGAGAGAAATGCTAATTCTGTTTTAGTTTTATCTTAAATCAAAAAAAAATTAATTTCAACTGAGTTTTGTAAAAAGAAGTCAGCATCTGCAATATCAAATTATTTGTATTAAATCCACCAAACAAATATATCTTGGGAATGCATTTATTTGGTATTACATATGTTATTAATTTGTTGTATATATGAAGCCTGATTAAAATTAAAACAAATTTGACTTTAAAAAAACTAAAACAAATTATGAGGGTGAGTGCGCGCGCGTACGTAAACTTCTAAGTCTCTATTCGAAAAAAGTGAATTACGATTTGGAATTGGAATGGAATGAATATTAGTTAAAGTTTAGTAGTGGCCTAGCTAGGCAATGTTTAATGGAAACCTGCAGGGGCATCGCATCTTGCTACTTTTGTGTGTGCGCCCAATAACTCAAGAAACAAATGAAGCCACAGCAACTGTAGTGCGTCTTGTCTTCTGGGGGGTTGGATCTAAGGCCATCTTTTTGTTTGCAGACGGCAGTGGTTACTCGACAAAATTAAAGGTCACCAATGATCCCAAAACTTATCATGTTGCATTGATATCTGAACTCTATACTCCCTCCGTATAGGAAAACAAAGTCGTTTTGGACAAGATTTGGGTCAAATATTGGGAATATAAATCATGAATAACTTTTAAGTTGTTGAGTTTGGAAATTTTGTCTTGAAAAATACTTTCATAAAAATATACATATATCACTTTTTGATAAATATTTTTATAAAAATAAGGAGTCAAAGTAATGTTTTGGAGACCGTGTCGTTGTCCAAAACGACTTCCTTTTTCTATACGGAGGGAGTATATATATATACTTGTACTTTAATGTCCATCCGGCTCCTTTTAATGAGATATGTGCTCAGACACGTTCGCGAAAAATGAAAAGCGGTGGCTCCTTTTAGTGAGATATGTGCTGACACGTTTTTGCAGAATGAGGAGTGGCTGGTGCTGACTGGCCAACCACAATTATAGTATGGATATGAGGTGGATATATGCATAATAAATGTTTATATGTGCGTCATCGTATTGTTCAACAGCTAGCTAATCCGTGTTGGCCATAGCTGCATGAGCGTTCCAATCATACACACACTTCTCCTTAGCTTGCTTAGTAATTAGAGCTAGCTAGTTCCGGTTGGCCACCATAACAATAATTACGCTATTCGCCCTGAACTCTGTTATTCTCTCGCATGAACAGAGTCTGAGCAGCAGTAATTTAACTGCAGTTTTTTTTCTGACGATCAAGTGGAGAGTTTTCTGACGATCAGAGCTGCAGTTCGTCTGAGAGTGTCTCGATCGGAGCCTGTCCTTTCTGAAAAAAAAAAGTGAGATTACATATCATGCATGGTAGTTCTAAAGATGGGTCTCAATGCAAGTTCACTATTTCATCATATTTCTTGCAAAAGCAAATGTTTCTATGCTGCGACAACTTGTATTTTGTTCTTTTTCTCACTCTGTTTAGCTATCATGAACTTAAAGAACGCAAGCTGCTACGTGGCCCAAATTAACTAAAGTGCATCAGCACATGGCCCGGCCCATAGATTGCTTCTCGTTTATAGGAAATGGCCCACACGTTTCAAAAAAAAAAACGCTTCAAAAAAAGTAGGAAATGGCCCACATGTTACTTCCCATCTCACTGACTGACTGACGTTGGGCTTCTTGGTTCGGCCAACCTTCTGAATGAATGATGTGACATAATCATCGAAGGAATAATCTAACCCACACAAAACTTTTATTGTTTTTCCCATATCCACGTTCCATTCAAAAATATTTTTTGAAAACGACATCCACCAGGTCTCTGAAGACTACAGTTGTGCGAAGCAAAGTTAAAAGTCAAATCTTTCATCTCCTTGTGAGTAGTGTTCCTTATTTGCATTCCATAACAAATTAAACGCGGCCCATTGAATATAATTTATATAAACTTTGAAATTTCTCTTAATTATATATCACCACTCTGTATATTAATCACATAGTAATTATGTGCATGACTACACCATGAGAAGATTTTACAAGCAGCTAGATCATGCATGGTGATGCATGCCACGTATATACATAGATATTTACACGCACGCTGCTATCTCTATTCTCTCACGAGGAAGAAGAGACAACTTTTTTATTTCCTGATGGATGCGTAAAGATCCTTGGTCCTGCAATACGTGGATAATAATCTGTATACATGCTTCAGACAATAATAATACTTCTGGTGGCAGGTACTCGTCGCCGGTTGGAGGTCGATGCCGACGCCGCCATGATCAGAACAGGTACGCCGTCGGCGCGAACGCCGGCATGGACGACGAGCTCTCAAGGTGCCTGCAAACATGGTATAAATCGCACGTCAGGCTTACACATGGAAGGGAGGGAGGGAGGGAGGGAGGGAGGGAGAGGGGGGTGACACGCGTAGGCGTAGCTATACCTGGATTCATCGCTGCGGGGGAGCACCCTGGCGACGTCCCAGGACGCCGCCTTCCTGGTCCTCGCCGGGCCGCCGGCGGCAGCCTTGGCCGCGTCGGTGCTGTGCTCCTCGTAGATGTCCCCGAGCGACGGGCGCCACTGGTGGGCGGCGGCGGCGGCGGCCCTTCTCCTCCGGCGCCTCCTCCTCGCGGCGGCGGCGGCGTCTCCGGCGTGGTCGGCAGCAGGCGGCGCGTCGTCGATGGGTCCAGCACGGCAGCCGCAGGGCACGAACGACAGGAGCCTCATCAGCTTCCTGCGCACGCTCCCCTCTATCTTTCCCCCCCGGCCTCCCCCCCTCTCTCTCTAAAACCCCCTCTACTTTCTCTCTCTATCCTAATCCTCTCTCTCTCTCTTGATCTGTTTCTCTCTCTAGGCCGGCGGTGAGACCTCGGCGCCTATTGACCGGAATGCCACTGGCTATGAGTAGCCAGCCGAGACCGAGAGAGCAACCAACCAACCAGCGAGCCGAGCGGCTGTGTGAGAGAAGATCACGTGCTCAGGTGCTGCTTTATAGAGCTCGCGAGGTGGGGTTGAAGATGATCAGGACGACCGAAATGCCCTCGGATCATGTGGGGCCGGCAGGGGTAGTTCTGGGATCATGAGATCGGCTGGATATGACGAAGACGACGACGGGCATGGATGCCATGCAGGGCAGGGCAAAGATTAATTTTTGGAGGGAAACGTTTATGTACGTGAATCTCTAGGTGCTTCGCTTTCCTGATCGTGTGATGCAAACAGTGTTACACGCGGACCGTGGGGCCCACGATATGCGCTGGGTGGGTCCATGCGTTATGTGTAAGTGAAGGTGCTGACTAGGACATATTGTACCTTCATAAACATGTGCCTTCATGGTAGCATGGGGCATGTCCTCCCTTGTCAATTCTTATTAAAAATGCCTTTGTTTTTGAAAGGAAATGCCTTAATTTGTTTTTATGCAAATTAAATAATTATTATAACCATAGGCTTAGACTTTGATCATTAGCCTTCATCGAAATACTACTGAGATTTTTTGTCTCATATAACAACATCATACGTTCGAAGCTTTCGAAGCATTCATACTATGAAAAGTACCCCCACCGTCCCAAATACTATTCGTTATGACTTTTCTAGATAAACTTTTGATATACACCTAGATATATACTATGTCTAGATATATAGTAAAAGTGATGTATCTAGAAAAAGCCAAAACGAATAGTAATAGTCTAGGTGCTTATCAAAAGATGTGTATCTAGACAGCCAAAACGAATAGTAATTTGAGAAAGAATGCAATCGTTTTCCTATGGTCTTGTTTGGATACCCTAATCTCCGCTCCAGTCCCTTCAGATACATATGAATTGAAGGGGATTGCTTTGTTTCCAAACAAGACCTAAATAAGAAAGTAAAAAAAGAAGTGGAACGAAAGCTTTACTTTATTTGCTGTGACAGTTCTTCTAGAAGCATTTGCGGAAGAGGTTGGTCTCTTCTCTTCTTTTAGCATAAAGGACAGGAAGAGGTTGGTTGATCATGTGCAGGAGTTCAAGTTCAGGGATTGAGAAGATCCATTAAATTGTTGACGTTAATATCAACAACTTGTGCACAAAACAAACCCAGAGTTTTAATTTGGAACGAGTGATCAATCAATTTGAAGTTCGATATGATCTACACCATCCTCCACGTGTTTTAGCCATGTGAAAGGTCAAGTGTAGGCTAAGGATCTTGATAATAACAACTTCGCAACACAAAGAGTAATTAAATTCCACATATAATCACTACTATTTTGACACATAATACAATACTATTGTCAATTTTGGTGGTAAGAGCATCTCCAGCAGTCTACCTTTCCCCAATCCAACTACCATATTGGGAGAGCTGATAAGAAAATAGTGCTTAGCAGTCTCCCTTTAGCTTTCCCTTTTCCCAACAATTATTAGCACAACCCAATAAGTCACCCCAACTCTCCCTGAATATAGGAGGAGTTGTGACTCTCCCAATACAGTAATTAGATTGGGATGAGATTATTGGGAGACCGCAAAAACAACTCTACCAATAACGGTAAAAGTGATATTGGGATATCCCTATTAACTAGTTATTAGAAAATATTTATTGGAGGCTGCTAGAGATGCTCTAAGTTAGAACTACAGCTATATTGAAACTTGGAATTGCAGCAGAACTAGTTGTACTTTTATGGTGAAATTGTATTTCTATGGTACCAAGTGTCAAAATAGTTGCAGATACAAAAACTAGTCAAAATAGTTGTAGTTACATGGCTATGTAGTTGTAATTCTACGAAATTTACTTTAAAACTTACTCCTGAATATAACCAAAATATGATGGCTATATTTCATCAAAAAGACAAAAAAACATAACCATACGAAAGAACATCAGTCTTTTCCCTTTTACTGTACGAGTACGTGTGGATTAGCTTCAGTTAACCCCCTCAATTACGCAGTTCCTGAGTCCCAATCCCATTTGGATTTGGTTCAAGTCACTGTTGACGCATTCAAATCCCAATTTAAGATTTGGATAACAGGCGGATGGACAGCCGTGGTCAGGAGTGCAACCGCACGGCCACGTGGCTGGACGAGGCGATTGCCCTGCGTCGCCGGGCACCTCTCGCCGTCACTTGATCTCCCTCTGCCCGTATCTCCAGTGCACGATCTCTGAAAGGCACCCCTGAGGCGCCCGTCGTCCCTGGCTCCCTGCAGCCCGGCCACCTCAATTTCAGGCCGTGTTCAGGATCCTCCGGCGGGATCGTCTGGATCACGGCGCGACATGTCGTCATCGCCGGCGACGAACCGTTTATCGATCATGTGGCGCCCATGGCCGGATTCGGCGGAGACAGACACACGGCATTGAGAAGCATCTACTGGAGATGCAGAGACAGGCTAAGCACGGCGCCAGGGCATCAGGGTGTACCAATTGGGAACAGCAGGTTCAGGCACACGGCATCAACCATATCAGGCAACACTACCTCCAAAAAAAACCATATCCGGGGCCAGATCAGATTCAGGACAATAACAGCACGAAGGTTGATCATGCACTGTCGATCACAGATGAGTTAAGGATCAGCTCCGCCGTCGCCATCGACCGACGGGTTGATCAGGAAGGACACGGCCTTCTCACCAGAGGTGTTCTTGTTCGGTGATACCGGGTCGTTATCAGGTACAGGAGCACTCTGGAGCAGCTAGCACAAGCCACCATCTGATAAGTGCGGCGACAACTCAAATAAAATGACGTCCTTGCATAACAACATCCCAAGACAAGCACCACAGCAGACATTATTCAGGGCATTCACACCTAGGATAGCACACACAATACAGGAGCACTCTGGAGCAGCTAGCACAAGCCACCAGCTGATAAGCGCAGCGACAACTCAAATAAAATGACGTCCTTGCATAACAACATCCCAAGACAAGCACCACAACAGACATTATTCAGGGCATTCACACCTGGGATAGCACGCACACAATATCTAGTACAGGAGCACTCTGGAGAGTAGCAGAAGCCACCAGCTGATAAGCGCGGCGACAATTCAAATAAAACGACGTCCTTGCATAACATCCCAAGACAAGCACGACAGCAGACATTATTCGCAATGGTTTTCAACTGTTTCTCACCTGTTGCACATCGACAGAAATACATGTTTTGGTCCGTATTCGGATTGACAACTACCTCTACGTGTGGATACCATGGACGCGAGTAAACGACCACTCCAACACGGTAAGAATATCGGAACGCCAAGGGCATTCACACCTGGGACAGCACACACAATATCTAGTATAAATTAGATGCAGAATTGGCAGCCTTTCAATCTGCTGTGAGTCCAAGGCCGGATGGAGGGTTCCGTGAGCTTTTCTTCATCTACTGTGAACCCCAGGAACCTGATGGAGGGCCCCATGATTGCTGTGGCTGTGAATTCATCTCTGCTTGCTGGGGTGGCGGCCTGGGTTTAGCGTATTCGGCAAAAATAACCCATCCATCAAGGAACTGCACCAAAAATGGAGCTGTCAGCAGGAGAAAATAATTGCATATCTATACGCAATGCAGCATGACTGCACAAAAAAACAGAAAAAAAAAGACCTTGGGCTTCTGCTCATCAATATCTTTCAAATAGGGATGAAAAGAAATGCTAGCAAGACAGAACCCAACAAGAAACCAAACCAATTTAAATTCTTTTTCTTGGTTGATATGCAAAAGCTTCTGCAGGCTGATAGTTCAAAAATAATAAAAAGCCAAATACATAAGCTGATAAGCAAAGTTGCATATCATCTGGGGCAACAAGGCAACATAAGAATAGTGATCCACAAAATGACAGAACAAGGCAACATCAGAGACTACAATGAGAATTTGAAGAGCGATAAAAGATGCTACTTGTAGAAGATGCTACTCTGCAGGCTGACAGATTCAAGAGCGCGATAAAAGAGCTCCTTTTCTAGCTGCATAGACTCCTTATGCTAAATAACTCACATGCTCTCTTTTTCTTAGATGTCGTTTTCACCTTTCTTCTTGTAGATCTTTTCTAACCTCTTTTCTAACTTGCTGTACAGTTTTTTAACATATTTTAATATATTTACCACAGTAGGGGCCTCCCCTACTGTATTTACCTCAAAAAACAATGAGAATCTGAAATCTGTTTTATATAATTAAGAAATCTGCACACCATTTGTGACTTATTCACACATCCTTATGAGCCCAGTAATGATGTACGCAGGAGCAGGAGCAACTAAAAAGCATCAGTTGTGTGTGGAAAAAAAAACTAAAAACCGAGTTCTACAAATTTTACTTCGCTTTTTAATAGTACAATCACAGCATAGTTTCATTTATGTGTCAGCCATGTGTCAGGTCATGCAAGATTAAGCAGAAACGGTAGTTGCTAACTTTCACACAGAAATAGTGAGCACCATATACCTGTGAGCCAAACTGACACAAAAGCCAGTCTGATGGAAAGGCAAGATGTCAATAAAATTGTGGTTAGGCCATCTACAGTAGACACATGACTAGCCCGGTTATCATTTATCAAGGGTGCAAAGGTACGGTCCAGCCAATCTTCGCCTGGTCCAGAATGCAATCAAAGGCTTAAGGTTCTAGGGTCAATCATAATATTCTATTGATGGCAACAGGACCAACCAGTGGGCCTTACAGTTACAGGACAGAATAAATTTGTGAGCTTGTGGGAAAATGGGACTGAGGTTGCACTCTTGAGGAATGGAGCACTGCTCCAAAGATTTATGTTCCTTTCTTCTGCAGTTGTCACTAACAAATAATGTTCCTGCTCTACACTGGTATTTTAATTCACATATTAAACAAATCTGGCTCTCTGTTTTTCAAAAAAGACACTAAAGCCAAAAACAACTAGACCACAAAATGCTAAATGCCTATTTAGACAGACAAGCCATGTACATTTCAGGGGAAGAAGTGAGATACAAAGAGATCCATTTTAGAGGACTTAAAGGCAACAGTCAACCAAAGCCAACCACGAAATTTACAAAAAAGAAGATAGAAATTCTGAGTATATGGCTCAGAGAACCTTTCGCCGAATAACATCATGCTACTACCATCCCACTCCTAGAAGACAAGTGACTTGTCATATCTGGGAAACTGGGAAGCAGCCGTAAGACCGGCCTTTCAGATCTCCTCACTGCCATTTCATCATAATTAAAAAACAAAGCAGACACAAAAACTAGAAATGCCTCCCAATTGCCAATGGGATGGATATACAGCCAGATCAGGGTCGTCTTCTTGGATAGCAGAGAACATGCCATAAGAACTATGTGGTCGTCTTCTTGCTTATATCCCTCCTTCCCAGGGATATAAGCAAAAGATGTGGCAGCATAGAATGAATGCTTATGGTTGGCGGACATGTCAGCCTGGTGGAAGTGCCACACCAGAGCGGTCATGTGACCACGAGCAGGTGAAATAATAGCCAACTGGGAAGGAGGCTATGAACAGGTTAATTCAAAAAAGGTTATGGACTGGGTCCACCCATACAGCCACATGCCATCTATATTCAGACCATAGTTCGCCCTAATGCTTCAAGAAGCAAAAAGTTTTGGGTAGGGCCAGTGGCCCGCTGACAGAACTCATTTGCACCGCAGCGCCTCTGTATTAGTTAATGCGAATAGCGTCAATTCATAAAAACCATCTGAAAGCTATAGCACGTAGGATATCACAAAATCATTCTTAACCAGAAATGGATGTTAAGAACTGTGTCTAAGGGAGATGGAGAGGACCACATATCGCATATGCATATACTGAAAAGATAATGGAAATAGACAACCTAATGATGAGCAACGCTGCACCATGTCCAGAAATTGACAGCACCAAGCATTATAAACAATAGCACTTCTTCAATATCAGACAGAGAAAAGGTTAAGCGACCCTACCTTTCCATCCATTCCTTCTATTCCTTTAGTTGCGTCTTCAACTGTAGCATACCTTACAAAGCCAAACCCCTTAGAAAAACCACTGACACGATCCGTCACAACTCGGGCTGCGATTGGAAAAGAAATGAGAAGGTTGAAATTCATAGCCTGAAAAGAATGGGAAGGGAAGGAGAAAAACCATATACCGTGCACAACTTCCCCGAACGCTGCAAAAGCTTCTCGAAGTCCTTCTGTTGTGGTACGCTTGCTTAATCCTACAAGTCATAGATGTTAATATCTGAATGAATGTCTGATTTCTGTAATGGAGAAAGTGAGCTCACTACCGCCATCTTTCATCTGTTAAGACTGTAAGAAATTGGCAACATTCATAACAATTTGATGGCCTTTCCTATCACGACTTCTAGTGAACTCAGGAGTCAAGCGCTGCCATACTACATTCAAGTTGTGTTTCTTTGTCATTTTCAAGTTTTTCACTAGTTTGCGACTATAAAGTTCCTGGTATGTTCAATAATCACAAACCAAGGTGGCTAACATTTCAACTCCAAGTGTAGACCGCTCAAAGTTGAGACATTGGGGCATTGGGCTAACTGACAAATGGGCAGGGGTCTCAATTGGGCTCCCCCATTCTCCTGACGCTCAATTCTCTAATTGCTTGTGGGCAAGGTCACTGCTCAAGTTTTTCTGTCAACCTACTAGTTAATAGTAGGTAGTAAAATCTACTGTTGATGGGATAATGAAATGAGAACTAAGCCAAATTGCCAATCACCAACAGTATAAGAAACCCTATGTGCGGAATGAAGGGAACCTACAGGTTGAATTGTGGTTCCATTCACCATGAGCATACATCTCAAAATTTCCACAATTCCCGAGGAGCGCGCTAACAATTAATCCATTTCTAAACATAAACCACGACGAGATCCAGAGCTACCAGACCTAACCGACAGGTAAAATCAAGACCGCATGACCACCCACCGGCGTCACTGATTCAACATTCGAGCTAAATCAACAGAGCAGATCGCCTCCATAGGTCTCACCAGAAAAGGGGAACGAACAGGAACGGGGAGGAGGAGGAGGGACCGTACCGGAGACGAAGAGGTTCGGGGAGGGGTCGGCCTGGGGTCGCGGGACGGGTGGCTTCGGCGGCGCGAAGGCCGATATGGAGAACATGCGCCGGAAGCCGGACCTCGCCACAGCCGCCGCCATCGCCGCCGCCGCCGGAGTCCTGGTGCCGAAGACTGGAGGGGGAATTAGGGATTCGCCTCCTCTGCTAAACCTGGGGTTTAAGAGCTTTCTAGGGCTTGGGGCGAACTGACCGTACTGCCCCCCGTGTGGCGGCGGCAGGGTTCATATCTGGATTGACCAGAATACCCTTCGCTCTTTTTCTTTCCTTTTCCAGTTAGCAATGTCGTGGCCGTCGGATTGGTAAATGGACGGATGCGATCTTCACGACAGCCGTTTGGTGTAGGGTTCATGGTTTGGCAGAGCAGGAATTTTACAGTGTATATTTGCATTTCTGCCAAAATCGTGCAAAAAAAAAACATATGTGAGAAGTGAGATGTGATCGCATTGAAAGGCTGCTGTAACTATTGCTCGTCGGATCTCACTGACGCACTACAAATCGGGTGACTTTTCTTTTCATGTTTTGCCATTAATTCTGAAACTTCTCTTGTATCACTTACTTCCATTTTTCATTTTATTCTACCACTGGATTCTCACTGCCACCTGTCACATCGGATGTTTGGTACTAATTAGAAGTATTAAACATAGTCTAATTACAAAACTAATTGCACAAATGGAGTCTAATTCGCGAGATGAATCTATTTAACCTAATTAGTCCATGATTTGACAATGTGGTGCTACAGTAACCATTTGCTAATAATGGATTAATTAACCTTAATAGATTCGTCTCGCGAATTAGACTCCACCTATGCAATTAGTTTTATAATTGCTAATGAGCATCCGAACATTCGATGTGACCCTGCTAAAGTTTAGCACCTCGTGTCCCACCCCTAATTTGTGGAACAAAACTTGCAAAAACGAAAGAACCAACAATACTTCTGGAAAGAAACAATAGACTTCCACAGATGAAATCATTCTTTCAAAAAAAACAGATGAAATCCAGGAATTTGCTCCATATAACAGGTGAGGGCAGCTAAATTAGAAATTACAACCGAAGTAGGGTTCATTTCATTTGTTTTCTTATATGATTATGCAAATTCAACTAAAAACCAACACCGTCCATAGATTCACATAATCAGATGAACAATCAATGGTTTACCACAACATGGTCATGTCCTCCAATCTTGAGCTATCCCAACCATACCCCAGGCAAACTGTCTTGGGGTGAAAGAGCACCTCAAGGTTCTCATTTCACATCTAACAATCAAGCACACAGTACAATCCAGAGAGCAAAAAACGCATCACATTAACACAAGGACGAATAAATCTCACTTCCTTCAATGACCCAATATGCAAACTCAAGCAGAACATGCAAGTATAATACCATGGCAAAAGGCCAACTGTTCAAGCAAAGCTCAAAAGGGGAACTGGAGCACATTTAGAATTCCGTGATACAGCTAGGCCAGTCGACATCATAGAAAATATCATGAGGATAGTTCCCTAGGAGTTGGGAGAATAGTAACACTTTAGATGAATCAGGGTTTTCAGTCACGTGTCACACTGAGATGTCATAGTCTGCACAAAATACCAGCACCCATCCACATGATCCAAATCCAAGCTGTGCGGGTCAATTGCACAGCTCTGCATGATATTTTGGGCTGAGGATGGATTTGCCTGCTCGTCCGTACATGGTGCCAAAGCACGTGCTCTTTTGTTTCAGTAGTATGTGGATAAATGCCTGCAATACTGTGATAAGGAGGGGGTTCAGTTTAGGCGACAAGCTGTGCAAATGGACTGATTCGGATGTGTTTCTACCTCATGAAGATGCTGACTCAGTCTGGGGGGCCTGTTGCCTTGGTCTCCTGTTGGCTGGGGGGCCATCTCTTCGCCTCTCATACCGTCTACTCTCATACTTAGATGTTCTCCGTTCCTTTGGCTGGTAGGTTGGGTACGTGCAGGGAATTATCTCACCGTTTATGTATTTGTCACCTGAATGGAGGAAAGAGAAATTGTTGAGCATCTTGTGATGAAAGAAGCAAGACGTATATAAAAGCGCCGCCGCAGAGGTTGGTAGTGTTGCAGTGACCTCCATAGTCCTTGTTTTTTACATCAATGTAGGAATCAGGAAGCACCCACAGAACACCAGGCAAACCTACAGGAAGCAGAAAAACAGTGAGCCAGGGCCATCCAAAATATTTGGAACAATCGGTTAGTTAATTTAGTCAATTGAGGATTCACCCTTGAACTTCTCTGATGTCTCTTCATCAACAGTGCACTGGAACCCTGTGTAGGTGGTTGTGCTGAATGCATACATGTTCTTCTTGGCTTCCTCCATACTGCCAATGCAACAAAATATCCAGTTTAGAGTCATATGCGCACAATTATTTAATTAACTGTTAGCCTCTAGCACCTCCCAGGATCACACCACCCACTCACAGATGAGAATCACACAGACTATTTTGCGGCACTGCACAACAGCACCCTCTTTTGCACTATATCACCACACTACAACACGATTACACAGATTTTAACACCACAAACACGCACGCACTAAGCTGCATCTCAGCCGCACAACCCGGCCAAGAAAACTCACGCAGCTAGCACCACTAACAAAGCCACAGGCTGCATCCAACTAGCACAGCCACTATTGCTGTATACTAATCATGCTTCACTATGCCCGCACTCCGTGCTTCACGAACTGATCAACTTGCTTCACTAGCAAACTGATCAACATTAACAAAAAAAACATTGCATTGCAGCTCTTTTATCAGGTCAATGAACTAGAGGATGAATCTTCATATGGCATCGAAAAATGTTGATGCTAAACAATGCAGCAGGTTACATCAGGTGACACAATGTCACTCATCAAATATGTGGGGTAACGATGGAAATGAAATGTTGCTCTATGTTCTAACTTCTAAGTGCTATCCAACAGCCATTTCCTGTGTGCACAATAGACATTTCTCAATCTTATCGACAAGGAGGCAGTAGTTGTGTTATCTTGCATATCTATCAACCAAGTACCTCTTTGTGCAAGTACACAATATGCACAAAAATCCCGGAGACAGTTGTCTAAAAAATTGATCAACTCAGCGGTTAATATGTGAGAATTGTGGGTTTCCGACACCCATCCCTATCCAAACTGGAACGCTCTCCATCTTTTCCCCATCACAGGCTGACAGCTACTATTAAAACATCATTTCGTTCCCCAACTAAATTTAGCAAATTAGCAAGGGGATTCGGAAAGGCGGCGACATTGATCGCCGCACAACCGGGCCACGTGTAAGTATCGTTGAGTGGGTGAGGTTACCTTCCGAGGACGGTGGCGAGGGTGTTGAGGTAGGTGTCGATCATCTGCTCGCGGGTGGGGGCGGGGTCCTTGGGGAACTCCATGACGATCAGCCAGTGGTTGTAGTCGCACCCAGGGAGCAGTATCGTCTCCCTCTGCTCGCCCCCAGCGGCCCCCGCCGCGGCCGGAGGCTTCAGCTGCTGCGCTCGCCGGGGCCTCACCGCCGCGACGGCGATTGCGGGGAAGGCGGCGCGCGGGAGGGCGGCGGAGGCGGTGGCGGAGGAAGGCCTCGGCGACGGGAAGGCAAAGGCCTGCGCCGCGAGGCGCGCGGCGGCGGCGGTGGTCGGGAGGGAGGTTGCCATTGGAGGAGCGCGCGAGGTTTTGCCGGAAGGGGATAAGGTGAGCGGAGGAAGAGAGAGAGTACTTGCGCGTTCGCTTTAAAGAAGGGTGAGGACCAATAAGATATTTTGCGAGGGTTTTAGCCGGCCCATTCCAGCGTTAGTGGGCCGGGCCGGATGATGGCTGGATATTTGTTCTTGTTTAATGGGCCAACTCCTATCTTACTTAAACATCTATAATTCAGCAGTAACCCATAACTGGTACACAACGGCTCAACAAACTATCTCAACATTTTAGATTAACTATCTCAATATTTTTTCGGTAAAGAAATTGATGAATGTCAAAAAATATTGAGAAAATAATATTGGCAAGTGCAAAAAAAAGTTGGTGCATGTAAAAAATTGTTGAGCAATAATGTTAGTGAATGTAAAAAAGTTAAAAGAAAAATGTTAGTATATATAAAAAATGTTGGTCAATGTCTAGAAATGTTGGTAACAATTAAGTAAAAAAAATTTAAAAAATTGATGGATGTCAACAAATGTTGATAGATGTTAAAAAAAATGTTGTACATGGACTTAAATATGAAGTTTAAAAATGAGTAGCTTATCTACCTTCTGGAAGACACATAGGAGCTTCCTTGGAAAGATTCAAACCAAGTTCAAGCATTCAGGCCTCTTCTGGATTTTCTCCTCTGCAAAAAGAGGTTCTGAATTTTCTAACAGGGAAGGGAAGCAACTAATATTTGCATCAGTTAAACACAGCCTCATTCCTGCTTTGAATTTCATAGGACAGAGAAACGGCTCATGGATTCAAGTGAGGAACAGCTACCAAATAGACAAAGTTCACAGCTAATCAAACTTTATTCCGTTGCAACTGAAAACATCTCTAGCTAGCTTTTGACGACCCAAAATGCAAGAGTTTTTATCTAGGCGATCATGCGGAGGAGCCCTTGAGCTTCTTGGCGATCCCCGCGAAGTACTTCCCCTGGTGGAAGGCCTGCTGCAGCTCGAGCTGGGTAGGCACCCTGGACCCGTCCCCGGCGACGGTGCCGGCTCCGTACGGGCTCCCGCCCTTCACCTCCCCCATCTCGAACATCCCGGCGCCGAACGTGTACCCTACCGGCACGAAGATCATGCCGTGATGCACCAGCTGGGTGATCGCAGTCAGCCTACACAATAATCAAGATCAAGTTATGACACGTCAGAGATCACACGCTAAATTTGGTGCCATGAACTTACGCGGTGGTTTCCTGGCCGCCGCCCTGGCAGCCGGTGGAGCAGAAGATGCCGGCGGGCTTTCCGGCAAGCCTCTGCTCGCACCAGAGGTCGCTGGTGCCGTCCATGAACGCCTTGAACTGCGCGGGGAGCATGCCGAACCTGGTCGGGAACCCGAAGAGGAGGCCGTCGGCGTCCACGAGCTCCGCGGGGGTGATCACCGGCACGTCCTCCCGCATCGGAGGGGCGCTCATCTTCGCCAGCGCCTCGCCGGAGAGTGTCTCCGGGACCTGTTCGATCGATTCAGTCGCTCAGATATGACGGTTCTGTCAGGTTTTCAGGGATTGTTAACAGGTGTAAAATCATGGGAAAAAATCATGTACCTGCCACAGCTTGACCTCGACGCCGTCGACGGACGCGGCGCCTTTCTTGATCTCCTCCGCGAGCGTCGCGACGTGGCCATAGGTGGAGTAGTACCTGCAGAATTCATAACAAAACGACGATACATGCTTCTGTTTTGGCAAAGCAACTGAAGTTCAGACAGGAAAGGCGTGGACAATGTCAATGTGAGGAGGAAGGAGCACCAATGGTAACCCAAGAGGGGAGGGGAGCTTAGTACACGATGTAGATCTTGGTCGCCATGGCGAGAGACGGCCTTGGCAGCTTGTTGGAGAAGAACAGGAGATTGGATCGGCGGTAGCTTTGAGCAGGCAGGCAAGAGCTACTAGAAGAGTACTAGTGGTAGTAGCTTCGAGCAGTGGTGTGCTGAGGAAGATTGGGAGAGGGCAGGCCGTCAAAGCATCTGGTCGTGTGGAGGTGGAGTGGCCTCGTCTCGTGTCGTGTGTCACGCACGAGGACAGGGCTCGCTCGGGGTCGGGGCACACGGCCCGCATTTTTTTTTATTCCACTCCACCTCGGCACTCGGCAGAGTCACCTCGGCGCACGAGAAAGGTTTGCTCTGGATTTCGAAAAGGTTTGGTTTGGTTTTTTCTTATTTTTAGGACCGTGTTTAGATATTAATTAGAAGTATTAAACGTAGACTATTTACAAAATTCATTATATAAGTGGAGGCTAAACGGCGAGATGAATCTATTAAGTCTAATTAGTTCATGATTTGACAATGTGTTGCTAGTGTGCCCCCACTTATGTGATGAGTTTTGTAAATAGTCTACATTTAATACTCCTAATTAGTATCTAAACATTTCGATGTGACATGTGCAAAAGTAACCAAACGGACCCTTAAATCAGACCATACTTGTTCGATTAAAGAATTTTTTGTTTTATAAGCATAGCTTTTAAAAAAGTATTTAAGCATGTGCAAACCAAAACTGAAACGATATTGTATTCCTGAGGTGCTTTTGTGAGCTGCTGGTAGCCAGACTAGGCTCATGGTGACTCAGGGCCCATGGGCTGGCCCGGCAGCGATGAAAGTGGATCCGGAAATCCTATCCATTTCCGGAAGGTGGATAGGGTCGGTAATTTTAACTTTCAATGTTTAAGATATGTGGAAAAATGAGGTCCGTCAGATCTGCATCAAATCCTAACTCCTGTTGCTGCCTCCCACCGCGCGCTAGCTCCTGTTGCTGCCCGCCATGGTCGGTTGATGTGTCGCCCCATGCCGCCGCCCTAGCTGCCCCCCGCGTGCGGGCTCGCCAGCGCGCGCCGCCGCTGACCATCGGAGCCGGAGAAGAAGGTGCGGAAAAAATATTGAAACAAATTTTTTTAATATTGGATCAACTTTTCTTAAAAAGATGTTGGTTCAACTTTTTTTCAACATTTCTTGAAAAATGTTGAGGTTCAATATTTTTGAGAAAATGTTGCTCAACATTTAATGTTGAGGTTCAACATTTCTAAAAAATATAGGTTCAACTTTTTCGAAAAATGTTGGTCAACATTTTTTATTCGTTGAAAATGTTGAATGGGCCATTACCAGTTGGGCCTCGTGACTTTGGAACAGAAATATAAAATTGGGTCTTGCTGAGTTTTATAATTCAATCGCTTAACCATCTTTCGGTAGACATATAGGAGTCCCCTATGTCCCCAGTGGATCACTGAGCCTTTCAGGTTTCACCTGTTCTTCCTCTTGCTTGCACGTATGTAACAAGAAGGTCCGAAAGACGGATTTTCTAGATAACACTCGGTTGATTTTGCGTTCTATTTCCACTCACTTTTCTATGGTTGTGGTAATGTGTCACCACCAAGGTACCTGATCAACCTGATGCTCCCGAGAAGACGCCACGCAGGCTAGGAAGACAGGAAACTGGAAGGCGCCAGAGGAAGCCAAACCCGTCGGACCTGACTGGGAAACCTGAGCTCGGCCCATGTAATAGGATAGGTTCATTCCGGCCTAGTGGCCGGAGGGTTATCTATTGTCCTCCCTGTGTGGAGAAGGACAGTAAATCTCGAACCTGAACCGTTCGCGAGTCGCCGACGTTGGCAGGGACGGTCGTCGCCGTTGCCTGAGTTCCAGAGAAATTACCCAGTTCCTGTGCTATCTACCGATCTACGGGAGTACGGTAACATAATGTTAAGATTTGTGCTTGTTATGATGAAATGATGAAGCGTGTGTCGTGCAGTTGTTCCTTGGTCAGTTTTATGTTTCCTCGGTCGGCCCATGATTGAATGTGTTTGTGTCGCATAGCCTGCTACCACAGTGGCCAGTGGCGTAGCTAGGGGGGCCAGTACTTCTACAGCCTACATAAACCTGCATTTTTCTTCTTGAATTTGCAACCCTGTTAATTCCATTCTATCTCTATTTGGTCATGTCTTCTGGAAGTTGAAATAGAAAGTATGACTCTGGTTATGAAAAGCATAGAAAGAAGAAAAAAAGAATAAAGCAGCTGACACGATTTCATAAATGTGTTCAAGCAACAAGTATTTGAAGTGGTTATGCAATGATTTATAGTATAAAAAATACTATATATTGAACTTTGGCAATTAGGTTGAGGGCCACGTTATAATTTGGTACTACCCATATATTTTACGGACGGTCCTATATACTTTTCCAGCAGACTTGTCAAATTTTATTTTAAAGAGTAGAATAACCATTTTCTTGGAGACTTACCGGATAGTGCAGTTTGAGTTTTGAGCTCTGCCACTACTGGTGACAGAGAGAGACGGAGAGGCGCGGTATTGGTGTGTGGGTGGTGCTGGTGGCAATTTTAGGAATGATAGGGAGGCTCAGTGGCTCACTTTTTTGTGTCGATTTCAAGCTACTTATTTGTTTCTTCTTTGCGTTGTGATTTTATTTGTATAGGAGCACATACATCCGAGTTTTTGTTATCAGATCAATATTTCTGCTGTAGTCATATTTAGTTTTCGTTGTTCTGTCATGGCGTGAACTAGTTATCAGATTGTTTCTGTCATAGTCAGATTTAGTTTTCATCGTTCAGTTACATCCACTGAAGAGAAAGTGCAGTTAGTTAGATGAATCGCTTTCGCGTAGCAGCAAATGAAAATCTGTGTAGCATTACCACCGACACGGGTCATCTAGTTCAACTACCGGCCGGTTTGACCATTCAGTACCTAACCCGGTGGTTTTGAGTCACACGGATTCTTCATCTTCTAGAGAATTTGGTTTCCCCTCGATCCGCCGGTCTTTGCGAGTCCTAACTTGGTCAAACTCCCTCTTTCGCAAGTTAGGGGCCAGGAAAGGAGGAGTCATTGACCAGCAGGCATACTCTCTTTTTTTTTGTTTTTGTTTTCTGTTTGAGGGCAGCAGGTATAATCTCTGGAAGAATAATTATGATACATGAGCCCCCACTAGACAGACAGGGTCGTAGCAATCATCGACGGCAAGTCGACAAGTGGCGCGGTGGGCAGAAGAGATCAAGAAGATCCCAAACGGATTGGGCCCGAGCAACTAGCCCACCACCACCAAAGTCCCCCCCACCGCCCTCCGTCCGTCCGTCCGTCTCGATGCAAAAAGCCTTTTCCCCTCACTCATCTGATGACGACGATGAGAGATGGTGGTGTAATCATGTTGTGTTGCTCTTCTTGGCCTACTTTCATCGATTTGGCAGCATTCCACTTGCCCTACTGGCTGTGTTTGGCCACCAAAATGCTCTGACTCCAAATTCCAATCCATGATCATGGTCATTGTTCATGAGTTCAGAGATCAAAATTTCAACACACATGCAGAGAGATCAGACGAGAGAGATGAACGTGCAGCTGCTACTGCAGCACCAATTGCCATTGGTTGGATTCGGTTGCTCCGTTGATAATGGACATGCGATGCGCCAAACGGGGAGGGGCCTCTGACTGTTTCCGGCCACGCGCACTGTAGACGCGGACTCTTCGAAGGCGCCTCTTTTGACAGCATCTGCTGCTAGTGATCTCTGAAACGGCATGCGACAGATCCTATTTACAGTCGCTGGCTCAGGGGGGCCCACTTCCCAGCCAAGGCAGCGCGGCCCCACATGTCAGCAAGGGCCGACCATCAAGATGTGACGGGTGTTTGTCGTCTTGGGTGTTTGGGAAACACCTCCTAAAGTTTAGGACATGTCACATCGTATGTTTGGATACTAATTAGAAGTATTAAATATAGTCTAATTACAAAACTAATTGCACAGATGGAGTCTAATTCGCGAGACGAATCTATTAAGTCTAATTAGTCCATGATTTGACAATGTGGTGCTACAGTAACCAGTTGCTAATGATGGATTAATTAGGCTTAATAGATTCGTCTCGCGAATTAGTATAGGGGTTCTGCAGTTAGTTTTATAATTAGCTCATGTTTAGTCCTCCTAATTAGCGTCCGAACATCCGATGTGACACTCCTAAACTTTAGTACCTTGTATCCAAACACCCCTAGGGGTTCATGATCAGAAAGCAGTTCAGTACATGCCCCCTCAGCCAAGGACGCTTCAATTTCGTTTCTTTGTTTTTCCCCCCACAATGGACCACCTTATTGTCATCTGCATTTCTACTTAACCTGTCTGTGTTATATGATTCCTGAAGCTGAAGGAGCAGAGACCAGCAGCTTTGCACAAGTTTCATCAGAAGAGGCTTAAGTTACAATGATGATGCTAATGACCTAATCCAAGTATAATCTGCATTTCTACTTATTACCTGTGCCATAATTCTTAATGGAGTACTATATGCTTGAGACACTGTACTATTTTTCACCACAATTATGGAACAGATGAACTTTTTTTTTTCGAACTGTCAGACAGGCATGTCAGGGAGCAAGCAGACATGCATAGATCAAGATTCAGGAGCCAAATGGCTGGCAGGGAAAGAAGCAAGCGTATTTCAGGAAACAGCTGCCGCTGCCGTTTCTGCATCATCATCAACAACACCCGGATGGAGCATCCACAGATCCATCACATCCATCACACACCGAAATGGAGCTACGTGGGGAAAAGCCCTTTTTTTTTTTTCCTGAAAGATGTTATCACAATTCTTCACACACACTCATTCAGTTCCCTGCTAAAAATGTGCATGAGGGCATCAGGATGGGTCACCCCAATCAGAGGAGCTGACGACTGCCCGATTTGCGTGATCTAACCCAGGGTCACCGGTCAGATTAGATCCCTGCGTTTCAGCTTTTAGTAATGGCGCCAACAGGCTTTTGTTGGTTTAGAACAGGCCATGCGATCAAAATGGACATGCCAACAACCACCCCCACAGGAAAAGCTTGTGGTCAAGGTCAACCCTCATCTTACGGCTGCTAGGTTTCCATTCAGTCATTGTCAACATCACCGCCACATCAGCACTGCATATACCCTCACTAAGTTTTGTACTGATGCAGTTTTGCTAAAGCTAATCAGATAATTAAGGGCTGGTTATCTTTATGGCAAATCAGAGAGAAATAAGATATTTTCCCATTGTTCATACTAGTAAAAGTGTAAAACAAAAGTAGGATGGCAACAACTCCCTGAAAGGAATATATGAAGAAAAACCAGCCACAAACAAAAGCCATTAAATTTCCTGGGTGTTTCTTGATCCGTCCGGATCTCAAGAAATCCCCACTGCTTTGTCGCCGACTAATGGGACAAAAGCGTGTTTAGACCTCTCCATATTCAATTCGACGTAGAGATTGTAAGTTTGTTGACGTAGCAAAAACTAGACCATCTAAAAAACTAAGGTGTCCTTGTCAAACAAAACGATAATCAAAGGTGAGCGATAACCACTCAGCTTACCTCATGGACAAAAGTGACACAAGCAATCCGGAATGATTCACATGGCTTTGGCTGCAAGAGGCCCTTCTTAATCGTATAAAACGTTTCCACATAAGAGCACTCTGAAAGTTTATTGGGGACTGATACAGAATATCGTATAATTTATAGCACAAAGTTAGCCTATCTCAAATCTACGGCCCTGCTCAAATTTAAATAAGGAACATCAGTTGCACAATCTGCTGAGTAATTTAAGCTCTAGGATGATGCAAGAGATACTGAGGGTCCTACATGAGTTTCATCAGGATATCTATTGGCTATAATATATGCCCAGCAGTAAGCTCACCCTGGTTATTGAATTCCAACATGGAAAACTTAGGACAAATCACAAGCTTTCAATGCACTACATGAAAATAATATTAGCATCAAATGTCAAACCTAATATAGCAGATAGCTGATGAAGTGCATATCAAGTTAACAAGCACAGAAAATTTTCTGAGCAGACAGGAAGTCACAGACTCTATATACTTCTGGGGAATTTCATTTCTTATAAAAAGTCACAAGGAGATGATAGGCGGTACACACAATCCAATTCTCCTCATGTAACAATGTAAAACTATGGAACACAGCAAAGGAAGAAGGAAAAAAAAAACTAGTAGCGACCACACTCGATCAACCCACTTCAAGTATATGTTCACTGTCACTAGATCATCAGATGTACCATATACTTGTGATTTGTGAACAACATTTCAGATTTGCTGATCTGGTGATTCTCCGAAACACGGAAGCAGTTCAAGCTGATAAGTCCAGGAACCATGTTCTTTTTTTTTTGTTCTAACCATATGAACAGAAACTAAATTCTACTGATCTGTCCCCCTTTCGGCACTGCTACAACATGAAAACAGAAGGGGAAATGAACAGAACGAGAGAAGAAGATGAAAAGGTTCACCTTTGCTGTTTCTACCTCTGTACAGTGAGGCCAACACCCAATCGAGCAGGTGCCAAATCAAAATCATGACAAATTTCATCTCCGGACAGCCCCCAATCTTCACGCTGTCTCGAGCGTCCGGGCCAATTCGAGCGCGTTCTTGGCGATCTTGCAGTTGTCGTCGTTCACCAGGGTCTCACAGAGCTGGAAAGCTCCCAGCTTTATTGCTTCCAATGCCAATTCGTTGCTCTCCGAGCAAATCCAGTTGAGGACGAGCAAGGCCTGCTCGATTGCCCGGGAGTTGCCGCTTCCGGCGACGCCGGAGAGCACGGCAACGATGCCGGGGATCTTGCACAGCTCCTGGCGCCCCTCGCGGCACTTGGCGAGGAGGCCGAGCACCTCGACGGCGCGGGCGGAGCCGGCGGCGGCTAAGGTGGCGAGCGCGGGCGCCGCGCCCTCGCGCACCGCGCGGCGGCGGTTCTCCGGCAGCTTGCAGAGCTCGTACAGGGCCGTGGCCGCCTCGCGGCGCTCCCGCGGGCCTCCGCGGCGGAGGAGCCCCACCAGCTCCGGGATGACCAAGGGGTGCGCCCCGATGGTGCATTTGTTGACGTCGACGGTGGCGAGGCTGGTGAGCGCCGTGGCCGCGAGCGCGGCGACGGCGCCGCCGCGGCGCACCGCGGAGGAGAGCGCGTCGACGGCGCCGTCCGCCACGAGCCCGACGCGCGTGTCGTCGCCGTCCAGGGTGAGGAGCAGAAGCGCCCGAGCCGCCGCCTCGTCCCCGGCCGCCGCGTGCCGCAGCAGCACCGCCGCGTTGCCGGACTCCAGTACCTCCCTCCGCCCGGCGGCGCCGGACTTGGCCAGCCTCAGCAGCGTCGGCACGGGCGACGAGGGCTGGACCGCTGCCGCAGACGCCGCCGCTTCTTGCCTCCCCTGCGCACCCCCTTCCGATGGGACGGGGGCGGCCACCGCTGAAGGCGCGACGGTGGCTATGAGGCGGCGCAGCGCGTGGTTGGGGATGAGCGGCGGGGAGGGCGGCAGCGGGAGGTTGGTGACGGGGCAGGTAAGGTGCCCCCCGTCGAGCCAGCGCTGGATGCTGCGGCGCTCGAAGGTGTGGCCGGAGGGGAGGATGACGGGGTCCGTCATGACCTCCAGCGTGATGGGGCACCGGAAGTCGTCCGGCCACGCCTCCATTCCTGGCGGCAGGATCCGCGGCGCCGGCGCGTTCACGCGGAAGGGGAAGAGTGGAATGGGAAGCGTGTGGGACTCTGGTCTGGAGGGAGACGAAGCCGAAGAAGAAGAGGAGGAGGTCAGGAGGGGTTGGGAGCGAGTGGGGAAAGTCCGGCACTTCCGGTGGACGGGAACGGGCTACCGTGGGAGCGAGTGAGGAGACCACCCGGTGGGTTTAAGTGCGTCTCACACACTATGCAAGTTTCGCGCGCGACGGCTTTTGCGCGTGGCATCCTTCCACATTTTTGGTAATATGTTTATCTTAGTCATAAAGGATCTGAGGTCCTCAAATAGTGATGAATAGATATGTTTATCTATTTTTCTTTTAAAGTTGATCAGGATATACTTATTAGCGCCAAACCGATAAGTTTAAGTGTCATGAACACGTTGTGCACATTTCGTATGCAATGGCTTTTACATGTGTGGTATCCTATCACATTATTCGTCAATATGTCTATCCGTTTCTATTTTAGACCTAGCTAGAAAGCTTCCGACGTATTCATTAGCGTCAGCTATTATTTTTAATTAGTTTTCCTTTTAAAGTAGGCTATGCAGTTTCGGACATACTACTCGTTGGCATAGAGCCAATATATTCATCGGCTTTCTTTATAAAGTTGGTTAGGAAATTTCGGCATAATCCTTTGCGCTGAACCAATATATTTATCCGTGTTGTTTCTAAAGTTGGCTACGGAGCTTGTAACATACTAGTCTATTTTATTTTTAAAAATTGTCTAGGAAGCTTGGCATATTCGAGCGCCGAGCCAATATGTTCATCTATTTTGAAATAATCTGATTTCACAGTTCTAAACGACACATACTGTATAAATTGCACCATAAAAAAGACCGGTCGAAAAAACTTATCTCTTTTACTATGGTTACAAAGATTGTGCTATGCTATCTAGTAGTATCTGGTAATGAATGTTGGTAAAATAAATCATGTATATTTTGGTAACTATTATATGGAGGATTAGTGCCTTTCTAATGAAAAGATATGGTTGAAATAGTCGACGTGGACCACAATTAATGTTAGCGCTGTTGACAAGGATATATGCTCCTCGTGCCAAAATGGGATGGACAGTTGTCGCAACCTCAATGTTTGGAGGCATAGTGCCATCCTGTTTTTGTAGTATGTAATCAATGCTCAAATTTTGGAGTGGGAGCAGGGGACTTTACTATTTTGCTATTGTGCCATGATGTGTGTATTTTCATGTGTTTTGCATGGCATGGGAGTTAAAAAATAATATATTGTTGTGGAGGGCTAGTAGGATTTGGACTTGATGGGCATGGTGATGGCTTTTTGTTGGGTTTGAAATGGTTATAGAAGAAAGTATGTCTACTAACCTACTAGTATTCATCAAACGAATATTCCACCTAGAAAATTCAATTGTTTTGTTCTTGAAGTCATTTTGTTTGACTTTGTGGTTTCTAGAACAAGTGTGAAAAGGTTGATCAACTTTGTTCAGGGAGTTATCTCATTGCCTGCTAGCCAAGTTCAGCAATCGGATATGGCGTCGGAAACAAGAGGTGGAGACATCGCAATAGCCATCGGTAAGCGGGTAGATTTACTTCATCCATGGATTGTTCATGCTTGATCTGTAGAGTTTAATTTCGCAGAGAAATTAACAACTTATTTGTTGACTTGTTGGCACCATGGCCTCTGTAACTTTCAGTGTCCGTGATCATCGGCGGGATCGTGGTGATCGTGGTGTCGGTGCTCATCTACAAGTGCTGCAAGCTGCGCATGATGCGCAAGTACGGCGGCCTTCCGCCGCCGCCAGTCCTGCCTTTGGTGGAGACGAGGACGGCAGCGGCGTTGCCAACCAGCGGCAACGGCGGCACGGCTGCCATGGCTAGCGTCAAGCACAGCAGCACCAGCAGCAGCTATGGCGCCGTGGACGTCGTCAAGAACCGTCCACTGAGGTTCAGCTCGCTGCAGCTGCAGGAATTCACCGGCAACTACGCCGAGAAGCTCGGCGCCGGCGGCTTCGGCGTGGTGTACCGAGGCCAGATCCCGCTCCCGGATCACGGCAGCCTTCCGGTGGCCGTGAAGGTCCTCGGCAGTGAGATGGGGCGGCGCGCCGAGGAGCAGTTCATGGCGGAGATCGGCACCATCGGGAGGACGTCGCACGTCAGCCTCGTCCGTCTCTACGGCTTCTGCTTCGACGCCGACCTCAAGGCCCTCGTCTACGAGTTCATGCCCAACGGCTCGCTCGACCGCCACCTCTTCTTCCACGACGCCGGCGGCGGCGGCGACAAGCTCGGGTTCGACAAGCTCTACGACGTCGCCGTCGGCACGGCGAAGGCGATCCGGTACCTCCACGACGAGTGCGAGCGGCGGATCATCCACTACGACATCAAGCCCGGCAACGTCCTCCTCGACGAGGCCTTCCGTCCAAAGGTCGCCGACTTCGGGCTGGCGAGGCTGTGCGAGCGGGAGAGGACGCACATGACGATGACCGGTGGTGGGCGGGGCACGCCTGGGTACGCGGCGCCGGAGCTATGGATGGCAGCGCCGGCGACGCACAAATGTGACGTGTACAGCTACGGGATGCTGCTGTTCGAGATCCTGGGAAGGCGGAGGAACTACGTCGACGGTGAATCGAAGGACGAGAGCGCCGACGAGCGCTGGTACCCGCGGTGGGCGTGGCGGCGGCTGGAGCGCGGGGAGACGGAGGTGCTGGCGGCGCGGGCGCTCGCCGGCGAGGCCGGCAAGGAGGGGAGGAAGAAAGTGGAGCGGATGTGCGCGGTGGCGCTGTGGTGCGTGCAGTACCGGCCGGAGGACAGGCCGTCGATGAGCGGCGTCGTGCGGATGCTGGAGGGCGACGAGGACGTCGCCGCGCCGGCGGTGAGCCCCTTCGCGCATCTCGACTCCGATCAGCTGGTGTCGCAGACTTTCACGGCGGGCACCACCACCACCACGTTCGGATCCGCCGCTTAGACTGCATTGATTATTAGGTTCTCCTCCATTCACCCTGTAAACATTTGCTCTTGTAGTTTTATGCATTTGCCTTGTTTGGAAACCTCTTACCATCGATTGTATTGCTCTTGCTCCTACCAGCATCTATGGTTTAAAGGTGTCACTGTAAATGCAGTAATCGGACTATATTAGAAAATTTTCAAATACCATACGAACTTTTCTCAAAGTTCAAATAATGTTTGATAGAAAAAGAGAGATGTTATTTCATATACAAACAATCGATGCTGGTGTTGGTGCGATCAGATCGCTAGCACGACGAACTTTTCCATCCATGGCTGTCCGGTAAATAAAATTTCACTTGCTTAAAGGTGGGAATTAGTAAGTATCGGTGTATTTCTCAGAAAAAATGGAGAAATTACCAGGGAGTCGAACCCCTGGCAATAACATTAGAATGAAGTGCACTTTACTTCAGTTTTTCTTCCGGCTTTTAATTTGAGATTAACTTTAATTTCAATGTGATTTAGTCCTCCCAGCCGGTAAAAGACTATAGTAGGATATACTCCAGGACTCCAGGTTGGGTAACAAGCTGCATCTTCTGCTTGTTCCATTCTAAGAAATTTCTAAGAACCACATAGATTAAGAGAAAGTAGAAGGGCAATGTCCCTACTCTGTTCAAAAGATAGAAGGAGTCCAGGATCTAGAGCCAGAGCCTAGTCAAACCGAACCAAAGAAGCACAAGCATACAAGCATACAAGCATTGCAGCCAAGTAGGCAAGGAACATGCATGCATTCTCTGAGAAAATAACTAACTATTAGAGATATTGTTTCATGGGTTAGTTGAGTTGATTTGTTTTGTTTTGACTAAGTGTAAAAATCGGTCCCTACTTTTGGACGTCAGATTAGCTAGTTACAGGCGTACAGCTATTACAAAATCGAGGTCGATCCAGGCTTTAAGACCAGGTGAAAGAAACTGCAAATCACAATCTTCTCCTGTCCACCAGACGTGGACTGAGCCCACTTCACATTAGCAATAACAAACTTGATGAGTGGTGCAATTGCAGTAGCAAGCCACAGGGAATTGAAGCTTCAGTAGCAGCCAGAGGAAACTTCTGAGGGTTCAGGACGGCCTTTCTTTAAGTAATCCTTTTGCTCGGTCTTACTCAAGGTCACTGTCTTCCTTCTTCTTTGGTCTTCATGTGAAACTACCTTTTTCTAAGGGCATCACTTTCCAAATATTTTGTAGTGCATCAAGTTCCAGATATAGCACTAGCCTCATTTTGAAAGGCATC
The DNA here is from genome assembly GCF_000263155.2 of Setaria italica. Classification (NCBI taxonomy): domain Eukaryota; kingdom Viridiplantae; phylum Streptophyta; class Magnoliopsida; order Poales; family Poaceae; genus Setaria; species Setaria italica. The sequence goes on along the minus strand of NC_028455.1, from coordinate 5,937,683 downwards.
CGCATCGACATGATGTTTGATGTTAACTGTACCGGGCCTCACACTTCATTGCGAGTTTGCCACCACATTATCACAATATCACAGCTATGTACACAATTGATGAAACCAACGCATGCATTTCTTAGGAGGTGTTTGATACTAGGTGCTAAACTTTAGCAGTGTCATTAAGCTAATTATAAACATGCTAATTAGGAGGACTAAACATGAGCTAATTATAAAATTAATTGCAGAACCCTGTGCTAATTCGCGAGACGAATCTATTAAGCCTAATTAATCCATCATTAGCAAATGGTTACTGTAGCACCACATTATCAAATCATGGACTAATTAAGCTTAATAGATTCGTCTCGCAAATTAGACTCCATCTGTGTAATTAGTTTTGTAATTAGCCTAGGTTTAATACTCCTAATTAGCATCTAAACATCCGATGTGATAGGTGCTAAACTTTAGAGGGTGTATCCAAACACCAGCTTATTACTCTAACTGCGCTCGTTAGCTTGTGCTCAATGTGGTCGCCACTGCCCAACCTGAAGGCTTTCTCCACATCTGACCTGTGAAAAAACTATATATAAGTAAATTCAAGTATTAGAACGTACCGGTTCTATTTAACGCTGATTTAAAATAGACCTAAATTTGAAAGTGAAATATGTAATAATAGGCCATTAGGTATGCAAATAGCAAAACAAGGCCTACTGTGACTTTCCATTAAATTGCAGAGAACCACACTTCAGCTCTTTCAGAAACTTACTTTTCCTGTAGAAGCACCATAGCCTAAATAATTATAGCTGAAAAGGAAAACAGAGGAAACAACTTCAGTCACATGTAACACATATCAATTGGAAAATGTCGGCAAGTATTGACAAGATTAACAAAGGGGACATAGCAATACCACCAGCAACCATCTGATCAGCCTGATTTGAACAAAAACAACCAAACTGAATGAACAATAATTATCTGTCAACAATTTCTACAGACAATTTTAGTAATTGATTACAATATTGCAATACATCTAAGTCTTACTATTGTTCGGAATTCAATTTTTAACATCTAAGCTGTTGTCGCGCTTAGCTACACAAGTGCAACTTTTCCACGGTGAACTGTGACCAGCAACTGTTTACTTCTTAGATCTCGTTGATTAGTAGCTGGTTGGTCATTTACTTATCTGTATAATCACCATGTAAACTGAAAGAACCTGTAGCTGATTCCCGTATGCACTCCTCAAATTCTTGACCAAGCCAGAGAGATGTCTACACAGCTTTCATAATTTCATATCTATGGGGACAAAAAAGGTAAATAGTTATTGGGTGATTCTTCCAGCTTGAATGATGAAATAATCCACTCTAAAAGACTAAATGCTACTAAACCCTCTTGCTTTAGCAAAGGCACCATATATATAGTCACTTAATCATGCGGATTTCATGGTTCGTATGCAAAAACTTTATGTCATTTTGACGGCTTGGTCAATACTAACTCTCTAGTCTCTACCACCACCAAACCCTTACCTTATTTGATGTTCAATTTCTTTGATGACTTGGTCAATAATTCCGTACCCACCCGTCACCATCAAACCTCAACCTCCGCTTGAACCTTGGTAATGAGTTTTTCGCCGCGGCTAATTGTTACTAAAAGTTTATACAAGACTAAATTTAATACCTCTGCTTGAACCTTGGTAATAAGAAGATTAGACAGCGTATTATAGTTTTAACGTCTCCGAGTGACGAGCAGAGGATACAAATCGCCTGCTGCCAATATAGGTAAGCCACCGGCTAGAGCTTCGCGCTTGGCTTGGCTTGGCTTCACTATCCACAGCGCTAGCTCCAGACTTCCGGTGACCTCATCACGCGCGAACCAACGGCGGCTGACCGCGGGGTAGGGTCACCGCCCGTCAGCCAACCGTCGCCGGAATCCGGCGGGCGCATCGCCGCCCTACGCGTGGCGCGAGGAGCGTGCGGAACGGACGGCCCGAACCCGCGCGCCGCCCACCCACCGCGCCCTTATCCGTTTCCGCGTCACCGACGCGCGGGGCCCGCGGGATCCCGGCATTACTCCTAGCGGCAGCAGCAGCGGCGGGCGGCCTGCTATCCTTGACCGTTTCACCGCGCGGTGAAAGTGAAACCAAGCGGAGAGAGGGAGCGCGCGCGGAACGGAGACCGAGGCGTCGCTGTCCCAACGGCTACGAGGGGGCAAGGGGGATGGGGAAGGGAGGAGGGTCGTTGGTTTTGGTTGGTTACCGCGTGTACTTTGAATGACAGTTTGACTGCGTGGTGGGGCCCCGAAGACGGAAGCAGCCAGCAGGCCAGCCACTCAGTCAGTCAGTCAGTCAGTCAGTCAGACTGGGTCGGTCAGTCAGTAAAGTTTGGATGGAGGCAGGGGCACTGTGCGTGTGCCGCCATTTTCCTTCAAATTCCTTCCACATTTGCAATCCGCCCCATCATGTTCGTGTGCTGAGTACTACGTATTTTTTTTTCTGAACTTGATACGTAGTTGATATGTTTTTTTTTGAGAGGGCGTAGTTGATATGTATACTTATTGCTATTCGTCTGCTTTTGTTTCAGCCCGTTACGGCCTTGGCCCATGGGCCATCTATTGATCTATATCTTTCGCCGAGAAAAAAAAAAGGAAAAGGATGGGAAACTCGTGCCGTTTCAAGCCCACAAGACGAAACTGACTGATCCGCATACCAGGCCCACGCGTGCGTGCGTGCGTGCATGCGGCCCTTATTCAAAGCTTCATGGGCCGGCCCAGTTTGACTGCGAGGTAGCAGCCAGTGAGTCAGTGTCGTCACAGTGAGCAGGCTTGCTCCTTCAATCTGTCACTCTGGATGGAGGTCTGCGCATGACGCCATTTTCCTTCAGATTTTTTTTTGCAAGTTTTGCATCTGCACCATCAATCCATAATATACGTAGTATGTGCACGTTTGCTTAATATCCTTTCCTGCCGACAAAAAAAGGAGGACAAATTTTGTGCCCATTATATTTTCTTTTTAGAACATGCTGCCGTTTCCATGCCAAAATTTGCTGCTGCTTCAGATGAAGAGTCAGCTTCCCAGGCCAGCCCATACATGTACCTTTACGCCCCCCATATCAACTGGTAACATTAAATGGGCCGGATGACACCATCATGGGCTGGCCTTCGTGGCACTCATTCGCTTTGTCGGGTTTGATTGATGTGAAATTGACAAGCTAAAAATGGCCTGATCTATTCTATTTATTAATGCCTTAGCTAATAATGGTGATGGTGCTGGTTTCATCGCTTGAGCAAAATTTAATGTGACGTCTTTGTAGTACCATTTTCCTTTATTTGGAATGAAAGTCTATGTCCTCTCCAGTTTAATAGTCCTTTTAATCAAACACTCTTTTTTTTTAAATCGTATTAGCCCGTAGAAATTGTATGTATGTATGTATTTCCAAGGCAAACAAATTGGGATTTAATTGCAAACTTTTGTTTTATGAGGTAGAGGTACCAAATCATGTACAGGGTATCATAATTAGCTACATCCATCTTTTTTCTGATCAGCTATCATGTACAGGTATCAGGCACCATCTTCAGGGGTTGTGGATGCTGTTTTTTGTTTTGAATAATTACTTGTGGATGCTGTTCTCACGTGCATTACACACACATTTCTTCTCCACAAGTAAATTAGAGGCAGATATGAGATAACTCAACCGAAAACATTGTCCTCTTTATTTGAAATTTAGTATCACAATTCACAACTGCTTTTACTGCAAGATACTGTACAGTAGACAACAACATGACTCACTATACCATGCATAAGTTCGCATGCAGGAAAATGACTAGAGAGGACATATTAGGAGCCCAAATAAATACATGTAATAGGATAGTACAACACTACTGCACATATTATTTCTATAAACTGGGATTAAATATACCCTTGAGTACCTTGAGTCAATCCACATACGCCAAAAAGCCTCGTGCTTCTTAATTGGGCCTGTTCGCTTCAGCTTCTACTGATGTTGGATCAATAAGCTCACACGGAGTTCACATACATTGAAGCTATAACGTCCTTGAGGCTGAACGATAGGGTGAATGCATCGTCGCGCTTGTACACGAAATCCATTGTTCGTGCAAGGTCGACTGGTATCTCCAAAAGTGTCATGGGACGTTTCCGCTCCAGGCATTCCTCGATGATGTCCATCCATGCTTGTTCGATTATAACTCTAAGCTTTTCGTTGGCTTCCTCCATTGTCACCCCATATTGGTTCATGCAAGTCTGCACCGTGGACACCACATGCTCTGAAGCTTGTTCCCGCTGCAAGAGGGATGACGGCAACAATGGGAATAGAGTTTTTTTTGAATGCAACAATGGGAATAGAGTTAGGAAATAATTAAAAAGATGGAGAATGGCTGAATGACATAAATATATAATATCTCCACTACTGATGAAAAGATTTTACAACGTTTAAGAAGTTTATTTCTGGAGAGATTTGGTAAACCTCATGCGACACGATGTCATTGCCGACGCGCCCCACGATACAAGCACCCCTGATAATTTTTGGAAAGGTGAAAGCCCAATTGACATCCTCTCTAGTAGTCACATCTCCCAGTGAAATGAGCACAAGGTTTGTAATCTGCATGCATACACTGCTACTCATGGAAATTTGGAGGTGCTCTTCAACATTAGTTGGTATGTAGTGTTCATCGCGCCATTTCACCTCAGCATGGTAGGATTTGGCAGTGTGGATAACCTAAATAGAAGATGTACAAGATGTTAAAATTAAATGAACTTGCCATGTGTTTCTTGCTTGTTTTTCTTTGACCAAGATGTTAAGACGAACTTGTCACATCTCTTTTTGAGCAACCTACCAGTTCTTTGATCAATTCAGCATGCTTGTTTTTCTGAAATTTTAACTCTTCCTCCATCTTATTTGTACTGTTAAGTATGTTGATGAAGAGTGCCTTCAAGTGTGCTGGGAGCTGTTCTGTGATTTGTTCATCCCACCTGCCATCAGTTTTTCAAGCAGAGGTAGTTTTAGCAATGTGTAAACTTTGTTCATCCTAGCTATATGTTTAATCTGATTTCAAGAAGTGAGCTAGGCGAACCTTTCCATGGCTGTGGTGAAGATATTACTCTCTTTTGTGGTTCCATAGTTGTCATAAAGGTCATCGAACATGGTCGCATATATGGTGAACTTAGTCAGCATTATCCGTGAATATGAGTAATAAGGCTCATAAACCACTCCCATCATCCAAAAATGCAGCTCCACCATTCTGTCCCGTGTGAATCTCAGGTCCGTCCCTAATTGGAAATCCTTCCACCATCTATAAGTCAACGAGTAAATGTATATTGTCAGCATAGTATTGTTGGTTGTAAGAAATTTCACTAACTTATTATTGCTATAGTGATGTGTCTCCTTACATTGTAAGTTCTTTCAACTCATCGCAGTAGATAGCTTGCAAGATGTTGTAGTCCATCTTTGCAAACTCCAGTATGGTCTCATCTCGCGTAGCCTTCTTCTCATATACTGAGATGTAGCGCCTTGCCTCCACTCTCTTGACCCGTCTGAACCGAGGTGTCTCCAATGTGCACTGCACTTCCTCTGCCAGCTCTGGCTCCAGTTTTTTCGTCATCAAAGATTGGAGGCGGATCTTGTTGAAAGTGATGATGCTGTCAAGTATCTCCTCCCCGTGAGTTCTCAGATGCGCAGCATTGTACAGCATCAGCAAGCAGGTGACATCATCGCTCGAAATGTTTCCTTGCTCATCCCTAAATTTCTGAAACACATCTGTATACGTATTTGAACATTCATTCATTCATTTGTTCATGTCAATGCAACTAAAGTTGTAGACTACTAGTCTACTACACATAATACCACTTTAAACAAATTAAAACATATCTAACAGCAGCGTGTCAACAAAACAAATAAAAACTAGATAGCAAATTTCAAAGTATATAGCTTTTAACTTGCTGTCTTACCTGAAGAGACAGTGTGCCCTTGCTTCCTGAGCAAATAGAACCGCAAGGAGGTGATATAGAGGTCTTCAGAGCCTATATCATCCTTGTCATCGTAGACAGAACAAAGTAACTCATCGATCTCCTTCTTGTAGTGGTAGTCGACCCCAATCGTTTGCAGCGTGTCGACGAGCTCCATCTTCCGAGCCAGGTCGGAGGAGGCAATGGTGGCCAGTATGATCTGCCTCACCTCCTCCTCTTTTATCTGCGCCCTTTGCTTCAGTGACAAGAGCTGCATCAAATTGATAAATGAATGAATTAAGGCAAAACCTCTAGTGCACAAGCACCATTTGGTCCACCAATGGACAAGAAAGCCTATTTAAATCAACATAATATTTTTTTGGAAAATTTTCTAGCTGGAGTAAATGTTCTTGTGCACCCTTTAAAACTTAAAGCCCAAGTCACAGTGTATTAGAAGGAACAAGCAACAATAATAAGCAGCATCTGTCTTATTGTGTGGTGCTTTTCTCCATTACATTTATCATCTGTTAGAAAATTCTCTTTTTCGTTACTTTCACTATATTGGGCCTGAAATTCGATCTTTGGGTAAGCAGAGTAGTTTTATAAGCACATCATAAAGCAGTTTTTATCAAAAAGGTTTTGAAATGCACTACTACTTGCCGACCAAATACTATACGTGCACTGGATACCAATTGCCCCACAACAAGATGTAAAATGTCCCAACCTTGGTATTTAACTTGCATGGAAATAAAGTAAAAGACAAGCAAATGCGTTTTATGCAGTAGCATCTCATCAGTTGGTGCTTGTACCTAAGGAGTTTTTTTTACTCAGGTACATGGGTGGCAGTTAGTCTTTGGATTGCTAGTCATTAGAGTACGTGTTCTTACATTCCATTTTTGGCCTTGTGTATCCTAGATATGCAATGGCTGGGAATGCTTTTCAAATACTGTTACCATCTCGATGTAAAAACTTCATAAATTAATAGACATCCGTTATCGAAGAAAGATGTTTTATATATGTGTGATTATTGATCAATCTCATCGTCCTTTTTACTGCAGCTGCGATGGAGCTAAATGGTTATACTTTTGTAGAAAATCGTCTTGTATGTGTTCCCACTATTCACAAGTGTAAATCATTTTTAGTTTTGTTCTATGTCAAATTTATCTAATTTATCGAAAAAACACACTAACACGTATAACATCAAATCTTTTGGCTAAGTTATTGCATTTATTTAGTATTGTGGATGCTCATCTATTTTTCTTTAAATGTGATAAAAGTTAGAGAATTTTCACTTAGAATTAATAAAACTAAATTAGCCTATAGTACTTTAGAAGGAAGGGAGTACTTGTGATGGAGTATATGGGACGTGATGGAGGAAAAAGTCACCCCAAGGGCTGGGGGTGTATGACCGGCCCTTGCGCTGCGCCTGTGACACCTGGAGGATAGGATCGCCCGTGGTCGACATTCTGACTGCTGGATCGGGTTGTGATTGCTGGAGAGAGGCTGCAGGCTGGTGGCTTGGAGATGATGGCTGGGCTCCTGGCCTCTAATTATAGACTTGCAAACTTGGGGTGTGATTGCAAAACGTCATACATCGTATGAGTGTAGCTATTCGCTTCTTTGAATATTAGTTGACTGCAGGATGTACTTGCATTATTATATCTGTGATGACTGATGAAGGGATTCAAATTGGACCTACCCGAGCAAAAAGGTTTCAAAGCTAATTTCTCACCAATGACTTTGCACGAAAAAATATATAGGTCAAGGAGAAGGCATGAACTTAATGTACTCTCTCCGTCCCAGAATATAGCTATGTTTAGATTTTTTCAAAGTCAAACCTTTTTTCAATTTTGATTACGAATAGCGAAATAATCATAGAGACTAATAACATAAAAATAATCATATATATGTAACCTTTTCTATTTGAAATAAATTATTTTTAGAGATATAGTTGGCCAAAGTTAAGAAAGTTTGACTTTGGAAAAATCTAAATATAGCTATACTCTGGGACAGAGGAAGTAATATATAGTTCTAACTATAATTAATGGCATGTTTGTTTTAGCTACAAACCGTGAAAAAGTTTTGTAGATTTTTAGAAACTGATTGTAATAAGCTGGACTGTAAAAGCTGAGGCTTACTGGCATCCTTATTAGATTTAGCCTTTTTTGTTTTGCAGGTTTATAGTATCCCCGCCTGTTGGGCGTTTTTCTTAGCCTTGTAGAGTAATGGATCTCTGTTGGCAATTTCTTACTTGCTTGATTCCAAATAGAGGACTGGTTGACATCTATTTAGCCGCCTCTCTAACAAATGCAATCTATACATTGACTTGACTGACAAGTACTCAGCCGCCTCTAAGAAATATGATTTACTGACTTGACTAACAAGCACTCTAGAAATAACGTCCCAATCTACTCCTAACAAAGAGATGATCATCCCTAACAAAGTAAACCCGCACCTCATCTTGCTTCTGATGTAGGCTCATTGGGCCATACGGCCGGCCGGCCAGCCGCCATGCGTGACATACGCGAAAGGCATTCTTAACAGTCGGCAGTATCATTTTCTCCTCATTGTCAAACCTGGAATAAAGATGCCGTACCAGCCAAAGTATTCGATCATGGGGCCGGGTGTACTCATTATACAAACAATTCCTGTTTGCACTTTGTAGCTAGATTCCTAGTACCATCAAGCTGTATGTACGTAATGAAACAGTTTAATGAATGGAAATAGCAAATGGCAGCAGGGTAGCTAAATAATAAAAGTTTGACCATATCCGTTACGTCGCTCTGATGGTCGATTATAAATCGCTAAATACAGTTTAATCGAAACGATTATGTTTGACTATTCATACACCATGTTCATAGTTCGGATCATGAAGATGAGCTCAGTGATTACGTTCACTGCAGCCACAATTCACCAAGGGGAGCCCTCTCCACTAAGGCAACTACCAGCTTCTTGGGATAAAACAATAACTGCAATTTTTTCTTTTGAAAAGTTCGCGTGCACGAAGGGAATTTGAGGGGAAGATCGAATAATTACTAGATGACAGCTAAACGATATTGGTGGTATCCGATGGTGGTGGAGAGACAATCTAAGAAGTTTAGACCATGTTGCTTGACAAAAGATGCAAATGATTCAGTGCCTATCTATCTGAAACTTTTAGTGCTTCAGTAATATAACCATTGCTGATGTGGCTTGCAATCCTGCATCAGGCCGGTACATGCCTAATTCTGTTGCTAGATGGCTGAACTTTCACCAACCATCAACCAGACTAGGAGACAACACTAAGCCATCATGTGGGCATGCACGCATGGTGACAGCGGCTTTGTCTGTATCAATGGGAGGAATCGCCGGGAACCAAACAAATGCAGAGGGCCCGGAAGGTGAGCCTATTGTAGCAGGCATAAGCAATGGAGCATACAGAGCTGGAAATCGTGGAATGCATTTGTAGAAGATAAGGCAATCACCGAATGGCTACGGAGCAGCAACTCCGGCCAATTTTGCATATTTATTTTATTTATCTGAGGTAAGTTCGTCGGCACTCGCAAGCGTTATCAAATTTAATTCAGTGTATTAGGTTCACATATAGTGAATCCAATGTGTCTTTGATTCTGTAGGATTCGGTGTATCCATCGACATCTTTGTATAAAAACTCCATTGTACGTGCCAGGCTGACTGCGCTATCCAGAAGAGCCATTGGTTATGCTTCCTCAATCAGTTCTCTAAGCTTTTTTGTGGCCTGCTCTACTGTGATGCCATGCTCTTTCGCGCAAGCTTGAACCGTAGGTATGATAGGAGGCGGCTTCTCGCTTCACAAAAAAGAATAAGTGAAAAGTTGGGAACAGTTCTATTCTAAGTTTATTATTTATTTTCTTCTAGAAAATATAGAATTAAGTAGTACCTTGTGTGACATTATATCATCAGCAAGACGTGCAATAATGCAAACAGCTCGGATAATTTTCAGATAGGTAAAAGCCCACTCAATAGCTTCCGTAGTTGCCACATCTCCGATTGAAATGAATCCCTGGCTGGTTAAGTGCATACAACCACTACTACGTGCTGAAACTCTTAGATGTTCTTCAACGGTGCCTAGCACATACTTCTTGTCACGTCATTCTGCCTCAGCATGATAGCATTTGGCCAGGTCGATTATCTAAATACATACAACAAAATTTGCTCACAACATTATTTTTGCAGCTGCATATTCATAATTACGCATATACTATGTAACACCCTAGAACAGCAGCAACATAAATACTACAGGCATAACACTACACTACAACTACTACAACACACACATAAAATACAGCAACAAAGATAAATAAACAGCACACGGAAGCAACTTAAATCATCTAGATAGAATATCTTACAAACTGCCAAATATGAGATTAAAAGCAAAGCAAAAAACTGCACAACCAAACATTTTTATTACAACACATGTGTCCAAAATATATATATGAAGAAGTGTGTACACGCGTGCTGCTACTCCCCATCCAACCAAGCACCCTCCAAACTCAAGAACCTGTGGAGGGGAAACAACGTATGAGGTTTATGGAAAACCTCAGCAAGCAAACTATTTCAACCAAATCATTTAAATCACAATATATTAAGCATAAATTTAAGAGTCATTACTATAAAAGAAGCACCACATAACTTCAGGTAGTAAGATAAATAAATACTTCCGAATAACACTTCATAATGAAATGCGAATGGTGCAATGCAATGCATGACTTCACTTCTACCCACACATCCCCAAGGAAGGAGGTGAGGGCTGCAACCACATTGCTATATCTCAATGTGCGTTGCTGTCTTGGTACTGACCGCGCCAATCCGACTACAGTTTCTTCATATGCATAAATAACATAAGAATGCGAATGCAAGATTGCAATGCATGAACTTTATATACTTCAAAGTCATAACTTCAAAAGTAAAGCCTCAACTGGAACAAGATACTTCAATATAAAGAAAAATTTCAGATTTATCTTGCTAGTGTGAGGTAATGAAATTAAATGGAGACAATTCAAACAACAAAGTTAAAGCATGTAGACCACATCACTACATTTACTTGCCTTCACCGAAGACTAAGAACGTGAGCTAAGCATGATCTGATGGTGCACCATCTGTTTACAAATATAACTCATCACCAACACAAACACACAAGCATAAACAACATAATTCAAAGTGTTCCTACGCTTGAACCCGACATTCTCAAAAAACACAAACAAATCTAGACATGACAACAACTCTGTTGCTTCTCTTTTTTATATCTTTTAATTCTGATGGCTAAAAATTCCCATCTTGTGCCATATGAAAGATAACTTCATAAATTACAACTTCCTAGTGATCCATAAATAGAGGAAAAATCATGAACATAGGCTAATCTTGAGATGAACCTCAAACTGAAAATCTGACAACAACAAAATAGTCCTAATAAAACAGGTATATTTGGAGCTCCAAAATTCATATGAAGATGCACTTAATCAATCTGGAAATCTTATTATTAGGAAGTATATATGTGTATTAGGAAGTATTTATTCTTTTCATATACACTTGATTGTATTCCTTGTACTCCAAGCCATATTGGCTATATAATAGAGGTTACCCCCCATTAGGGTGTGTGGTGTTTCCTATATTCTACTTCTCTACATGGTATCACGAGACTGGAATCAATCTAATCTGGGACTCTCCTTTCGCTCCACTCCTCCTCCCCGTTGCGCCTAAACCCTAGGCGCCCACCTGTGCGGCGGCGCTCTTTCCTCTTCCTACGCCGGTGCCACACCGCCTCCCTCCTATGGCCACCGACTCCACCGCCGACTCCTCCCTATTCGGCGGCGGCCTCTTGACCTCCAGCGTCGCCACCGTCCCTCCTGGCGGCTCTGGCGCCCCTGTGCTTCCTCCTGGAGTCGGCGGTGGCACCTCTGGGCCACCTCCTGGTCCACCTCCTGGCGCCGGCGGTGGCGCCCCTCCTGGTGGCGGCTTGCCTCTTCATCAGGCGCCTCGTGCTCCTCCTGCCGGTGATGTGCCCGGCAACAGTTGCAGTTTCCTCCTGTACCCGACACTGCCGCTCGTCGTCCACCCCTACGCCACCATCTCCGTCAAGTCTCATGTTCCCATGATGTTGACGATGAAGTCCTCCGCCTACTCCAAGTGTGCATCTTTCTTCAAGTCTATGTGCGGCAAGTTTGGACTCAAGTCGCACATCGATGGCATGGTGGTGCCTCGTCACCAGGATCTTGACTGGGATCAAGCAGATTGCTGTGTCCGCTCCTGGTTCTTCAGCTTCGTCGACAACTCCGTCCTCAACCTCACCATGAACGATGACAACTAGACCGCCTGGGATCGCTGGCTCACCATCGAGGGACTCTTCCGCGCCAACAAGCAGTCCCGGGCGATCTTCCTCAGCCACAACTTCCACTTCATGATGCAAAGAGACTCCTGCATCACTGAGTACTGCCAGTGCATAAAGACCCTCGCCGACGCCCTCTGCGACATCGGCCATTCCGTTAGGACTCCCAGCTTGTCCTAAATCTCCTCCACGGCCTCAACCCACGCTACTCCATCATCGCTGACGGCATCGCCAACTCCACCACCGGCTTCCCCAGCTTCGCCCAGGCCCGCGACATGCTGGCCTTGAAGGAGCTTCACCTCACCAACGAGGAGAAGGTCTCCAACTCCACTGTCCTACTTGCCGCGACCGGCTCGACGTCTTCCTCCTCTACCTGTTCGGGCGGGTGCCGCTCCTCCTCTTGTTTGGTCCAGGGCAGCAGCAGCAGCGGCGCCTTCAACTAGAAGAAGGGCAGCAATGACGGTGGCAAGAAGAAGTGGAACGGTAAGAGAGGTGGCGGCTGGTTCCAGCAGCCTGCTTCTGGTGGACAGTAGGCCGGCCAACCACACCCCTCCGATCTGTGGCTCTGCTTTAGTCCAGGGACTGGACCCTACGAAGCACAGCAGCAGGCCAGTGGCAATGGATCTGGTGGCGGGGGCGGCTAGCGCACCTCTGCCCCCGGACTCCTAGGCCCGCCGCCCCAGGCACACACGGCGTACACTCCTTTCCTCGCTTGTCCAAGTGCCCCCGGTGGCTCCGATGTGGGATTAGGCCGGTCTGGTTGCTACCCTCAATTAGATGGCCTAGCAGAATGGTGGCTGAGTGGTTGACTCCGGTGCCTCTGGCTACATGGCATCGTCTGATGGTATACTTCACTCTCACCTACCTCCCTTTCATTCTTTCATCACCCTAGGCAACGGTCAGACACTTCCTATTACATGCCGTGGCAACTCCACCCTATCCACCCCGACTTCACAGTCCCACCTAAATAATGTCTTCTCCTTCTTTAGTCCATAACCTGATTTCTGTTCGTCAGTTTAGTCCATAACTGCACTATAGAATTTGACGCTCTTGGTTTTTCTATCAAGGACATCCAGACTAGACGCGTGATTCTTCGGTGCAATAGTGCTGGCGATCTTTACACCATCCCACCCGTCGCCAGCCCAGTAGCTCCCTATGCCGGCCTCGCCTCCTCCTCCAGCTTGTGGCATCTTTGTCTTGGTCATCCGGGTCCCGCCGCCATCGACACTCTTAGACTTAATTCCTCCATAGCTTGTAATAAAGGGACTCATACTTTATGTCATTCATGTCAGTTGGACAAATATGTGTGGTTACCTTTTTCTAGTTCCCACTCTCGCAGCACTAATCCTTTTGAAATTATTCATTATGATGTCTGGACGTCTCCTATCACTAGCGTTTCTAGTTACCGCTACTATTTAGTCATTTTAGATGACTACTCTCATTTTTGCTGGACCTTTCCCCTAGTCCACAAGTCTGACGTGTCCACACATATTGTTAATTTCTATGCATATACCACTACACAGTTCGGTCTGCCTATCCGAAGTCTTCAGGCTGATAATGGTAGAGTTCATCAACAGGACCCTCATGTCCTTCTTGGCTTCGTGGGGCATTCACTTGCGCCTTTCGTGTCCATATACATCTCTACAGAATGGGAAAGCCGAACGTGTCCTCCGTACTCTTAATAATGTGACTCGCACCTTGATGATTCAGTCTTCTATGGATGCCTGATACTAGGCTGAGGCACTCGCCACCACTACCTATCTTCTGAACAGGCGCCCCTGCTCCACCGTCCAGAATGATATTCCCTACTGCCTCCTATATTCCTAGCCTCCCGAGTACTCTCACTTGCGTGTATTTGGTTGTCTTTTCTATCCTAACCTTTTAGCCATGGCACGCCACAAACTTGCTCCTCGCTCCACAGCATGCATCTTCCTTGGTTATCCCTCCTCTCACAAGGGGTACCACTGCCTTGACTTGTTCACCCGTCGAGTCATTATTTCTCACCATGTTGTCTTCGACGAGTCTATTTTTCCCTTCTCCTCCACCCCACCCCCCTATCACAGCTCGACATCCTCTTGTCAAGTCCCTTAGGTGCTCCTACTCCCACCTCGGTTGCTCCATCCTCAGACGTTGAGCAACCGCTGCCCTCACTGGTTGTTTTGCAGGAACTCACTGACGATGACCCCGCAATACTGGTGTGTGGACCGGCCGCGTACCAGGCTCCTTCGGCGGGCCTTGCCCGCCAGATCTATTAGCAGGTCCTCAGGTGCGGCCCCCTCGAGCACCGCCCCTACTCCCTTCCCCAGGGGTCCCCAGTTAGCTCTCCCTTCTTCCGCCGGCCTGGTGCCTACCAGCCCGCTGGTGGCGCCCCTGCTCTGCCACTACACCCAGTGATGCCCTGCGCCTCTGGCGCCCCCGTCGCCCGTTGCGCCCACGACCCCTTGGCGCCAGCGGCCCTGGTGTCCCTGTCGTCTGCCTTGACGCTCGCAACCTTGGCGCCCGACCTGGCGCCCCTGGCGCCCGCGGCCCTGGCACCCCCTGTGCCTACCCTGGCACCACCTTCTGCTCCACCGCGCCCTGTCACTCGGTCTATGACTGGGGCCATCCAGCGGGTACACTACAGGGGCTTGACGGCCACGACTCCTTCTTCGCCTTCTCCAATTCCGGTGAACTATCGTAGTGCTTTGGCTAATGACAACTGGCAAGCTGCCATGGTCAATGAGTTCTAGGCCCTCCTTGACAACGACACCTATCACCTCGTCCCACGGTCGCCCGATGCTAATGTTGTGTCAGGCAAGTGGATCTTCCGACATGAGTTCCACGCCGATGGTTCCGTCACCCAGCACAAGGCGTGGTGGGTGGTTCGTGGCTTCTTCCAGTGCCATGGCATTGACTATGACGAGGCCTTCAGCCCGGTTGTCAAATCGATGACCATACAGACTGTCCTCAGCATCGCCACTTCTCGTGCCTGGCTGATCCATCAGTTGGACATGAAGAACGCGTTTCTTCATGGACACCTCGTGGAGACTGTCTAGCCTCCAGACTTCGTCGATCCCGTCGCCCCATACCACGTCTGTCTCCTGCAGAAGTCCTTATATGGCCTGAAGCAGGCCTCGAGGGCTTGGTACCAGCGGTTCGCCTCCTTCCTTCGATAGCTCGGTTTCATTGCCTCCACCTCCGACACCTTCCTCTTTGTAAAGGTCCGAGCATCGCCTACCTGCTGCTCTACGTCGACGATATCGTCCTCACCGCCTCATCCTCGACTCTCCTCCAGCACATCATGGGGCATCTCCACTCCGAGTTCGCCGTGATGGACCTTGGCGATCTTCACCACTTCTTCGGCATCACTGCCATGCGTTCCTCCCAGGACCTGTTGCTGTCCCAATGATAGTACGCCCTGGACCTTCTTCAGCGTGCTAGCATGGCTGAGTGTGACTCTACAGCAACTCCTGTTGACACTCATGCCAAGCTCTCGGCACACGACGGTGCCAAGCTCAAGGACGGCTCTGAGTATAGGAGTCTTGATGAGGCTCTTTAGTACCTCACTCGGACTCGACCTGACCTGGTGTATGCAGTTCAGCAGGTGTGCCTCTTCATGCATGACCCGCGCGAGCCCCACTTTGCCCTGATCAAGCGCATCCTACACTATGTGAAGGGCATGCTCTCCTTCAGGCTTCACATCGGCACCAGCTCTATTCAGTCTCTGACTTCCTACTCTAACGCCGACTGGGCTAGCTGCCCGGACTCTCAACGCTCCACCTCCAGCTTCTGCGTCTACCTCGGCGACAATCTGGTGTCTTGGTCCTCCAAGCGCCAGACCACGTGTCTCATTCCAGTGCTGAGACGGAGTACAGGGCTATGGCCCATTCTGTGGTGGAGTGTTGCTGGCTTTGCCAACTTCTTCAGGAGCATCATGTCCTGCTTGCTTGGGCCACTGTTGTTTACTGTGACAATGTGAGTGCTGTTTACATGACAGCTAACTCGGTGCATCATCGGCGCACGAAGCACATTGGGATTGACATCCACTGCGTCCATGAGAAGGTGGCATTGGGTGAGGTCAGGGTCCTCCATGTGCCGTCCTCTCACCAGTTCATGGAAATCATGACAAAGGGCCTACCGACTCCTTTGTTCACTGAGTTTAGGTCTAGTCTTTGGATCCGTGATCCTCCCGCTACGACTGCGGGCGGGTATTAGGAAATATATATGTGTATTAGGAAGTATTTATTCTTTCCATGTACACTTGATTGTATTCCTTGTACTCCAATCCATATTGGCTATATAATAGAGGTCACCCCCCTCATTAGGGTGTGTGGTGTTTCCCCATATTTACTTCTCTACACTTATGAAATTGCCTACAACTTCTTTATTCATCCAAAGATCTAATTCTTTCATTTGGGTTGCCTAAACTGTAGGTCAACAGATTCTGCCTAGAATTACGAGACTGAAAAACTGATAGAATCTGATTGTGGTGTTGTTTATGGCTATGGAAAGCTCTGCAAATCTTATAAAATTCATATACAAGTTTTATATTTTTTTGAAGCCATTAAGAGGATGTAAAACAGCTATTACTGAAAATTGCACAGATTGACTACATGCTGAACACAGTGACAAGGGCAAAACTTTACCCTACCCCTTGACGGTGTCGAGTGCCGCTACACGCACATGCTAGAATATCTAAAACCTTTGGGAAAACATAGATTACAGCGGGGGTACATCTCACCTAGGGTTTCCCCTTGTCATTAACCTAGGGTTTCCGCTTGAAAACAGCAAGGACAACGACGACGACGGCGATCCCAACGATGACACTCGGTCGTTTTCCTCTCCCTAGCAACGAACGTCACGGCATCCCTGTCGATTGCATCTAAACTACACCACACATGGCGGCACCACCTTGAACAGCGAGGAAAGGCAATCAATTGGGGAAAACGGAGAGAAAGGAAGCCCAGCCAATTTTTGGAGAGGAACGGTGATGACGGATGGCGGCGTACCCTAATTTCCTTCTTTTCTCTTGTTCTCCCTCTCTCCGTCCTGTGGAGCACGGCAAGGGAAGGTGGCGGCGCACAGGGTAGGAGATGTAGGGACTTTGACAGTTTGGAAAAGAAGTGGGGTCATGGTGGAAAGGGAAAAGGAAGAAAAAAAAAGAACTTTGACAACCAGATGGAACCGGGCAACTGTAGCTGCAACAACTGTAGCTACGCGGGGTTACTGTAGCACCTATGGGTGAAAAATGCCGCATCCATAAATTCATGACGAACTCCAAATGGTACATATGAGTGATCAAACGGAATGAATACGACGAGCTCTACGCAACCATGGCCTCCGTTTATCCATACAAGCGACGAATCTAAAAGTCAACTTCCGCCTACCATCTTTATGTATTCCAACATACAAAGCATATTTTAACCTTTGCGCATCCTGAGTGTTACACACTAGATGGAACCAACATGTCCACATTTAAAAAAATTAAGGTAATACATTACTATACATTATTTTATTTATGCCCCTTGCACCATAATTTTTCTCGTATGGTAATACAAATTTTGTTTCTGCAGTTAAAACTTATTGTTTCGATAAGATTAGAGAATCCATACCAATCATTTTACCAACTTGGCATGCTTGTTCTTTTGAAGTTTCAGTTCTTCCTCGATACTCCCTCCGTTCCAAATTGTAGGTCGTTTTGACTTTTCTAGGTTTATTATGCATCTAAATATACACTATATCTAGATGCATAATAATATCTATGAACCTAAAAAACTAAAATGACCTACAATTTGGGATGAAGGGAGTAGCTTTTACAGTGGTAAGTATATTTATATATAAGATCCTTTGGTATGCTGGGCATTGCCCTGATGCTTCTTCATCCCACCTGCCATTTCCATCAACTGTGATTTTCTTACAAGCATTAAGAAATAGAACTAATAGATATGATCTGCAAATAGCTACAATTGATTGTGTATCATAAAAAAATAATTAATGGCCTTTGAGACTTCACAGATGCAAATTCGTAGTATGGACAAGATAGCTGCAAACCACAAGTAGTTTGAGATAATGTTAGTTATAATATTCTTAGTACATGTCCTTGCAGTCTTACGAACTATTTTAACTTGGTTCCTTTCCTAAATACATGGTATTGTATGATAATAGCTTGGTTTTTGGCACATTTTGATGTCGAAAGGGCATATTTTTATGATCATAGTAGCTAAAATAATTTCCATTATTTACATCGAGTGACTATAAAATTTTGTATATAAATGTGGTTAGGAGTAACAATGAATAAAACATGCCCCATCTTCATAACATGTTATAAATAATGTCCGAATTGGTATAACATATTATGATATTTGCACAAAGAGTATCATAAAAAGAAACAATGAAGAGTATATATGTCTGCTACTGTAGAAGAAGCATGTTGAATTTGAATAAGAAGTTATGAAAACCTTTGCAATGCTGTAGCAAAGATGCCGCCTTCTTCTGTGGTTCATACAAGTCATCAAGTATAGACACGATCATAAACAATTGCGTTAGCATTTTTTGTGAATATGAATACTGGGGTTTAAAGAGCAACCCGAGCATCCAAAAATGCATCTCCACCATCCTATCTCGTGCATACTTAGATGTGCTTGCATGAGTTTGGAACTCTATCCACCACCTGTAGTTATATATACAATATGTGTTTTATTTGCATATTTATAGAGATATTTATAGTGGAAGTACTCATTACAATATCAGTTTTCAGTTAGTGACTGTGCTTACGATGTAAGATCTAGATCCTCATAGTATAGAGTTAGTAAAATTTTGAAGTCCAATTTTGCAAACTCCAATATTGCATCATTATGTGCATTATGTTTTTCGTATATTGAGAGATATTGTCTTTCTTCTACTCTGTTGAGTCTCCTAAAAGAGGTATTTTCAACGCATATTTCACTTCTTCTTTCAACTCCGGCTCCAAATTTTCTACATTGCATTGAAGTTAACTCTTCGTGAGAGTGACAATATTGTCAAGTATTTCTTCCCCATGCACTCTAAGTTGTGCAGCATCAAACAGTCTCAACAAACATCTTGCATCATTGCTTACAACATTTCCTCTGCCATCTCTGAACTTCAGAAATACGTCTGCAACATCAACAAATTTAGGCATCTAATTACATTAGCCAAAATTATAAACTATGAAGCAAATAAGGTATAATGATGGAATAGTATAATTCAAGGTGCTGTATGGATAGTTTCCTCTGTTCTAGACACTATATGGAGTCCCACAAGATTCTGAAAGTATAAAAGACACCATCTTTATTATTTTGATTTGATGCTGTAGGCTAAAATTTTCTTGTAGTGTTATTTAAAGCTTTGGATACGGAAATACAAGGTAGTTAAGAATAATTTGTTTGGAATCTTACTAGAAGAAATACGATATCCATGCTTCCTGAGCACATAGAACTGAAGGGACGTTGTAGGAAGATCAAGATCTCTGTCCCCAGCTTCAGAGACATTGCGCAGCTGTTCATGGATCTCCTTCGTATAGTGATGATCCAATCCCAGCTGTTCATGGAAGATCAAGATCTATGTTTTATATGCCCCTTTCAGTGAGGGTATTTGATCTATTTTTAAACCCAACCCTTTCTTCTATGTGATGACCTAAATTGAATGCGCAATATTCTTTAGCCTGGTCATTGTACCTATTTCGTCGCGAATGTATCTTTTAAATGGGACGAAAAAAGAAAAGTTATACATCTTTTTACTGGTATATATACTAAATTATGCCACACTAGGAATTATCCAAAACAAACTCTGGTTTTTAGCAAAAGAAAATTCCTTTGAGAGAAGAGAAGATGCACTTATAGATCATAATAACTAAAACATACTTGTATTGGAGGACATGGGATGTGATGAAGAAAGAAATCACCCCACAAGGTAGGGTGCGTGATGCTCGTCTTCTTCCTGAGAAGCTCATAGAACCTCCATCTTTTTCCTTGGTTCCTAGGGCTTTTTACAACCATGGTGGCACCTTCCCTGCCCTTGTATATATAGCCACCATACATCATCACATCAATGTCCACTTGAGTGTTGATAACAGAAGTTGCTCCTCCTTTTCAGAAAAAAAAGACTTTACTGAAGTTCAGTTCGCTCCAAGGCTTCCACTCGGATGGGTTCAATGGTGTAGGGGTACTATTTTTGTAATCGTACATCACATCAAATTGAAAGGAAATGGCTTTTCTGTGACATTTCACATATGATAAATGTGATGTATGACTACATTATTAGCTATTTTTAAAAAAGCAATTTCCTTTGATATGGGTACATACACCTGTAGTAGTAACTAGAACCATAAACATGCAAAGACACACACATCAATACCTATAGGAGACTGGACTAGTAGATCTTAAGATTGACGGTTTGATCCTTAATGTGATGTAATACACCAGCCAAATATCCTCTAATAAGAGTGGTTGTTGGCCCATGTGATCAATTGTGGTTGTAGTTGGTGGGTTTAGTACCACCTTGGAAGTTTAAAAGGGTGAAGACCAGCTTATAATGCTTGTCATTCCAAACGTAGCATCTTGAGCTTAATCTTTTTACGTGAAGTGAGGACAAAAGTGTAACAGAGGTGCTATGCACATACGAACCCGTGCCACATGAGGAGCTAGGTCATAAACAAATTTTGGAGCTGGGTGTTACATATGCAAGAGGTACAACCGTCTCCATTAACAAATAACGACCCAAGCTATACTTGTTGGTCCTATCATTCTATTTTTATCGACAAGTTTAATTAGTAGAACAGAGCCCATTGTGTAGAGAGAACCACACTTGATGGTGTACCTAAGGACTTGCTGGTACCTGAAGAGTAGGTGTATGACATATTGGCATCTATGATGAAACCAGCACCGCCGTCCACAGGTTCAAGAACTGCTAGGAGATGGATCTGTGTTTTGGTACAAACATGAAGACATAGGCATAGAACATTTGTATTGCGTGCCCCCGCGCCCGCCCCGCCTCCGCCTCTACCCAGCCGCCCCGCCCCGTCCCGCCCCCCATCACCCCTCTGTCCTTCCGCCTTCGCCAGCTGCCCCAGCCCGCCTGCTGCCCACCGCCGGGCCCGGCCTTTCGCCGCCCACCTGCCCACCGCCGCTCCCACCCTCCACCCGCCGCCCTCTGCCATCCAACCACCTCAGCCCGTTCCTGCCGCTGCTCCCGCCACCCCCCTTGCCCGTTTGCCCGCCGCCGCCTCACCTCGCCCTGCCGCTGCTCCTCACTGCGTCGGTGAGGGGCAAGCTGAGGGGGGAGGGGAGGCAATGGCAGTGGGGATGGTGGAGATAGAGGAGTGGAGAGAGCTAGAGATAGCAATGGGGAGGAGATAGAGGATAGAGAGATAGCAGGTGGGGGACGTGCAGGAGTTACAGGTGAGGGAGGCGGTTCGGAGGAAGATGCGGAGGCATGCGATGCCTTTAGTACCGGGGGGCAAGCCCACCTGGTACTTAAGGGTGGCCTTTAGTACCGGGTGGGAGCTCCACCTAGTACTAAAGGACTAAAGGGGTTCATGCGGGGCTCCTCGGGAACTATTCCTTAGGTCCGGTACTTATGTTCACATTAGTACCAAGCTAAAATACAACCGGTACCGAGCCTCGGGATGAAAGGTCCATTCTCTACCAGTGTTAAATCCAAACATATGCTCGTGACTTAGCACGTGATTGTGTTTGCTGCCCTTCTAGAGGTGTGTGTGCATCTAAGCTGCACTAAATACGGATACACTTCGGATACGTGAATACGTTATTTTCTCAAAAAAATCCAATACGCTGATACGTTTCAACATTTTTTAAAATATAAATAAACACGATTACACCAATACAAATAGAGTTCAGCAGTTCACATCTGCATCACGAATTTGTTGCTTCCATCTGCATCACGAAAGGGATCTGGAAAATCGAACAATAAGAACTCAAGAAACTGAAGAGAGTAGATCGAGAAAGCTAAGGGCCGCTGGTCGCCGGAGAAGCTAAAAGGGAAGAAACTCACCGGAGGGCCGTAGCCGGCGAAGGTCCGTCGTGGATGCAGGGCCGTATTGAAGAGCCACCCAGATACGTACCGAAATGTGTATCGGTTTTTTTAGCATTAATTTTTATTTCGGATACTTTCAGATACGTATCCAATGCATATCCGTTCCGTATCCAATACGGATACGTATCCGATACGGGACACGGCGCCATACCGAAGTATCCGTGTAACATAGGTCTGCATGTGTACCACGTGATTGTGTTTGGATGCTCATTATGAATCTCCGTCTCCTAGTATTAGAGATGTGGGTACCACGCTGATTGTGTTTGCTGCTCTTCTAGAGAAATAGTGACACATGTATGGACGCGAGCTGAGCCACTGCTAGCCAAGAATTTGTTTTCCTTCTCTGCTACTATATATTCCAACTTCATCGTTTAGGGTACTCGGCTACTCGCACGTTACATATCTTTTGCACATGCAATGTATACTAGAGGCAGGAATATGAGACAATTCGACCAAGAATTTGTATTGCGTGATTAATTGCTAATTGCATGCCTGCATGGATTACACTGTAGATTCGGATTCAATGCTTATTATGTCCTTCTAGATCTTGGTGTGCGGTACTTCATCTATCATCATGCATTTTCTTAAACGTTAATACGTTAAGAAAGTCATCCTAGATGTCTCACTGTCGATGAGAACAGAATGTAGCCTATGACTAAAAGAATAACTAATTAGTCAAAAATGTGAGCACCAGTGCGTTTTAGTCGAAGATTGAAACTTGAATGGACATGCTGTTACCAAAATTAAAATAACCAACTGAACTATATAATTAGTTGACAACTAAAAAGTATATGACATTTAACAATTTTAAGCTAGTTTTATCAAAATTTGGAGCTAGACTATTTCAGTAGTTACCGGAAAAATCAGGCAAGTTTTGGTGAAGTTAAACACATTAATTCTGCGGCAGTGGAGATGGATCAAAGAATATCATGACGTCGGAGCTCAAATCATAGTTCTTTTTCTTCAATTTAGAGCTGTACAAGTTGGTTATGGTGACCAAAATTGATGACGTACTCACATGTTGAGATGCGGTGGGAAAATAGGAAATAGTATGTATTTGCACAATGAAATATGCGGACACAAATGCTCCGATCTGTTTGGTGGAAAATGCTTCAATCACAATAAAGGAATTGCTTCCTTTGGCTTCCATCGCCATCGCATGGACTAAGTACCTTGTGCTAACTCACAGTTGCATGCATGATACATTTTCTAAGTGCGTCAGACTCTTGGGCATTTTCAGTGCATGGATAACACAAAAGTTCGTTGAAATTCCAAATATTATGCTAGCTCACAGCACGCTGTATCAGGGTTCAGAGGTTAGAGTAGCCCCCTACGTTATGTAGGCTAGGCACCAGGTCCGGACCACCTTCCACTCTAGTGAAGATAGGAGTGGAAGGTACTGGGGCCACCTAGAAAGAAACAAAAATTGGAATGAACTGGTCGAGGGGTGCGCTATGAATTGGTTGCCAGCAGCTTGCGTGATGTTTAACATTGCCGCGAAACGTGCCAGTGCCCCTCGATCACAGGTATTTTTTTCGTGAGTTATGTTATTTCCCATTTATGTAGTAGCTATGGGCTCAGCCCAATACGAAAATAGGCACACAGGCCCACATTGGATAAAAGAGACCCAACCAACACGCTACGAAGAGTCTAAGAGGAAGGGGAAGGGAGGGGAATAAAATATGGAGTAGTTAGTATAGAGTATGAGATAGAGATAACACGAGTGTGGAAGAAATTTGTATAAAGTAGAGAATCTTGATGACTAGGATGGAATATTCTTTTTAGAGTATGGAAATAGAGGTTGACAAGTGTGGATAGCCTAAGAGCTGCAACCACACAAAGGTTGATTTTACAATATTGTTGACCTCTGAACGTAGCCTGGCATTATACAAAAAGCCATATACTTGATGCTGGATCATCAAACTCACACGAAGTTCACGTACATTGAAGCTATAATGTCCTTGAGGCTAAAAGAGAGGGTGTATGCGTCTTCACGCTTGTACATAAAATCCATTGTTCGTCCAAGATTGACTGCCTTCTCTAAAAGTTCCATGGATTGTTTCTGATCGAGGCATTCTTCAACGATGTCCATCCATGCTTTCTCGATAATTATTCTGAGCTTTTCGTTTGCTTCCTGTACTGTGACCCCATATTGCTTTATGCAAGTTTGCACTGTGGATGCCACATGATTCGAAGCTTGTTCCCTCTTCAAGAAAATAAAAGTGAGGAGTGATTAGCAATATTATAATGTCAATGTATTGTATATGAACTGATTTTCTATATACCTCATGTGACATGATGTCATTAACAATACGCGCGACTATACAAACACCTCTGATAATTTTGGGATACGTGAAAGCCCACTCAACTGCCTCTTTGCTAGCCCTGTCTCCTAGTGAAATAAATGCAAGGTTTGTAACATGCATACAAGCACTACTACACACTGAAATTTGGAGGTGCTCATCAACGTTAGTTGGCACATAGTTTTCATCACGCCACTTCAGCTCAGCGTGGTAGCATTTGGCGACGTCAATTATCTGAACAGAAAATATACGTGATGTTAAATTAACTTAAGTGCCTGATTTCGTAGTTTCTTGGTGTGATCATTTGAGCAAACGTACCAGTTTTCTTACTAATTCAGCATGCTTATTATTCTGGAGTTTTAACTCTTCCACGATCTCATCAGTTGTGCCTATTATATTTTTGTAGAGAGCCCTCAAGTATGATGGGAATTTCTCCGCAGCCTTTTCATCCCACCTATCATCAATTTCAAGAAAAGGTTAATTATTTTTCATAAGCATAAATTCTGTATGATGTTATCTAGGTCAAGCGTACCTTTCCATAGCTGTAGTAAAGATCTGGCTCTCCTCTGTAGTGCTATAGTTGTCATAGAGATCATCGAGCAATGACACGGACATGACCAACTTTGTGAGCATTATCCGGGAGTACGAATAGTAAGGTTCATAAACAACTCCCATCATCCAAAAATACATCTCCACCAATCTATCCCGCGCAAATCTCAGGTCTGTCCGAGACTTGAAATCCATCCACCATCTGAAAGTTGATGACCAATGAATATGTTTAGCAAAATGTACTTCACACCAGTACTTGTTCACCATCTGAAAGTTGACGACCAACTCATAGGAATGTACATGCTTACTGCTTGCCAAAAAAAAAAGTACA
Source organism: Setaria italica (assembly GCF_000263155.2). Taxonomy (NCBI): domain Eukaryota; kingdom Viridiplantae; phylum Streptophyta; class Magnoliopsida; order Poales; family Poaceae; genus Setaria; species Setaria italica. The sequence continues at coordinate 5,912,175 of NC_028455.1, read as the reverse complement.
TGCCTACTTACATCGTTAGTTCCTTTAACTCCTCACAGTAGAGAACTTGCAAGATGTTGTAGTCGAGCTTTGCAAACTCAAGTATGGCCTCGTTTCTCGTAGCCTTCTTCTCATATACTGGGATGTAGCGCCTCGCCTCCACTCTCTTAACCTGCCTGAACCGAGTTGTCTCCAATGTGAACCTCACCTCCTCAGCGAGCTCCGGCTGCAAATCTGTTTCCATCACAGATTGGAGGTGGGTCTTGTTGAAAGTGATAATACTGTCGAGTATCTTCTCCCCATGTGTTCTCATATGCGCAGCATCATACAACGTCATCAAGCAGTTCACATCATCGCTGGTAATGTTTCCTTGCTCGTCTCTGAACTTCAGAAAAATGTCTGCGTATATAATTGACCAGTCATTCATATCCTAATAATCCAACTCTAAATTATTGCATACTAAATAAATGGACGTTGTCCTATTTTGCCATCAATCTGTCATACCGGAGGACACATTGTAGCCATGCTTCCTGAGCAAGTAGAACCTCAGTGAGGTGACATAGAGGTCATCAGAGCCACCATCTTCGTCATCGTAAATGGCACGTAGCAACTCGTCAATCTCCTTCTTGTAGTGGTAGTCGACCCCGAGCCGCTGCAGCACGTCGACGAGGTCCAGCTTACTTACCAGGTCAGGCGAGGCGGCAGTGGCCAGCAATATCCGCCTCACCTCTTCCTCCTTAACCTGCGCCTTCTCCTTCATGGACAGGAGCTCTGCCGGCGTGCACAGCTGGTGGGTGAGGAAGAAGTCGCCCCAGGGGCTCGGGGTGTATGGCCGGGGATTATGCTCCGGCGACGACTGTGAGGTTGCAAGGACGGTGGTCGCCATAGAAATCGCTGGGGTTTGATCACAGCACACAGGTTACTAGGTAGCAGGTGGCGATGTGGGCGTTGGATGGCTTGAGAAAGATGACTGATGAGTTCCCAGTTTTATATAGACGCACATCAGGCCCGGGAGAACTGTTGTTTGGGCATGTGTGCACATGCTTCATGTGAGACGTTTTGTCAATTTCTTCTGAAAAATTCGGGTGCACGAAAATGACTAGAGAGGACATAATTGGAACTCAAATACATGTAACTAATTGAATTGCCTGCAAAGGGAATTTGAGGGGAAGATCGAATATTTACTAGATGACAGCTAAACAATATTGGTGGTATCCGATGGTGGTGGAGAGACAATCTATGAAGTTTAGACCATGTTGCTTGACAAAAGATGCCTACCTATCTGAAACTTTTAGTGCTTCAGTAATATAACCGTTGTTGATGATGGCTTGCAATCCTGCATCAGGCCGGTACATGCCTAATTCTGTTGCTAGATGGCTGAACTTTCACCAACCATCAACCAGACTAGGAGGCAACACTAAGCCATCATGTGGGCATGCACGCATGGTGACAGCGGCTTTGTCTGTATCAATGGGAGGAATCGCTGGGAACCAAACAAATGCAGAGGGCTCGGAAGGTGAGCCTATTGCAGCATGCATAAGCAATGGAGATAAGGTAATCACCGAATGGAAATCGTGGAATGCATTTGTTGAAGATAAGGCGGCAATCACCCGATGGATACGGAGCAGCAACTACTGTGATGTCCATCCATGCTTCCTCAATCAGTTCTCTAAGCTTTTCTGTGGCCTGCTCTACTGTGATGCCATGCTCTTTCGCGCAAGCTTGAACCCTAGAGATACCATAGGAGGCGGCTTCTCGCTTCACAAAAAAGAATAAGTGAAAAGTTAGGAACAATTCTATTGCTAAGTTTATTATTTATTTTCTTCTAAAAAATATAGAATTAAGTAGTACTTTGTGCGACATTATATCATTAGCAAGACGTGCAATAATGTAAACGGCTCAGATAATTTTCGGATAGGTAAAAGCCCACTCAATAGCCTCCGTAGTTGCCACATCTCCCACTGAAATGAATCCCTGGCTCGTTATATGCTGGAACCCTTAGATGTTCTTCAACGGTGCCTGGCACATATTTCTTGTCGCGCCATTCTGCCTCAGCATGATAGCATTTGGCCATGTCGATTATCTAAATACATGCAACAAAATTTGCTCACAACATTATTTTGCAGCTGCATATCCATAATTACGCACACACTATGTAACATCCCAGAACACAGGTTACTAAGTAGCAGGTGGCGATGTGGGTGTTGGATGGCTTGATAAGGATGGCTGATGAGTTCCCGGCTTTATTTAGACGCGCACCAGGCCCGGGGGAACTGTTGTTTGGGCATGTGTGCACATGCTTCATGTGAGACGTTTTGTCAATTTCTTCTGAAAAATTCGCGTGCACGAAAATGACTAGAGAGGACATAATTGGAACTCAAATACATGTAACTAATTGAATTGCCTGCAAAGGGAATTTGAGGGGAAGATCGAATATTTACTAGATGACAGCTAAACAATATTGGTGGTATCCGATGGTGGTGGAGAGACAATCTATGAAGTTTAGACCATGTTGCTTGACAAAAGATGCCTACCTATCTGAAACTTTTAGTGCTTCAGTAATATAACCGTTGTTGATGATGGCTTGCAATCCTGCATCAGGCCGGTACATGCCTAATTCTGTTGCTAGATGGCTGAACTTTCACCAACCATCAACCAGACTAGGAGGCAACACTAAGCCATCATGTGGGCATGCACGCATGGTGACAGCGGCTTTGTCTGTATCAATGGGAGGAATCGCTGGGAACCAAACAAATGCAGAGGGCTCGGAAGGTGAGCCTATTGCAGCATGCATAAGCAATGGAGATAAGGTAATCACCGAATGGAAATCGTGGAATGCATTTGTTGAAGATAAGGCGGCAATCACCCGATGGATACGGAGCAGCAACTACTGTGATGTCCATCCATGCTTCCTCAATCAGTTCTCTAAGCTTTTCTGTGGCCTGCTCTACTGTGATGCCATGCTCTTTCGCGCAAGCTTGAACCCTAGAGATACCATAGGAGGCGGCTTCTCGCTTCACAAAAAAGAATAAGTGAAAAGTTAGGAACAATTCTATTGCTAAGTTTATTATTTATTTTCTTCTAAAAAATATAGAATTAAGTAGTACTTTGTGCGACATTATATCATTAGCAAGACGTGCAATAATGTAAACGGCTCGGATAATTTTCGGATAGGTAAAAGCCCACTCAATAGCCTCCGTAGTTGCCACATCTCCCATTGAAATGAATCCCTGGCTCGTTATATGCTGGAACTCTTAGATGTTCTTCAACGGTGCCTGGCACATATTTCTTGTCGCGCCATTCTGCCTCAGCATGATAGCATTTGGCCATGTCGATTATCTAAATACATGCAACAAAATTTGCTCACAACATTATTTTGCAGCTGCATATCCATAATTACGCACACACTATGTAACATCCCAGAACACAGGTTACTAAGTAGCAGGTGGCGATGTGGGTGTTGGATGGCTTGATAAGGATGGCTGATGAGTTCCCGGCTTTATTTAGACGCGCACCAGGCCCGGGAGAACTGTTGTTTGGGCATGTGTGCACATGCTTCTTGTGATATGTTTTGTCAATTTCTTTTAAAAAATTCGCGTGCACGAAAATGACTAGAGAGGAACTCAAATACATGTAACTAATTGAATTTCCTGCGAAGGGAATTTGAGGGGAAGATCGAATATTTACTAAATGACAGCTAAACAATATGGGTGGTATCCGATGGCGGTGGAGAGACAATCTATGAAGTTTAGACCATGTTGCTTGACAAAAGATGCAAATGATTCAGTGCCTACCTATCTGAATCTTTTAGTGCTTCAGTAATATAATCATTGCTGATGATGGCTTGCAATCCTGCATCAGGCCGGTACATGCCTAAGGGGGTGTTTAGATCTTTGTCCGGATTAAAATTCATATCACATCGAATATACGAAAGCTAATTAGGAGAACTAAATATGAACTAATTATAAAACTAATTACACAGACGGAGACTAATTCACGAGACGAATCTATTAAGCCTAATTAATCTATCATTACACATGTTTACTGTAGCATCACATTGTCGAATCATGGAGTAATTAGGCTTAATAGATTCGTCTCGCAAATTAGCCTCCATCTCTGTAATTGGTTTTATAATTAATCTATATTTAATACACCTAATTATTATCTAAACATTCGATGTGACATGAATTTTAGGAGGTTCTAAAGAACCAAACACCCCCTAACGTGAGCTCCAGGACTCCCATCCCATCCCACTCCCCCCACCCTCTAGTCACACGCATCTTTTTTTCTTTCTTTTCTTACCTTTTTATATATATTGTAATTTCTCTTTTTTCTTGTCCTTATGATTTAAGAGAGATTTGGGTGGACCACATATTCATGATATATACATGTGAAATCGGGTTGACATAAATTTCTTTTGATTGCAAAGGAGACACGAAACTGCTCAAGACAAATACAAGAAGTTCAGTGTTTATTCTAATTAGCCAATCTTTTTTTTTGAAACTTTAACCATAAATAGTTAAAAATTTAATTTTTTTTATAACGCTGCTGCTACAAGATTCAGCATGAAATTATCTTATGGTGCATTTTTTATAACGCTGCCGCTACAAGATTCATCATGAAATAGTTAAAAATAGTTGTTGGATTTTCCGTTGTCTATTATTCTCGGTATCCTTAACATTTCGGAATAATTATTTTCTAATAAAGTGATGGTAGCAACGACGACCTTCAAGGCATCAAGCATATAGCTCCATTTATATCTTGATATATTGGTAGAAGGATACATTTGTAAAACCAGTCTCTCAGTGAGGCTTTTTTTTCTTTCCAAAACGAATCTCTCAGTAAGGCTTAATAATTTGTGGTTTGTGGATGAGAACAAATTAAAGCAGACTCTCATGATCTGATCACACATAGTTTGTTGCTTCCACGACGCGCAACCTCCTGAACTGTCTTATAGCTTCTTTGAAATTTCTTAGCCGGAGTGCTGTTTTCTGTAAATCCGTCTTTTCTTAGCCTGTGGAGACTTTCCAGACCCTGAATTAACTAATGCTAACACAAGAAGTCATTAGCATCATGTCAGTAACATCCACTTGTATGCATGGTTCATGCACCGCGCAGCTGACGTCCTTTTCCAGCCAGTCTTCTGAAAATACTCCGTATGTCTGAAAGGCACTTCTCTTACTTTTGTCTTCAAAAAATATTTTCAGAGTCCAACCCAATTGAAGAACGCCCTGGTAGGCGTCATCTGATCACTACTAGAGAACTGACTTTAGATCCCACCTCCTTTAGTCTCGGTTTAATTTCGACCCGGGAGAAAAGGGGGTGTGCCACGGTAGGTTGGAATGGGGCGCACCTTTACTCTCGGTTCTTTTTTGCAACCGGGACTACAGACCACCCTTTAGTCTCAGTTAAAACGGCTAGTTTCCGAGCACCGACGGCGCCACCTCCTTTAGTTTCGGTTTAATTTCGACCCAGGAGAAAAGGGGGTGCGCCACGGTAGGCTGGAATGCGGCGCACCTTTACTCTCGGTTCTTTTTTTGCAACCGGGACTACAGGCACCCTTTAGTCTCGGTTAAAACGGCTAGTTTTCGGGCACCGACGGCGCTACCCTTTACCCCCGGTTGGAGCCACCAACCGGGACAAAAGATCCAACTTTTTATCCCGGTTGGAGTTACCAACCAGGATAAACGTTTTACTCCCGGTTGGTAATTCGAACCGGGACAAAATGTTGAAGCTTTTGTCCCGGTTGGATTTACCAACCGGGATAAAATCTTATCTACAAGTACCCTTTCTTCCTCCTCCACTCCTCCAGCCCGAGCCACTCCACTCCACAAAGATAGAGAAGCTCATCCTCTCCATGGCGCCGAAGCAAGCCTAGGGGAGGTGTTGCTGTGGGGACTTCACCCATCCAAAGTGTTGTGAAGGTTAGCTACTTCATGCTCCATTTCAAATATTGTTGTTAAGCTTTGTTTTATACTTTAGAGAGGGAGAAAAATTAGTTTTTTTGTTGTTAAGCATGTAGAGGATTTGTATTTATACATGTTTTTGAGCTACAATGTGATGGATAGTTTGAATGTGAGGGAGAATGGACAGTAAATGTGAGGTAGAATTGAGATTATTTCAATTTTATGTATTAGGAAAAATTAGAGTAAATATGTTTTTAATACTTATAAATTAGCCATATAAATTGTAGGTGTAATTTGATACTTTAGTACTTTTCAGATAGAGGTATGCAATTAGCCATTTTTAGAATAAGTACATTATGTGGACAATATTGAACTTTTAATAGTAGTTATTTGTAAATTAAATATGAACTAAATAATTTGTGTATTTCTATGTAAACTTTCAGCAATATTTGAGTTTGTCGTACTGTATGATGTTATTTGCTTTTGAAATTTTAATTTGTGTTTTTCTATCTAAAATTGTAGCAATGTGATGGATACTTTTATTGTAATCCATTTTATTGATGGCTTGCGTAATACCATGCAGATGGACCGGCAATGGATGTATAATGCGGACAGGCGGAGCAACGTGTTTATTGCTGGCATGAATAATTTTTTTGAAGTGGCTAAAGCGAACAAGCCAGAGAATGGGTTCATATCTTGTCCATGCGCCCAATGTAGTAATCAGAAGTGCTATTCAAAAGCTTCCTGTGGAACTATTCACAGCCAGTTGTTTAGATATGGTTTCACGCCTAACTATTTGGTTTGGACCCGTCACGGTGAAAGAGGGGTTATAATGGAAGACAGTGAAGAGGAGGATGATGATGACAATATTCCGGACTACGTTATAGGCCAATCTTTTGCAGATACTACAATGGGGAGGCTGATGAAGATGAGTTTGCAGAAGATGGCCATACCGATGACCTCAGTCAGTGTTGCAGGTATGCCCTAGAGGCAATCATAGAGATGATGATATTCCATTTGTATTCATGATTTATATTGTGTTCCTTGAATATCCATTAAAGGCTACTTGAATTGATTTGCAATTATGTGAATTGTGTGTGAAACTCTTTACTTGTATGGTTATTCTAAAGTTGTCCCTAGTCGGAGTTCATGTGAGGACACACATGAATATTAGACTAGCATATGTATTAGTTGATGACTATGTTTCACAAGTCATGGACATGGAGATGTTGAACTAATAATGTGGGCCATGTGGAGACATGTGCTAGGACTGACCCAACATGAGAAGTAGTTCTCTCTTTAAACAACATATACGCTTTGTCCTTAGACCTGAGATTGTCGCATGTATTCAAGATGTGGATCGACCTACTTAGGGGCTATCAAACGCTATGCCGTAACAGGGTAGTTATAAAGGTAGCTTTCGGGTTTGTCAAGAAGCATGCTATGAGACATGGTCAATCAAGATGGGATTTGCCCCTCTCTGATTGAGAGTGATATCTCTGGGCCCCTCGAGTGATCAGATCCGAAAATGCATGACCATGCTACGTACGGTTAAGAGTTAACCTACAAAGGGATTCCGAATCACAGGATCGAGAAAGAGCGGTCGGCTTGAAGCTAGACCAAATATCATGAGGGAAAGGGAATAGCATGTATATAATGTTGTGATGGTTCGTCTGATATGATCTTCGTGTGCATATAGGAGTTGGCACGTCTTGCTAAGGCCGCTACCGACTATTGGGCCAAGTACGAGTACTCGGGCCATGTCTATACGCATCCAAACCCATAGGGTCACACACTTAAGGGGCTGGAAGCCCAATTCGGATGTGATCTGAGTTGGATTAGGTTTAGAAGTACTAATGGGCCTCGGACCCAGAGGCCCGTTAGGAACTTCTATAAATAGAGGGGTGGGGGCGCCCTAGGGTTTACACCTTTTTGGCGAGACACATCTGCCGCGCCTCCCACGCCCTCGCCAGTTGCAACTCACGGATCTAGCAGTCCGGCTTGCGACGCTTCCTCCCTGCACGTGTGGATACCTTGGAGGTGTTGCGCCTGCAGCACTTGGACGAGCCGCCGACGAGCCGACGACGAGCCACGACGAGCCGCGGCACGAGGGCGATCTTGCTGCACGTGGACGAGCTGCTGAGGAGCTGCTGGACGTCGATGTGATCGACTACGTATGACTACGTTGATCGACTTCGCTACATCGACGCGAATCTAAATCTTCCGCACCAGTAGTGCGTCGAGTGGTAATCCCGTGATCCTTATACGGCAGTTTTCCTAGTTTACGCGGTAGAAATTTTTGATTTGCGCTAGTGTAGCCAACCTCGTATCCCAACAGTCAGGTGCTTAGGGATGCACATAGAGATTGCGAAACTCAGAAGGAAGCATCAAAGTTGCAGTGTATGATAGATGATCACAGGAAATTGCTATACCCAGATTGCTAGGAAGGCCATAACAAGCTGGGTACCACACTAGAATTTATGCAATGGAAGGCCAAAAATGGTGTGTCTGATAAGGCATTTCAGGGGATGTTGGAAATTGTCAAGAAGATTCTTCCCAAGAATAATGAATTGCCATTCACAAAATATGAAGCTAAACAGATTGTTTGCCCTCTAGGATTGGAGGTTCAGAAGATACACGCATGCCGTAATGATTGTATCCTCTATCGCGGTGCTGAATACGAGGATCTGGATGCGTGTCCTGTGTGCGAAGCGCTACGGTATAAGATTAGGCAAAATGATCCTGGTGATGTTGAGGGGCACCCTCCTAGGAAGAGAGTTCCCGCGAAAGTGATGTGGTATTTTCTATAATACCACGCTTGAAGCGGTTGTTCAGGAACAAGGAGAATGCTAAGTTGATGTGATGGCACAAAGAAGAACATAAGGAAGATAAGATGCTGAGACACCCCGCTAATGGGGCTCAGTGGAGATCAATTGATAGAGCATTCCTGGAGTTTGAAGGTGATCCAAGGAACATAAGGTTTGGTTTAAGTACTGATGGATTCAATCCATTCGGTGAGTTGAGTAGTGGTCATAGTACTTGACCTGTGACTTTATGTATGATTAAGCTTCCTCCTTGGATGTGCATGAAACGGAGGTTCATTATGATGCCGACGCTTATCCAAGGCCCAAAGCAACCCGGCAACGACATTGATGTGTACCTAAGACCGTTGGTTGATGAACTTTTACAGCTCTGGAAGGAAGAAGGTGTACGTGTGTGGGATGAGGATAAACAAGAGATGTTTAACCTGCGAGCACTGTTGTTCGTAACCATCAATGATTGGCCTGCACTAAGTAACCTTTCAGGACAGACAAACAAGGGATATCGAGCCTGCACCCACTGCTTAGATGATATAGATAGCATGTATTTGAAGCATTGTAAGAAGGTAGTCTATATGGGTCATTGTCGATTTCTCCATGCTCACCACCAACTGCGAGAAAGCGGGATGCATTTCAAAGGGGCGCCAGAAACTCGTAAAAAACCTTTACATCGTAATGGAAAACGTGTCTTTGAGATGATAAAGGATGTAAGGGTAGTATTTGGAAAAGGTCTTGGTAGCCAACCTGTTCCGAACGACGATGATGGATGTGCAATATTGGGAAACCCTAGATGTCCACAACGCAATAGATGTGATGCACCTGACGAAAAACCTTTGTGTGAATGTGCTAGGCTTCATGGGTGTTTATGGGCCCTCAAAAGATACACTGGAAGCACGATGTGACCTTAAAGAAATGGGGCAATGAGATGATCTACATCCAGAAAAGAGACATAACGGACAGCACTACTTATGTCCTGCTAGTTACACTCTCAGCAAAGAAGAGAAGGATAGCATGTTTGAATGCTTGAATAGTCTGAAGGTCCCATATGGGTACTCCTCGAATATAAAGAGAACAATAAATATGAAAGAAAAGAAGTTCACAAATCTCAAGGCCTATGCCACATGTTGATGACCCAGTTGCTTCCGGTTGTACTGAGGGGTGTTCTACCAGAGAATGTTCGATTGCCGCTCGTAAAGCTATGCACGTTTCTCAATACAATTTCACAGAAGGCAATCGATCCATCGAAGCTAACAAAGCTACAGAACGATGTGGTGTAATATCTTGTCAGCTTTGAGTTGGTATTTCCACTATCTTTCTTCAATATTATGACTCACCTTCTGGTTCACCTAGTAAAAGAGATTAATATTCTTGGGCTAGTATACCTGCACAATATGTGGCCTTTCGAGAGGTTCATGTCAGTCCTTAAAAACTATGTTCTTAATCGTGCCCGTCCAGAAGGAAGCATCGCCAAGGGATATGGAATAGAGGAGATGATTGAGTTTTGTGTTGATTTTATTGACTCAATTGACCTGATTGGGGTTCCAACTTCACACTACGAGGGGAGGCTGCGGGGAATGGGCACCCTTGGAAGGAAAGTATGTTTGAGCAATGATGCTGATTTGTTCAACAATGCACACTACACTGTTCTACAGCAGTCAACCTTTGTGCCTCCGTATATCGAGTAGCACAAGCAGATGTTAGTTTCTGAAAAACCAGCGAGATCCGATACTTGGCTTACAAGAAGCCATGTGCAAACTTTTCCCTCCTGGTTGTGCAAACAACTTATGGGTAACTCTGAGATTCACCCACATATTGCTTGGTTAGCCAGGGGACCTTCTAGCACAATCGTGAAATTTCAAGGCTACGAGATAAATGGTTATACATTTTACACGAGAGCCCAAGACTAGAAAAGCACGAACCAGAATAGTGGTGTCCGCATAGATGCCATAGGCATAAATAGTAGCATGGACTCTTATTATGGTTTCATAGAGGAGATATGGGAAATCGAATACGGACCGCTATGCATCCCTCTGTTTTGTTGCCAATGGGTGAAGCTAAATGGCGTAACCAAAGATCAGTATGGAATGACAATAGTGGACCATAGCAAGATTGGATATAGTGATGAACCATTCGTACTCGCCAATGATGTGCATCAAGTTTTCTATGTGAAGGACATGTCTAGCAAACCCAAGAGAAATCTAGAAGATCCATGGGAGCCAAAGCTCCACATAGTCCTTCCAAGTAAAAGAAAAATTGTGGGAGTCGAGGACAAAACAGACCAATCAGATGATTATGATCAGTTTGCAGGCATGCCTCCATTCGCTGTTGAAGTTGACCCTAGCATCCTGCTATCCAAAAAAGAGGCTCCGTACCTGCGCCGCGATCATGACCAAGGAACATTCGTGAAGAAGAAGTTTTTTAATGTTACATTGTAATGCGTTAAATTTGCTTTACATTTATGATTAATTTCATGTACTACTTGATACAATTTCATGTGTGCTTAAATTAGTTATTTTCATGCGTATAAATTATTTAATTGATAATTTCTTGATGGTAGTGATGCAGTAAAATAATTATTTAAGAAGGTAATATAACTAGTGTAGAATTAATGAGTCATTCAAACTTATTGTAAATATACTTGCTAATTAAATATATTTTTGCATGTTCGAAATATGTAAAGTTTATTTTTTTCTACATGAAATCCAGCGAAAACATAAAAAAAATTTATTTCCAAAAAAGAAGAGGGAGATGAGAAATGGGAGAGGGGTATTTTATCCCGGTTGGTGAGGCCCTTTATCTCGGTTCGTAATTAGAACTGGGACAAAATGGTAAATTTTAGTTCCCGCCTGGATGTGACCTTTTATCCCGGTTCTACTTACGAACCGAGATAAAGGGTTGCCCTTTTATCCCGGGTGCGTCAAAATCGGGATTAAAGGGAATGCCTTTTATCTTGGTTTCTTACAAACCGAGATAAAAGGACAGGCCGTTTATCTCGATTTGTAAGAAGAAACGAGATTAAAAGTTCATTTCTCTCGGTTCTTCTTACAAACCGAGATAAATGGTAGGGGGATAAAAGTAACTAGCGTTTCTACTCCCCCCGCACCCGGTAACTTAGCGAAATTTTTACTCCTCTCTAGCCTCCGCATCGTCTCCGTCACCGGCTCCGCGGGCGTCACACTGCCGCCTCCATCCCCATCGCCGCCGGTTGTCTTTATCCCCATTGCCGCCTCCTCTCCGTCCGTGCCGTCGACCTCTGCCTTCATCCGCGCCGCCGTTCGTCGTCATCCGCGAGCCGTCTCCTCCGTCCGGCGCCCCATCCAGCTGCCTCGTCCGTCCAGTGCCCCGTCTTGCCTCCTCCGTCCGGCGCCCCGTATTGCCTCCTCCGTCCGCGCACCCGGTCCTCCCTCCTCCGTCTGGCGCCTCGTCCTCCCTCCTCGATCCGTCGTCCGACACCCCGTCCTCCCTCCTCCGTCCACGTGCTGTCCTCCGTCCGCGCCTCGAGCCCCGATCCGCCTCGCGCGCATTGCCGCTGCGGCCACCCTCGCGCCTTGTCAACCCCACGCCACGCCCGCGCACGTAAAACCCTGGTACCCGCCGCTGTAGCTAGTTAATTCATTTGGTAGTGATGATGCAAGGCAGTGATGCAAGCCTTTTTTTTTACTTTTTGCTAGTTATATAATTGATAGAAAATTATGGATTAGTAAAATTATATAGGAAGTTAGAATGAATTTGGCAGTGATGCAGGTAAGGCAATGATGCAAGCCTTTTTTATTTACTTTTTTCGAGTTATAAATTAATAGAAAATTTTGGATTGGTAAAATTGTATAGGAAGTTAGAATAAATTTGGCAGTGATGCAAGCCTTTTATATTTATTTGTTTCTAGTTATAAAATTAATAGAAAATTTTGGATTGGTAAAATTGTATAGGAAGTTAGAATTTGGTAGTTATAAAATTTTCTAGTTATAAAATTTGGTAGAAATTCATAGAAATTGTACTAATTAATACAAATTTTAGAAAAATTCCAATAAATTAGTAGAAATCTCTATAAATAAATTACGCTTCAATTTTGATAGAATTCAGTAGAAATTAGTACAAATTAGTATGGTTTCACATTGTTCTTCTATGAGTTCATGTATGTACATTAACTTGTAATACATTAAAGAAATTTCATGTAATTAAGTTTCATTCAAGCTTTTTTTGTATTTTTTCATGTAAGTTTTCATGTAATTAAGAAGTTTTCATGTAAGTTTAATTTCGTGTACGGTTTTATGTGTACGTTTCTATGATTTTATTTATATACCTTAACGTACATGTAATTATGATTTCATGTGTGTTTGGAGTAGTTGAGATGGCGGATGACGAGAATGCAAGGTTCATGCTGGAGAACATTATTGCTGGTAGAGATCATAACGTAACGTACACCGAAGAAGAGAGTAACCAGGCGGACACGTACCTCAACATCTTTGCCGATGGCAATGAAGAGCCCGATCAAAACCTGTAACAACTCTACCTAAATTAAGTGCTCTTAAATATAAACTAGTGGTTAATCACTAAGTAAAGAGGTGAAATGACCATTTTAACCCTAAGAAGCTCTTTCTGGAGTTTAAAATAAAACTTGAGATTTTATATGCAAACTTAAATTTTTCCCCAAATAAGAGTTGTAAAACTTTTAATTTAAAACAACTTTTGTTAAAGGCATTTTGACTAGTTCGGAGTGGGAGGAAGTCAAAAATAGGAATCAAAACCGAAGTACTAAAGAACTCTATAAACCCCCCCAAGTCCTGGAATTCAAGTTTTCCTCCAACTTTGCAAGCTGTTATCTCACGAATTCGTATCTAAACTCAAGTCGGACTCTTAATAAAAGTTGTAGTCCTTCGAGTTTGTTCCAACTTTGTTACACTAACCTAGGTCCAAATCGAATCCGAACCTGTTCAAAATCTTGATCAAAGTTGGGTAAAACGGTCAACTCAGCCGCTGGGCACTACCACACTAAGTCTGGAAAAACTGCTCAGAGTGCACCTCTTGGCGAGGGCGTTCCTCTAAATTTTTGAACTAAACTCAAGAAAAACCCTAAATAAAAGTTGAAGTCCTAAGTTTGGAGAGCAACTCTTTTAATAACACTTCGGTCTAATTCAACTCATAAGCTCCCCAAAAATCGAGTCAAAGATAGCTAAACCTCTGAAATTCCACCTCTCCGGCCGATTTGGCTAAGTCTGGATTTCCAGATTTTTAGCAAACTTTGGCACGAGATATCTCCAAATCCTTTCACAATCTAAACAAGCACCTTAAACCAAGTTTGAACTACGTCCAGAGTTGAACAAGTTTGTTTAAAGGAGTTTTGAAACTTTAGTTGCAAAATTTGGAGAAAGGAGCCCCCAAAGCCGGTCGGGCTTACTGCCTGAAGGAGCCTCGACGCCCGCGCGCCAGGGCATGTTCGCCCGCGCGCCACGCGCCGCGTGGCCGCCGGCCACCGGCAGCTCGCCGGCTTCCTATCCCCGACGAGACAGCGACAGGGCGAGAGCCATGGTGCCCAACCCGTGCCTGCGATAGGACAGGACGAACGCCGGGCTGGCCAACCGCCGGCCGCGCGCGTGCCTTCCCCCTGACGCGCTTCTGCTCCGCCCAACCCGCGCTTCACCCGCCCGCCGGAGAAGCCGCCGCGCCGTCGACGTCCCACGGCTCCGCCCGCTCGCGCAACCCCCGCGGTGGCCGTCCGCTTCGCCCGCCCAACAGACCGGAGGCACTCAGACACGCTCCGCCCGAGGCCAATCGCGGCAGGAGAGCGCCCGGAGCTCCTCCTCCCCAGCCCAATGGTGCTGCTAGCCAATGGCCGCCTCACCCGCGCACCCGCCGCTCCTCGGCCTTATCCTCCCGCCACTGGAGCCCCGCCTCGACCCTCCGCTCCATCGCTGCCCTATAAAAGGGTCACACTCGCCATCAACGCCACCCTTTGCCACCGCCCGCAACCGCGCCTCTGCTTTCTCCTCTGCACCGCCGCTAGGCTCCCGTGGAGCTCACACCTCCAAGCCACCCCGCACTCCGACGACTTCTCCACCCGCTTCGCCACCCCTCCGCGCACGTCTCCGAGCAGCCCGTGGCCTCCCCGACGCCGCCGGTGTGCCGGAACGCCGCCTGCACTGCCGCCAGCCGAGCTCTGTCGCCGCTGCCACGTTTTGATCCCCCCCGGCCATCTCCGTCGCCCAAACCCCGCCAAACCGAGCTCAGGTGAGCCCCTGTGCTCCTCCGGCCACTTGTTGCCCCATCCCCGCCGGCGAACCGCCGGGGATTTCCTCGCCGCCGCCGCGCGCGCCCCCGGGGACGACATTGCGTCTTCCCCATTCTTTCCAGGGGCCTGGGCGCAAAACTTAGGGACCCCTGCGTAGTTAACCCGTAGACTCAGGGGGTAGCTTGCAAGTTTACCACGGCCTTTTCTTTTAAATATAGGCAAAAAAATAGTTAAACTTTGTAAATGCCGAGTAAATCGTAGAAAAATCATAAAAATGCCAAACCACTTTTGTTGGAATCCTTGCTTTGTCTAGTTCCTAAGAAAAATAAGTTTGCCCATGTTACTGTTGTAAATAATATCCTATGCTTTTAATCATGGTCTAGGCCTTTTAAATCCTAATAAATAGAAGAAAAGTAGGAAAAATGTAAAACCAACTCTGTGATGCTTGTTTCTATGTGTAGAAGCTCAAAAAAATGGTTAGGGCTCTGGTCTAGCACTTTAAGTCACTGTTTTAACTTTAATTTAGGAATATAAGATTAAATCTTCCTTTTTACATAAGTTTTGATCTAGAGCTCAAAAAAATGTGAAATTACTTGGGTTGAGTTTTTTTTGCTGTGTAGTTTGCAGGAAAAATTTAAGTTGTTGGGCAAATCAGAAAGAAAAACACCTTCCTTGCGAAGCATGTTTAATTAGAAGGAAAATAGAGTAAATAGCTATCCTTCTCCAAAAATCATGAAAAATTCACCAAAGCTCCTGTAACACACCCTTAACATACTAGTTAAATTTCATCCTTTGTTACACTGTAACTTTGGAGATAGAAAAAGTTAAGCTCATGTTACCTTTAATAATAAAATGCATGCAATTCCTTTTTGAGTCATCCAATGGCTCCCAAAATTTTACAGTAACTTAGTGATGGCTTAAGTGAGGTGCTGTAATTTTCTCAGTACCTTTAGCTACTGTTTAGTTATGAAGTCATTTTTGGTTAATTAATCAACCTAAAGGAATAAAAAGAAAAGCACAAATCCTAATACGTTAAATAAGTGGAAATTGAAAGAGGTACATAAAAACATTCAGAAGAAAGTAACTCTCCTAATGCACTTGAACCACCCAAACACGACCCTTCACACTCTTTATGCAACTCTAAGTTGCAAGAAACTATATATGTACACAATCGCCATCAAATTCGAACTCAAGTTTAAACCGACCACATTTGTTTGAAGTTAAAGAAAGTTAAACCTCGTCGAAGTGATTGTGGATGTTGCAACTTCCTTTTATTTAATCCATGCCTTGTATCTTTGAGTAAACGCGCGAGTACAACTAAACTCTTGCATGTGCATGTCGTATAGAAGCAAATCTCGCCGACGGAACCTACGAGCTCCACCTGACACCGGAGGAAGACCCCGCTGCGGAGCTTCATGACTTGGAGGGCGAGCCCGAACCGGATCAAGACCTTGAGGAACCGCTAGCTTTTCCTGAAGGCAAGCCCCGGTGCATGAATTTTCCCTATTTTACTTTTATGCCATTTGCGATGCTTATGTTTGTGCATTTACGTTTGTAGGAGTTGATTGAAACCGTAGATGCATGAACTTAGTACCTTATTTTGAATACTAGTTGCTAAGGTCGAGTAGTTGCCATGCTTAATAGGTTCCGGTAAAAGTCGAGTGATTTCCTATCACTCGCGAGTTATAGGAGTTGAATGTTTTATTTATGTTGCAACTATAAGGATGACGGACGGGGTCGGGCTTATGTTCGATACTTGGTGGATTGCCCCGTCTGTCTAAATGAAATTGATCTCAGGTCGAAACGTGTTGGCGTTCGTGATCAAGTGTTTGAAAGTACTAATCTCATACCTAGTATGGGATGGTGAAGCCTAGTACCCGATTGAACTGGGGCGTGGCATACCCCCCCGGCTGTCCTTGGAACATCGTTCCCATGGTGCATCATATGGGTGCAAGGGCGGTCATAGTACGACAGAGGCCGGGATTATTGAGCATTGCATGCCAAAGGTAGTTGGCCCTGACACGTGCCTAAGGGATCGATGGGGATGGCTGACAAATGAAGCGACCCCTCGTGGTGAGCGGATGTTGTGAGATTAGGTTCGCCATGCATGGTTAATAAATTCGAATCGATTCGTCTGCCTCTCACAGTTTGGGACTGCTTGATCGCTATTCTGCACTGAGTAACGATGGAACATGATGACGAGATTAAGTTGATGCTTGTTCTTTAATTGCTTGGAAACTATGCTTGCTTAGTATAAGTTGCTAATCTAGACTGAATAAGGAACTTAGAACTTGACCTAAAATATTGAAAGTAAGGACCTACTTTAGATGCTTTTGGCAAAGCAACCCAGAGCCAGAAAGCCTTGCATGTCTAGGTCTTGGTAAAAATAGTTTACCCGACGGGTCAGTCTTGCTGAGTATTAGTTGCTCAGCCTTGTTGTAGCTTAATCTTTCTTGTTGTAGCTTAATCTTTTCAGGTGATGTTAATAGTTTGGCTGCTGGCACCGCTTGGCCTGCCCAGCTCCCTCCGGGCTAGATAGTCGAGTGGGATCCCTCCTCGGACGGCGAGGGCAGGGATTTTTGATGTCATGATCAGCTTCGTCATGATATCGTGTATCGACGTTTAACTTCCGCTTGTTTTATTCGACTGTTCGAACCGTGCAACTTGTTTGAATTTCAGAAACTCTGATGTAATAAATTGTGGAACTAAGTTAATGTGATGGGAATGTTGTAATCTCCGTGCTACTCACCTTCGTGTGAGCGATGCTTCTCGATCCTGTGTAAGTGGTTCATCGGATGAAATCCGACGGTCGACCAGGTTGACTTGCTTAAAGTGCATAATCGCGTGTCAAGCGACTTATATGCATTTTAGTTAGGTTAATTTGGGCGGTTCCGCCACAGCTGGCATCAGAGCTCGAAGCACGGTACGGAGAACAACAAACCTTAGAACGCCTTTTCTGACTAAAATTTGCAAGAAACGAGTGCCAAAATTTCAGAAGATAGAACAAGACCTGCTCGAATGGGGTATCGTACCAGCAACTCATGAATGGAGCCAACGAGCTAAAAATTGCTTTTTCGCTCATGGAGGCAAACTGAACCCAGAGGATGGGACGTTGATCTTAACTGAGGAAATACGTCTCAAGGGCGAACAGCTCGCCAAGAACATTGAAGATGTTAAGGCTGGGAGGTTGGTGGTGGATCGAGAAATGGATGAGCTCACATTGGCCCTCAGGAATCCTGAGCACCCAGGACGTGTCCGTGGGTTCGGGATCGTTCCGTGGAAGTACGGTTTCAATGAAGACAGAGACTCCTACAAAAGCCGCAAGCGAAGAAAGGATCGGGCTGAGCAGAGTTGGCGGCGCAACCTAGAATCTCAAGTGCAATCTATGGAACAAAGAATGCATGACGAAGTCAATCTTTGAGTGGCCCTTTCACAATCAGAAGCACAGCCCGATCCACAGGACCAGCAACAGTTCGCTGTTGATTTCATCAGGCAACACACCTCTTGTGAGTTGCATGTACCGGTCGGCAACCTGACTGTTAAGGTATACTCTTATACATAATTAATATTTATGCAATAATCTTCTCAATCCATCGATCCACCATGCCATAGGATTGGAGTTTAATAACATCTTTATTTCTACTATATGTACAGGTAGTGTACGTGAGTGCCTTACCAAGCTGGGCAACGCAGGCGAGCCATGGCATGGAGATTCCACCTGGCTATGCTAGTGTCTCGGTAGAGAAGCTCGTTGATCGGCAATATGAAGGCTATGAGCTCCAGCTCCCGAGAGGCGTTGGGAAGAGGACATTAGGAGATGCAGTTCAAGGAAGCAACATTCTATGGTGCAAACACTACATCATCATCCCGAACATGGAGGCAGCACCCCTCCGGGAAGAACCCGAGCCACAACCATCTCCTCAAATGGCAAGATCGACTTCTCCACCACGGTCAATTCCAAGACCATCATCACCAGGACCATCACCAGCAGGACCTTCAGCACCAGGACCGTCGTCGATGCATGCTCGAGCAAAGTCTCCATCTCCACATCCAGCTGGCAACAACGACGACAACAATACTCCTCCCCGCTCACCGATGACGCCGGGAATAAGAGCAGTCCCGAGCAAGGTACCTACAGCCCCGAGAAAGGAACCTGCTAGAGACCCGATTATGAAGTCGCGACCAACAGCTCTCAAGCTAGCACATAAAAAAAGGAAAACAAATAAGGAGCCTGAATTGACTCCTGAGGAACGCTGGAATGCAATGACTCAAGAGGAACGCTGGTCCGAAATCCAAGCAGAAAGCAAGGATTTGTTCAGGAAAAGGGCTGAACAAAAAAAAAGCAAGGGAGATGGAGCCACAACCAACAATTGATCCAACTAAATTACAATTTTTTCAGAAGATGTCACATTCAAACAAGGAGGCGATGAATGTAGGGAAAAAAAGAAAAGGAAAGTCATCTTCAACTGTTGTTGATCGCCGCCTTCGTCATCTACCAAAAGGAAATGCTAGAAGGATAGCAGCAATGCCCAAGTCTCAACAAGATCAAGTATTGCAATTCATGGAAGAATTTGGAGTGGGACTTGATCAATGTATAGAGCTAGGTGGTCATGAGCCAGCAGCTTCACAACCATTTCAACCAAGATGGACGTTTGAGCTAGGAAAGTCTCTAGTAAGGCCTGAGTTGGTATGGAGCCTATCACCAAAGATGTACGAATTCCATGAATGGTACATGAAGATGTCCGCCGACTAGACTTCCATGTTCGCCCTTAAGGTAAAACCGATAGATTTTTACAGTGAAGGCGAGAAATGCCTCTGGCTGGAATTCAAAGATATATACGAAATGTACCATCAAAATGCTCTAGACGTCTCTCTCATCAGCACCTGGGCTCTGTAAGTATCCATTTGTCTATATGTAAATTTTGGACCATATCATTATTTTTTATGCATGCGTCACCCTACTAACTTTGTCTTCCTTTTAATGTAGGAGGCTAATTCAGAAGTGCTGACAAGAAGGATACTTGCATGTTGGCTTCATGGATCCATCCATAGTTAACCAAACCCAACTACGAGATTTTACAGATAAAACGTTGGTGGACTATTTCAATATGCTAGACCTTCAAGGTGGCAAGAGATACATACTACTTTCATACAACTTCAAGTAAGTGTTTGTACATACGTATACCGTCTATCTTAGTATCCTTTTCCTTATCTGATTAATGAATATTTACGTACATAGTTACCACTAGATCCTAATAGTAATTGAGGCTGATAGAAGCCGAGTTACCGTCCTCGATTCCTTGAGGAAACCACTAGCGGAGTACCAAGAGATTCAAGATATTTTACACTTGTAATTAATAATTCTGAACCTTTATCTCAATACAAAAGTGCGTTTCCTAAATTTTCACCGAACACTATATCATTCATTATTTAAATCCGTAGGGTATGGAAACAATTCATCAAAAAATGACGCCAAGGTGCATTCCAAGAAAAACTTACATGGGACATAGACTTCCCGGTACGTATGAAGTTTGCATATTTTGTACATTCTACCTGATGAATATTTTATAACTTATTTTTTTCCCACTGAAGTGTTTAAGACAGGAACAAGAGAATAATCTATGTGGGTACTATGTCTGTGAGAACAAGCAAAGTTTTCTGTCACACAAGGCCAGGTTGACGCTGCAGGAAAAACAGGAAGTACGTAATATAAAATAAGACTATTAATAGTTAATTGTTTTCTAGCTCCTTATATTTAATTGTCCGTGTAACATTATTCACTTTCAAATTACAGATGCATAATATTCGAGACAAGATCTTGGAGAAGAAAAGAATAGACACAATATGCGAAAGTCTCGTAGGATTCCTGTTGGACGAGGTGATAAATCCACAAGGAGAATTTCATTACGGTGGATGAAATTAAGAAGCACTGAGCAACACCTCGACGGAAAGACCTCGACGAAGATCCTAAAGCTATATAGCTAGCTAGCTAGGAATTAATTGTACTATATATATATACTAATCAAGAATTGTAATTGTATAAGAATTGTATATATAAGTATGTAATAGTTAAATTGATTCGTTTAAATACTATATATAGTTTGATTGATTTCATTAATTATAAAAAAACTCTCAACTAAATAAATGGGTACGTGATGCACGAAATTATAGACGCCATGCAAGCGCCTGCATGACACTGTATACATGCACTTTAGTCCCGATTTGTTTTACAAATCGGGACTAAAGAGATGACCTTTAGTCCCGGTTTTTAACACCAACCAGGTATAAAGGAGTCTGTCCAGTGCCTGGCGTGGCAGCCCCGTTAGTCCCGGTTGGTTTTACAAACCGGGACTAAAAGCGGGTCTTATATCTCGGTTCAGGGATCCGTGATAAAAGACCTCCCATTTTATCTCGACAGGTTAATCCCGAATACATTTTCGGGAGATATGCAGCCTACGAACCGGTACTAATACTCAGTTTTCTAGTAGTGGATCTCGCAGTTTCAATTTGAAACAAATGGCATACGATAGTTAATTTGTTTTGGCTGACTGGTACGTACAGTCCAATCGATGATTTGTCTCTTGTGACCTTATCATTACTGGTCTAATCAAGGCTTCAATTTTCAAGACCTACGTAGCGTACGTACGTAAGCATGGTGAGGACTACGGACTACACAGCATGATTGTGCGTGATCTCTTTTTTTTTTACTTTGATTTTGTTACAGTCTATTGATTGGTATCAATATTATATTGGTGTGCTTAATCCTTATCTTAGGCAATTCAAACTTTTCTTAGTTTTGGTTAGCAATACCTATAAAATTATTATCTTAAATGAAAAGTTTTTTTTTATAAAAATTGCTTTCATAATAAAGGTAGTAATACCAACCTTGTTTTGTCAATTATAAAAAAATTTGTACATTGATGGTCAATTTTAATAGAAGTTTGATTTGGACACTTATAATCATGACAAGGGTAACCAAGTGGATGTTTTTTTGGAGGAGAGTGAGGCCACCGTGCATTTTAAATTAAACTTTATTTGAAGCTTAGTTTTGGAGAAAGTTAAAACTCCGTATTGATATTCATTGCTTACCTCTACAAGTGTCTGTCATTCTCGTTCGGAGACTCTAACCGCGGTGAATAGGTTCCACTACAATGAACTTATATGCAACTAAGCTACCCCTCACTTCTTTGTATACGAGGTAAGGAATCCTCTTTTTCTCTAATTTCCCGAATTGTACTTACTTATGTAAGTCGTACATACATATATGCAGACCCGATCCTTGGTGGGCGGAGGGGGAGGGGGGGTGAGAGGGGCAGCCGTCCTAGGGCCCTGAATAAAGGAGGCCCCTCCCCAAGTATCTGCAGACACTAGCTATACTAGTACAACTACATCATGGCAAGTTTGCAGCATGCAAAAGAGGAAAAATCGTAATGTCGTGACGGAGAAGCGCCTGCAACTCCAACTCCTCGTTCTCCTTTCGTGCTGTGGACCTCCATGCCCTCATCCATTGCTTAGGGACATTTGAGTCCTCCGCAATCTTATTTTTCAGTAGAGATTGATCTGATCACAATCCTAACACTTGGCTGGTGAATACAACGACCAGAAGTCCAGGACTGAGGTAGACAAATGCAATGACCAGGCAATCGTTCACTATCAATTGCCAAAGTAATTGTTGATTTATGATAATGAACAATATGGTGTGTTCTTGTGGCGGAACCGCCCAAATTAACCTGACTAAAATGCATTGAAGTCGTCTGACATGCGATTATGCACTTTAAGCAAGTCAACTTGGTCGACCGTCGGATTTCCTCCGATAAACCACGTAAACAGGATCGAGAAGCATCGCTCACGCGAGGGTGAGTAGCACAGAGATTACAACATTCCATCATGACAACATAGTTCAACAATTTATTACATCAGAATTTTGGGAAATTCAAACCGAAATTTTGCATGGTTCGAGGTCAAATTAAAACTAGCGGAAGCTAAACGTCGATACAAGACATCATGACGGAGCCGATCATGACATCAAAAACTCCTTCCTTCGCCATCCGAGGAAGGATCCCACTCGACGGTCCAGCCTGGAGGAAGCTGGGTCGGCCAAGTGGTACCAACACCCAAGCTACTGACATTACCTGAAAAAGATTAGCCATAACAAGGCTGAGCAACTAGTACTCAGCAAGACTGACCCGTCGGAAGGACACGACCGAGACTTAGACATGCAAGGCTTTCTGGCTCTGGGGTTTTCTTGCCAAAAGCGTCTAAAGTTAGTCCTTACTTTCAACATTTTAGCTCATGTTCTATGTTCTTTATCCATTCTAGATTAGCAACTTATACTAAACAAACATGGTTTCCAAGCAATTCCTTGACAAACATCAAGATTAAATCATTATCATGTTCCATCTTTACTCAGTGCAGAATAGCGATCAAGTAGTCCCAATCTGTGAGAGGCAGACGAATCGATTCGAATTTATTAACCATGCATGGCAAACCTAATCTCACGACATCCGCGCACCACGAAGGGTCGCTTCATTTGTCAGCCGTCCCCATCGATCCCTTAGGCACGTGTCAGGGCCAACTTCCTTTGGCATGCAATGCTCCACAGTCCCGGCCTATTGCTGCACTGTGACCGCACTTGCACCCACATGATGCACCATGGGAACGACGTTCCAAGGATAGCCGAAAGGTATGCCACGCCCCAGTTCAATCAGGTACTAGGCTTCCCCATCCCATACTAGGTATGAGATTAGTACTTTCAATCACTTGATCACGAACGCCGACACGTTTCGACCTTAGTTCATTTTCATTTAGACAGACGGGGCAATCCACCAAGCATCGAACACCAGCCTGACCCCGTCCGTCGTCCTTATAGTTGCGACAACTCTGAAACATTCAACTCCTATAACTCGCGAGTGACAGGAGATCACTCGACTTTTACCGAAACCTATTAAGCAATGCAACTACTCGGCCTTAGAAACTAGTATTCAAAAACAAGGTACTAAGTTATGCATCTAAGGTTCCATTACAACTCCTCAAAACGTAAATGCACAATCAAGTAATCAATAAGTGGCATGAAATAAAACAGGGAGTTCATGCACCGAGGCTTGCCTTCAGAAAAAGCTTGGGGGTCCTCGGGGTCTTGCGCTGGTTCGGGCTCTCCTTCGAAGGGGTGCAGCTGTTCCTCGGCGGGGTCTTCTTCCGGGGCTGGATGAAGCTCGTACGTCCCGTCGGTGAGATTCAACTCTACACGGAAATGCAATGCAGGGGTTAAACATTTTAGATGGTTATTTTCAACACACTCATGTTTTAACACGGACACTTGTAGCAAAGCTACAGGAAAGGTGGGGGAGTTCAACTTCTGTTGGTGGAGAGCAAGATGAGAGGGTCGAATTGGGGGAAACTTAGGGTCTGACCCTCAGGTTTAAGGAAAACCGTACCGAGGTCCTCAGACTCAACATAGAGGAATCCCCGAAAATATTTCACCGATACCCTCGGGTCAAAGAAAAAGAATTACAACTGAGCCCTCGGGCGAGGCGGAGAAAGGGTCGGCGAACTTGGCAGGGTCGGGCGAGACGAACGGGAAAGGTCGGGCGAACCGAAACAAGGGTCGGCGAACCGAAAAGGACAGGGGTCGGGCGAAATGAAAAAGGACAAGGGTCGGGCGAACCGAACGGAGAGGGGTCGGACGAGACGGAAAGACAGGGGTCGGGCGAGACGGAAAGACAGGGGTCGGGTGAGACGGAAAGACAGGGGTCGGGCGAGACGGAAAGACAGGGGTCGGGCGAAACGAAAAGGACAGGGGTCGGGCGAGACAGAAAGACAGGGGTCGGGCGAAATGAATGAAGAGGGGTCGGACGAACCGAACGGAGAGGGGTCGGACGAACCGAAAAGACAGGGAGGTTAAGTAGCTTACCTCCAGGTCTACCGGCGAAGCCTTGGGGCCGAGCAGGAGCAGGCTGGGCGGAAGGGTTGTACGCACGAAGGCTTGGGCGGCGGCGAGACTTCGACGGTGGTTCGACGGCGGCGGTGCTTCTGGTGGACACCAGCAAGCTCTAGCACCGCGTGGAGGAGCAGGCGGCTGGTGTGTTGTAAGAAGCGGCTTGAGGGTGGCAGCGAAGTCGCCGGAGTGTGGGGGTGGCGCAAGGGGGTGAGCTCCACGGAAGCTCAGCGGCGGCGCGGGAAGAAAGCGGTGGCTCAGAGGAGAAGGCAGGGCGCAGAGGAG
This sequence comes from Setaria italica, assembly GCF_000263155.2. Classification (NCBI taxonomy): domain Eukaryota; kingdom Viridiplantae; phylum Streptophyta; class Magnoliopsida; order Poales; family Poaceae; genus Setaria; species Setaria italica. The sequence goes on along the minus strand of NC_028455.1, from coordinate 5,887,026 downwards.
AAAGCGGCGGCGCAGGTGCGGGCGGTGGCAAGGGGTGGCATTGCCGGTGAGGGGGTCCCCTTTTATAGGGCCGGGGTGGCGCGGAGGGTCGAGGCGGGGCTCCGGTGGGGAAAGGATAAGGCCGGGAGCGGCGAGTGCTTGAGCGAGGCGGCCATTGGCCGATGACGCCATTGGGCAGAGGAGGCGGAGCTCCGGGTGGTCTTTGGCGGCGATTGGCCTTGGGCGGCGCGCGTCTGGGGCTTCCAGTCTGTCGGGCGGGCGAGGCGGAAAGGCTACCGTGGGGGTTGGGCGAGCGGGCGGAAGCGCGGGACGTCGGGGGCATCTCAGCTTTCTCGGCGAACGGGCGGAACCGGGTTGGCGGAGCAGAGCCGTGGCAGGCGGAAGGCGACCTGCGCGCGGCCGGCGATTGGCTAGCCCTGCGCTCGCTCCGTCCTGTCGCGGGCGCGGGTTGGGCGCCGTGGCTCTCGTCCTGTCGCTGTCGCGCTAGTGATAGGGCGCTGGCGAGCTGCTGGTGGCCGGCGGCCACGCGGCGCGCGGCGTGCGAGCGAACATGCTCGGGCGCGCGGGCGTCGAGGCTCCTTTCGGGCAGCAAGCCAGACTAGCTTTGGAGCGATCCTTCTCCGAATCTTTCAACACAACTCCCGAAAGTCCCTTAAACAAACTTGTTCAACTCTGATCGTTCTTCAAACTTTGTTTAAGGTGTCGGTTTAGATTGTGAAAGGATTCAAAGATATTTCCGGCCAAAGTTAGCCAAAAATCTGGGATTCCAGACTTAGAATTTTTAAGCATCCGGGGGGGGGGGGGGGGAGTTGACTGGTTTACCTCACTCTGACCGGGATTTTGAACAAGTTCGGGCCCGATTTGGATCTGGGTCAGTGTAACAAAGTTGGAACACTCTCGAGGTACTACAACTTCTATTAAGGCTCTGACTTGAGTTTAGATAGGAAAACGGGAGATGAAAGCTTGCAAAGATGGAGGAAACTCGAATTCCAGGACTTAAGAGATTTTCAGGGTCCTTTAGGGAAAACCGGCTTTGGTTGCTATTTTTGACTCCCTGCCACTCCGAATTAGTCCAGGTGCCTTTAACAAAAGTTGTTGGAATTTAAAAGTTTTACAACTCTTATTTGGGCAGAAACTGAAGTTTGTATATAGAATTTCAAGCTTTAAAACAAACTTTAAAAGAGAGCTTCTTAGGTTTATAAAGGTCATTTCACTTCGTAGCTTAGGGATTTAATTTGACACTGGTTTAGAATTAAAGCACTTAATTTAGGTAGAGTTGTTACATTTCTTTGCTGCAATCTATCGATAATCGAGATAATCGATTCTACTTGAGAGTTTGTAATATTTCTACTGTGAAATATGTTAATTAGTGATCAATTAGTATTAGATAATTGTAGAGGACCTTTCATCAAAGGATGTGGACCTTTCGTGAAGGGGCCAACTCCCAAGGGACATGATGCCCTTTAGGTATGTCCTTTCCCCTTGTATAAATATGTAACCGGACCATTTATTCAATAAATGAAGAGAATCAGCATATTCATTTTTTCAATCTCTCTTTCTACTTTTAACACGTTATCATGCACGCTCCTAATTGAGTACAATTAAGAAGGCCACAACCATCAGTGGGATTAGAAAAGGACAAGTTCTTGTTGCTACGAATTGTCTCCAACATGGTACGCATGTGCACATGTTCTTTTTATTCTACTGCATTGTGAATCATAATGATCACTACGTTCTTCCAAGCATCCGTGGAAATAAGGGGAGACATCCTCCAAGATAGTAAATGCAAATCAACATCATGCATGTTGTTAGACACTTTATGGATATTCAAATCCAAAGCCTATGAATGTTCAGCATTCAAAAGCCCAGTACATGTGTACATAAATTTAAGCACTGGGTCATTGGAACACCCTAAATCTATCATCGTGGGAAATGAGATAAGAGTTCTAAAGGGTTAATATTTCAGAAGTTATACTGGTTCCATTGAATCAATCATACAAAGACTACAAATTGTCGATATGCTTCTCAAAATTGCTATACACCTTAAATTGGATCCAGACCAAAAGTCCTAGGCAGAGTGTATCAACACTCAAATTTGGTCAAAGCAAAGGTGGCAATTATGGAGAATTTCTCTCGTTCACTAGTGAGAAGTATTTACCACCATAATATCATCTTCTCACAAATGCATTCTTTATGAAAGCAAGGTGGTGAGATAATGAGAGATTGTAGCACTAGTTTCATGTTGAGACTGAGCAACATACCCTCATGGTATATGTGAAAATATATTTCCATATTTAATCATTGGTAGATCAAATAATTTTGGTAGATTTGGATATACAAGTCCTCGATGGACTTCACATTCCAAATCTAAATAGAAATCGTAACATATATTGTGTATAACTCAAGTCACTACATGGCTTGAAACAGTCAAGTTGATTATGGTATAACTGACTAAGTGAGTATCTTTCGTAGAAGGCATCTTCACCATCCTATCTCGTGCATACTTAGATGTGCTGGCATGAGTTTGGAACTCTATCCACCACCTGTAGTTATATACAATATGTGTTTTATCAGCACATTTATAGAGATATTTGCAGTGGAAGTACTCATTACAATATCAGTTTTCAGTTAGTGACTGTGCTTATGATGTAAGATCTTTTAGCTCCTCACAATATAGAGTTAGTAAAATGTTGAAGTCCAATTTTTTGTGCACTACTTTTTTCGTATATCGAGATATATTGTCTTGCTTCTACTATGTTTAGTCTCATGAAAAAAGGTGTTTTCAACGCATATTTCACTTCTTCTTTCAACTCCGGTTCCAGATTTTCTACAATGCATTGAAGTTGACTCTTGGTGAAAGTGATAATATTGTCAAGTATTTCTTCCCCATGCACTCTAAGATGTGCAGCATCATACAGTCTCAACAAACATCTTGCATCATTGCTTACAATATTTCCTCTGTCATCTTTGAACTTCAGAAATATGTCTGCAACATCCCGCTAGCTTACTGTTTACTAACGATAGATCACATAGTTTACTCTGACAAGTTTGAAGAAAGGAGTAAGGTAAGGTAACGCTGTTGTTGACGCCAGATTTCATCACTAGTGAAATCGGCGCCAGGAAAAGAGGAAATTGGAAAAGTACAGTTGGAAATCGGCCGAATGGCGCTACAGTTCGAGATCGGTTGGTTGGCGCTACAGTCCAAGATCGGCCAATGCTACAGTACGGGATCGGCCGATGACTTCTGCCTCGCTTAACCCTTGGGGTTCGGATCGGACACGCCAGGTTCCCGATCGGTTACCTTTTGCCGATGAGGAATCGGCCGATTAGGAGGTTGGAATAATTGGGCCGGTATGGGCTTGAAAGGAATAGAAGGATGAAGGGGAGATCAGCCCGTGAAGCGTATAATAACCAACCTAGTACGAATCGTACTTATAAATATTCGTTTTCTATTTGAATTAGGGATAGAGTTCTAGTCAGTTAAGGAGTCATCTGTACGGGGCTATAAATAGTTACCTTTGTAAATCTGTAATCATCAACTACTCAATACAACAAACTACTTTTTCCTTGTACTTACTTTCAAGCAGGCGACTTCGCCAATACTTTTCTCCTTTTCCACGAGTTCGTGCAGGTTGGCAAGGCTGCATCAACTTGATCTCCGGCCAATTCTGTAAGTTCCGCTTATCGAGTAATATCTAAGCTTTAACTTCGGGCGCATCGCTGTTGTTTCGTTTAGATTTATTCACCAGTTATCGATATCTACTAGAATTGTAGGTTTTACCTGTTTTTCTAGTTTTTATCACCAGTTATCCAGCTAGGAATCGGCAGTTTCGGCTTTTATCATATTCTGCTATTTAATTTACTTATTTCACATATAGCCGATTAGATCTATTCCTAGTGTTGTTACTATAGCATTGTGTCGATTGCTCCAGTAGTTCTTTGTCTACACGGCTATAGTGATCGGTTGCTTTATAGCCGATTTCTTTATTACGGCGAATCGGCCGATTCGCTGATAAGCTCTCTCGAGATCGGAAATTTAGCCGATCGCAACTTCTGGACTTGACACGTATTCTTCCTTGCCAATCAACAGGTCAGATTGGCTGGCACGCCACGCGAACCGCACCAGGGCAATCACCCGAACAGGAGTTAAGCAGATTCTCCCGGGTCGTGTGTCAGACGCTGGGGATTCGGTTGACCGATTTCTAGCGCCAACACACTTTTGGCACGCCCGGTGGGACACATACAACCGCCACCATGTCCAAAGCTGCTGAAGTCTCCGAAGACAACGTCATCGAAGTGACGGAAGCAGATCTCAAGGACGACCAGAAGGAAGAGCTAGAGAAGCAGACAGCACTCTACCGGAAGGCATGCTTGCAGTCCTTCAGTCGCTCCAGAAGCAGGGAAACCATCAAAAAATCTCCGTTTCTAGCTCCCCGCCAGATCACGATCTCCGAGGACTCGGACAAGATGGCCGAGATGGTCCAACAGTCCGTTTATCACGCCTTCATTGATCAATCCCCGGTGCTCGCAAATACGGTGTACAATGCCGTAGTCAGCTCCTTCGCTACCGGGATACCTCAAGGATACAAGGGACCGGCTTATATTCAGCCGATTCCACCAAACAAGGTTTATTTGAATTCGGCTTCTCAGCCGATCCAATTTACTGTTGGGGGTTCAGGCGCTTCATCATCATCGGTTCCTATGGGGTATGGTGGCACACAACACCTTCAGCCATACCCTGTCCAGCTGTCCTCTGTGTTGTTCCCTCCAGTTAGCCTAACGCCTTGGGGGGCACCATCAACTACGGCCGTTCAGGATCAATCGGCCAGTCAGGGAGGCCCCCAATTCCAGGCATCTTTCCAAACGGCCACTCGACCAACCATGCCGCTGTACCAGCCTGTCGCGCTAGAGATGAGCAAAACAGTAGAGCTCGTGCTATATGATGAATTGAGTGGCTCATTCAAACAGCCGGCCCTGAATACACAATCGGCTTTCACTCAGATGCCACCTACTTTCACTCAACATCAGGCTATTCCACCTCCGGTATACCAGCACGTGCCAATACCTCAGCCAACGGTTCACCAGCAACAGCCGGATTGGTCGGCATGTATTGCAGAAGTAATTCAAGAACAATTCGGCTTGAAGCCGAAGGTACAAACTTACACCTATAGGACACCATACCCGTCTACGTACGATCTACTACCGTTTCCCCATCGGTATAAAGTTCCTGACTTCACCAAATTCTCGAGGATGGATGACACTTCAACCGTGGAACACGTGAATAGATTTATCATCCAATGCGGCGAAGCGGCTGCACAAGATGCTCTACGGGTGCGGCTATTCTCATCATCCTTGTCCGGGTCGGCTTTCCAGTGGTTCACTACATTACCGCCGAACTCGATAATAACATGGGCCGATTTGGAAAGACAGTTTCATAAATACTTCTACGCCGGGGTGCATGAGATGAAGCTGTCCGATTTGACCAGCCTCAAGGAGAGAAGCGACGAGCCGATATCCTCATACGTACAGAGGTTTCGGGAAATCCGGAATAATAAGTGCTACTCTTTGGCTCTAAACGACGCACAGCTGGCTGATATAGCCTTTCAAGGTCTCCTGCCTCACATCAAAGAAAAATACGCCTCCCAGGAGTTCAAGAGCTTAAGCCAAATCGTCCACCGATTGTCTGGACAGGAAGTACGTTCTTTCGATCCACGGAGGAACTTCCAGAAGAAGGTGGCGTTCCTGGAAGAGGTTGAAGCCGAAGAAGACGCCGAGGTCGGTCTTGCAGAGTGGGTCAAGGGAAAGAAGCCAATATCATGCCCGTTCGGCAAAAAGGAGCCAGAAACATTCGGCTTTGACACGACAAAGGCCGATAAAATCTTCGACCTTCTCCTCCAGGAAGGACAGATCAAGCTCTCGCCATATCATACAATACCTTCTGCCGAACAATTAAAAAAGATGAAATATTGCAAATGGCACAACGCTACGTCCCACGATACTAATGAGTGCAAAATCTTCAGGCAGCAGATACAGTCGGCCATTGAGCAGGGCAGACTTAAGTTTGAAATACCGGCAAAATCGGTCAAGCCGATGAAGATCGACCAACACCCCTTCCCCACCAACATGGTTGACACAGGGAAGAACTCGCTCCAAACAAAGGTGCTGACGTCCGAATCGGCTAAAAAGAGTGGTGCCGTAGACCCCAGAAATCAAGCGACGCCTGAAGACGTCAAGGGGAAGCGGCGGATGGAGGATGACGATGGCGAATCAAGCGAGCCACGTGTTACGTCCCAGTTCCTGCTCCAAAAATATCAGCATCAACATCAACGCTCAAGATCTCAGGAAGACGCGATGCGGCGACACGAAGATCACTGGAGATGCCCGTTCTTCATTCACTATTGGGAAAGCAACCTCAGGCTACCTTCGGCCGATAATTGCCCGGAATGCAACGGCCCGTATCGGGTAATCAGCCGTTCAACAGGTCTCGCTCCAGAGACGGAAGACCAGAACCGATCAGCAGGAACTGGCGCGACCAAGACGACCGGCGCCCTCCCGTACGTGATCGGCTGGGGGGCAGAAGTGACCGATATGACCGGTCAGAAGACAGACGTCGTGACAGGCCGGAGGGCAGGTTTGATCGACATGACCGGCCAGGGAACAGGGCCAACGTTCACAGTCGGCTTGAGGAGATGGCCGACGATCGGGTGACAGACGAAAACCCTTTAGGACGTGAGCCGGAGTGGGAACGCGCCAGGCCAAGGACCAAACCAGTAAACCCCAGGTGGTGTCCCGATGGATTGACCAAATCTCAAAAACGAAGGATCCAACATCTCTGCCAGTGGGAACAGCAGGAGGAGGAACAATAGAGCACGGCGGACAAGAGGGAAGGCAGGTCTCAGGTGTGGCGCCCCAAAAGAAATGACAGAGGAGGCGACGAATCGGCGGGTGATGAATCGGCAGCCGACATCGGTATGGTGTTCATACTGCCGATGGAATTTATGACCCCTGCTGACCGACAGGACGTGGCGGCGATAGAAGAACAGATGGCACAATTGGCTTTGGAGCTGATGATAGCCACGTTTGAGAAGCCCGAAGACGACAAACGGCAACATCTGAAAGCGTTGTTCCTTAAAGGACATGTCACCGGCCGACCCCTCACCAGGTTGATGGTAGACGGAGGAGTCGCGGTCAACATCATGCCATATGCCGTGCTCCGGAAGCTTGGGAACAGCGATGATGACTTGACCAAGATGGACATGATGCTCAAAGACTTTGAAGGCAACGTGTCCCCCGCTCGCGGCGCCCTTTGCGTCGACCTCACCATCGGCAGTAAGACCCTTCCTACTACCTTCTTTATTATTAATGGCAAGGGATCCTACAACATGCTACTCGGCCGGGACTGGATACACGCAAATTGCTGCATCCCATCGACGATGCATCAATGTCTTGTACAATGGGTCGGCGACAACATCGAGGTAGTCAACGCCGATTCCGCATACAGCATCACGGCAGCCGACACACAGCAGTGGAGCTGCGAAACCGTCAGGTGCATATCCGGCAGAGTATGGGATACCAATTTCCTGAAGGTGTCCGATTTTGGCCTACAGCTGATCCGACCAGTCGGCTCCGAAGACTCGGAATAAATGGATCAGTTCGCCCGAGAAGATGGGAAGCTAGGTCACGGGTTCACGTCGGCCGATTCATTAGAGATGATAGACTTAGGCAATGGTACCAAACCAAGGCCGACTTATATTAGTGCGAATTTAGACCCAGAATACAAATGTAAATTGACAAATTTGTTAAGAGAATTTAAGGATTGTTTTGCTTGGGAGTATCATGAGATGCCCGGTTTAGATCGATCTATTGTTGAACATCGGCTACCCATAAAACCAGGGTATCGGCCGTACCAACAGCCTGCACGGCGCTGCAATCCTAAAATTCTACCAGACATAAAAGCCGAAATAACTCGGCTAATCGAAGCAAAATTTATTCGGCAGTGCCGTTATGCCGAGTGGATCTCCAACATTGTACCAGTGTACAAGAAGAATGGAAAGCTACGCGTGTGCGTTGATTTCAGAAATCTTAATCAGGCCACACCGATGGACGGATACCCCATGCCAACGGCCGATGTGCTGATAGATGCTGCCGCGGGACACAAGATTATTAGCTTTATGGACGGAAACGCTGGATACAATCAAATACTAATGGCCGAAGAGGACAAACCCAAAACGGCCTTTAGGTGCCCGGGCCACCTTGGTTTATTCGAGTGGGTGGTGATGACTTTTGGCTTGAAGAACACCGGCGCTACGTATCAGAGAGCCATGAACTACATATTTCACAAACTCATCGGCATTCTGGTAGAAATCTACATCGACGACGTCGTGGTCAAGTCCAAAGGACACGAAGAGCATCTGGCCGACTTGCGAAGAGTGCTGGAGTGCACCAACAAACATGGGCTGAAGATGAACCCCAATAAATGTGCCTTCGGCGTGTCCACCGGACAATTCTTAGGATTCATGGTGCACGAGTGGGGAATAGAAATCAATCAGAAGACCATAGCGGCTATCAACAAAGTCGTGGCCCCGCAGAATAAAATTGAACTGCAGTCTTTAATCGGCAAGGTGAATTTCATCAGAAGATTCATATCTAATCTATCTGGGCGGATTCAGGCGTTCACACCACTGTTGAAGTTGAAGCCTGACCAGGAGTTCATATGGGGGGAGGAGCAACGCAAAGCATTGGAAGATATCAAGCAGTACTTGGTCTCACCACCAGTATTGGTTCCTCCTCAAACTGGTAAGCCGTTTAAATTATACTTATCAGCCGATGAAAAGGCTATTGGGTCGGCTCTAGTCCAGGAATTCGAAGGAAAGGAACGAGTGATTTATTATGTCAGCAGAAGACTTCTGGACACTGAAACAAGATATCCTCCGGTGGAGCGGTTGTGCCTATGTCTTTACTTCTCATGCACCAAACTTAGGCACTATTTACTGTCGGCGGAATGCGTGGTTGTATGCAAAGACGACGTAGTAAAATACATGCTATCACTGCCGATCTTGAAAGGACGAATCGGCAAATGGATCTTAGCTTTGTCAGAGTTTGACCTGCGGTATGAACCGGCAAAAGCCGTTAAGGGTCAGGTCATGGCCGATTTCGTCGCCCAACACTGCGGACCAGAGACCACCTTCGTAGAACCGGTGCCTTGGACTTTGTACTTTGATGGATCTTCATGTGGGGTCGGATCAGGAATCGGCATCGTCCTCATATCGCCTCGGGGGGCAAGCTATGATTTTTCTCTGCCGATAGAAGCCACCGCCACTAACAATCAAGCGGAGTACCCGGCTGTATTGAAGGGCTTACAACTACTAATAGAAGTCAAAGCCAGTTCTGTTGAAGTCTTCGGAGATTCCATGCTTATTGTGGATCAATTGATAGGGAGGTCCGAATGCAAGGACGACGTATTAAGAATTTATTACGAAGATTGCCTGCAGCTCTTAAAAGAATTTAAATCGGCAGTAATCGAGCACATCCCAAGGGATCACAACGAGGATGCCAACAAGCTCGCCCAGCACGCATCTGGATATCGGCCAATTCTAGGTGCCATGGCTCTGGAACTCGCGGCCGATGACTGGCGGAAAGAAAATTGCCGACTACTTAAAAGACCCGTCTAAGAAGGTGGAACGACGGGTGCGTTTTCATGCTACGAAATACGTACTGCTAGAAGACGACTTGTTCTACCGAACAATTGACGGCGTCCTGCTCAAATGTCTGGGAACGGAGGAGGCTAAGACTCTGATGGGAGAAATCCATGAAGGGGTGTGTGGAGCCCATCAATCGGCCCATAAGATGAAGTGGATGATCAGAAATAATGGGTATTACTGGTCGACGATCCTCAAAGATTGCTTTAAATATTATAAAGGATGCCAGGATTGTCAGAAATTTGGGAATGTCCAACGTGCGCCCGCATCAGCCATGAACCCTATTATCAAGCCGTGGCCGTTCAGAGGATGGGGAATAGACCTTATCGGCCAAATTTACCCCCCATCAAGCAAAGGGCACAAATTTATTCTGGTGGCTACTGATTACTTTACCAAATGGGTGGAAGCAATTCCGTTGAGGGCCGTGACATCGGCTACCATGGCCGACTTCGTAAGAGACCATATCGTCTATCGATTCGGTATTCCCCAGACTATTACAACCGATCAGGGAACAATGTTCACATCGGGGGAATTCGAAGAATTCACAACCGATATGGGGATCAAGTTGTTAAACTCCTCTCCGTATTACACCCAAGCCAACGGCCAGGCCGAATCCTCCAACAAAGGGATAATTAAGTTAATCAAAAGGAAAATAGAGGAACAGCCGAAGAAATGGCACCTATGTTTAACCGAAGCCCTACAAGCGTACAGGATGGCTTGTCATGGGGCCACCAAGTTATCCCCTTATCAATTGGTGTACGGTCACGATGCAGTACTACCATGGGAATCAAGGGCGGGGTCAAGGCGCATTTCGCTCCAAGACCAGCTAACGGCCGATGATTACTCGTCACTCATGAAAAGGGAACTTGATGACTTGGCTGGCCAGCGATTGAGAGCTTTGATAAGCATTGAGGAAAACAAGAAGAAAGTGGCCAGGTGGTACGATAAGAAGGTCAAAGTCAAACAATTCTCCCCAGGGGACTTGGTTTGGAAGTTAGTATTGCTGATTGGGTCGAAAGATCCTAAATTCGGAAAGTGGTCCCCTACATGGGAAGGGCCGTATAAAATCGGCAGATGTGCTCCAGGAAACGCTTATATTTTGGAAACAATCGAAGGAGAAGAATTTACTAGGGCTCTGAATGGAAGGTACTTGAAAAGATACTACCCTAGTATATGGGTCGGAGCATAAAGGATTGACCGCAATACAACGGCACACAGCCGATATAAAACGGCTCGTCTAGAAAAAACATGCAATCGTCCAAATCGGCCGATGTATTCATTCGGAACGGACGATGGGTTACACAGCCGACAAGGTACAAGTCGCCCTTAGAACAAAAAATAATAATTAACCATTCTTCTTCTTGCGCTCTCTCTCAGCCCGGCCTAATGCTATCATGCGGCGGATGTACTCTTCGTCCATCTCTGAAGCCTCACCATCCTTTTTCTTACGTTCTCTCTCAGTCCGACCTAACTCTATCATGAGACGGATGTACTCTTCTTCTATTTCCTGCATTGAAGCCTCCGCTTCGACTTGACGAGGGAGAGGGTGGCTCCGGTCCATGGCCGGGCGCGATGTTCCTGCTGCCGCATCTTCATGGGCGACTCGCGGAGGGAGCGGATGGCTTCTGTCAGCTTGAGGTCATCGGCGGGCGTTGCCATCCAAAAAGTCCAAGACCCGACGGGCGTCAGCAGTGACATGTTCTCGAAGTTCGTCACGATGAGCCCTGATTAAATCCTTATCCTCTGACGACAACGGGTCATCAGAGTGCATGAGCTCGATGGCGCGTTCGAGCTCGGGGCTAAGACGCCGTGGCTGAAAGAAAGATTAAAAAGGGCGATCCTCTTCCAAAGAATTAAAAAGAGAGAAGAGAATCAAGGTCAGAGTTTCACCTGGTTGACAAAGGAAGAGGAAGACGACGAAGACATGACAGAAGGTCGCGCCGATGAGAACGGGTTGAGAAAATAAAGCCGAAGCCAAACTGGTACTCTCGGAGGGGGAAGTCTAGGCCGGCATTTATAAGAGAAAGAGGCGTGGATATTTGGTAAGGGTGCGTCCCATCGGAAGTAAGAAGGGCAATAAATAAAAGAGGCGTCGCGAAGGACGGTCAAAGCAGTTATTAAAGGTTCGTACAAATAGTCAGTGCCTTTACAGATTACCCAGAAGGGCATTGATAGCCGCAATCGCCCTACGCCGGATCTGATCGGCAGAGTCCAAGACCCGTTGGTCTTCATCCGCCGATCCGGGGACTTCTGACGCGCTACGGTGGAGCTTCAGTGCTTCATGGGCCAAATGCTGCCTCTCCTGTTTTAAATCGGCAATGACAGAAGGGAGTTCTTGGAGCCTTTTCTCTTCGGCATTGATTGCTTTGGTCACCTGCTCCATCTCCTTGGCGAGCTCTGCCCTTCGGCGTTTGAGGCGGTCTATCTCGCCGACGATCCCTGGGCGGGAGTCCTCCAGAAATGAATACGTTGGTGCACCTCTTGAGCCTGACGTTTGTACGCGTCCTCTTCTTCACGGGTCTTGGCCAACTTGGCGCGATCGGCCATATGACGAAGGGCTCTGAAGACCGGGATCCTCATGGACTCGATGAATGCAGCCGGCGCCAAGGCTTCCTCCGCTTCTTCTGGCACTCGTCCGCTGACGTCACCGAAAAGCTGCCGAATCGGTGAGGCATCTTCTACTAATCGGCCGATGTCTCCTTGAAGAAGGGATCGGATGCTAGTAAGCTTGGCTCGGACGTCATCAGGGACGGAGCTCAAAGCGACCTGGCGAGAAGCGACTTCCTCGTCGTTAGAGAGGGTGACCGCGAAAGAGAAGAGGCTGTTGTCAAGGGTGTCCTGTTCCTGGAAATAATAAAGAAGAAAAAATAAATCGGCGGATGGTGACAAGCAAATCGGCTAAACAAAGCTGAAAGATGTCTTACCTCTTTGAATCGAATCTCTTCAAGTTGCATTCGGGAAGCCGTCGTCTTCGGCTTAGGCGCTTGTACCATGGGTTCATCAGAAGAGGAGGACTCCACGATGATCGGCGCTGTGCTTGGACCAGCTTCCCGAGAGGGGACCAATGGTTGAGGAGCGCTTGGCGTGCCGATGACCTGTGTCAGGAGGTTGAGTAAGCATATTATTCAAACACTAAGGGAATCGGTGAAATTGTGTTATACCTCAACGGATGGAAGCAGGGGCACATCGATGGCCGATTGGGTTGCTGCCGATTGTCGTGTGTCCATGGGGGTACTCTGTGCAGTCTAAGATAAGAAGGATTAATATCGAAACGACAATCGGAAGGATTAAACATAAGTTTACCTGCACGGCCTCTAACAGTAGTGACGCGGCGGCTGCCCCAGCTTGTGCGACGACTTGAGTGTCGATCTCTCTGGTAGCTTGAGGGGGTGGTGCGGCCGAAGTCTCTGCCGATACGAGCATGGGAGGATCCGCCGGTTCTATACGGGCCCGGACTCGGCGGCTGGTCTTCTTGGTGACCTTCTTCTGTGTTTGCTTCGATCGGCCAGCAATTACGTCCACGGACGGAGCATCATAGCCGATTAGAGGATAAGTGGTGTATGGATGATCTTCTATTAGCCGACCACTCCGGCTGTGTGTTGGGGGGACACGATTCTCTGACTGAAGAAATGAAGCAAAGCATTAGTATTCAACTACGTTGAAAAAAGATTAAAAATCGGCTGAGGAAAATACCTCGGCGTTCGGGTCGATGTTGGCTGGGTCCAGGAGATTGCAGTATGCCGATGCCGAGTTGCAGAAAAGGAATTGTTTCCATTCAGCCTACCAAAGCTTAAATGGCTAGACAGCGAAAGGAGCTACTATCCAGTTGTTCAGGTCAATAGTAGTGGAATCCGGGATCCGGTCCCATACCCGACTGTAGTCCAGACCTATTGTGAGCCCATCTCTAAACTTGACTCGGCCAGCAAAATATACTTGAATCGGCAGCTGACCCATGCCGAGTTGGCGTGCTGCAACAGAGAGATTATAGAACTCATATGTAGGGGCATCCTTCCCCGAAAAGAAGTTGGCTGGCAGGATTCCTGGCTTGATTAGCTCATCGGTGAGTTCTTCGTCAAATCGGCCAGTGGTTGAGTCGAAGCAGGTTGGGAGTTCAAAGATTGGGTCATCCCGCTGATAAGGAAACCAGACGGTTGCATCTTCATTAAAGCCGTTGTAAAAGCATCGGAAGTACTCGGCCACTTTTGTAGCAGAATACAAGCAACCCGGGAAGGCCGACGCCGCTTCACCGAAAGATGTGCATCAGCGATGAGCAATAGGATCTTCTGCTGATTCAATGTTGGGGAACATCATGTGTTCCACCCTCTGCTGAGTGATCTTGCTCATATAAAGGTTCAGCCATAAATTGATAAACCATCAGGGTCCGCCTAGATTTCCAATCAGCTCCCCCTTGGATAGTTTGATGCCGATTCGGTGGAGCATGTGGTACGCCGCCCCTAGCAAGTGTTTCCCAAGGGGAACAAAGGTTCCTGCCGATAGCGCTTCGGCTAAAGCCTGGGTGTTGGTTGATGGGCCGGCTGCTCTTATGCAAAAGAAATGTTTTTCTAACCACATCATTAAAAAAGCCGTGTGCTCCCTATTCTCAACAGACCCGGCTCTTTTGTTGCATCTGATGAATCCTTTCCACCCGCCGATTCCTCTTGTGTCCAGCCGATGTGACGTTGCGGCTAAGAGGCGGAAAGGTGTGTCCGGGGAAGAGATGTCTAGGCCGGTCAGCAGAACCACATCGGCCAGGGTGGGGGTCATGGGCCCATGTCCAAACAAGAATGCATTGAGGGCATCAGACCAAAAGTAAGAGGCCGCTATCACCAGCGGTTCATTTCGCTCCATCTGGGATAAAGATAGGTTGATACACTGGCCGATTTTGAGTTCGTCCCATTGGACCCTCTTCGGTTCAGCTATCCGTTGGTACCACTCCCTCCAACCAAGGGTTTCATTCGGCCAAGACCTAAAAGTGCCCAACCAGTGATCTAGGTCCATGGTGCATGGTTTGAAGGGGATTCTGTGGGTTTCCAAATTGATAAGCTCGGTTAGATCTGGGTTCCCCATTTGTCCGAGACAGACAAGACCAGGATTTTTCGTAAGATGGATAGTAATGTGATGTCTAACCGCCTAAAAAAGGAAAGGGGGCGCGAAAAGTAAGAAATAGATCTAAAGTAAATATATTGCCGATAGAGGAAGGATTCGGTAGTGACCTCTGGGATGAAGTTCCTGGTAGTCGGCGTGACCGCCGGTGCGGCTGCGGAGGATGAGGCCGCTATGGGGATCGCCATTGGGATCTCCGATGAAGCTCCTTCTTCTGACGATGGAGCGACCGCTGTCGCCACTTCCGCTGGAGCCGCCATTTCTAGGGCATCGCATGCTGGAGAGCTGCCTGAAGGGGCCGCCATTGAAGGGGAAAAAAAGAAGCAACAGGAAGATGGCGCTAAGAAGCTTCGGAGCTAAGGGAAAGTACTGAAGGAAGAAGAAGGCGCGCGCGCTGAGGAAGAAGGACGTGAGCTCGAGGGTGAAGTGCGGGGTGAATTGCTATTTAAAGGGCGCCTGAGGAGGGGTAAAAATGGAATTTTTACCGCGCCGGCGTTTCGAGTTTTTCGGGTTTCGAGTTTTTCGGGAGTAGTGGTTGTCGTGGGCGCCCGTTTCGAAAAAATTGCAATCATCAGCTGGAAGACCGCGAAACGGAAGGATATTTTCGTTGCGGCTGTTTCGGAGGAGAAGTTGAAAAGAATTTCGAAATAAAAGACTATATTTTACTCCGAAACTGGGGGGCATGTGTTGACGCCAGATTTCGTCACCAGTGAAATCGGCACCAGGAAAAGAGGAAATTGGAATAGTACAGTTGGAAATCGGCCGAATGGCGCTACAGTTCGAGATCGGTTGGTTGGCGCTACAGTCCAAGATCGGCCAATGCTACAGTACGGGATCGGCCGATGACTTCTGCCTCGTTTAACCCTTGGGGTTCGGATCGGACACGCCAGGTTCCCGATCGGTTACCTTTTGCCGATGAGGAATCGGCCGATTAGGAGGTTGGAATAATTGGGCCGGTATGGGCTTGAAAGGAATAGAAGGATGAAGGGGAGATCAGTCCGTGAAGCGTATAATAACTAACCTAGTACGAATCGTACTTGTAAATATTCATTTTCTATTTGAATTAGGGATAGAGTTCTAGTCAGTTAAGGAGTCATCTGTACGGGGCTATAAATAGTTACCTTTGTAAATATGTAATCATCAACTACTCAATACAACAAACTACTTTTTCCTTGTACTTACTTTCAAGCAGGCGACTTCGCCAATACTTTTCTCCTTTTCCACGAGTTCGTGCGGGTTGGCAAGGCTGCATCAACTTAATCTCCGGCCAATTCTGTAAGTTCCGCTTATCGAGTAATATCTAAGCTTTAACTTCGGGCGCATCGCTGTTGTTTCGTTTAGATTTATTCACCAGTTATCGATATCTACTAGAATTGTAGGTTTTACCTGTTTTTCTAGTTTTTATCACCAGTTATCCAGCTAGGAATCGGCAGTTTCGGCTTTTATCATATTCTGCTATTTAATTTACTTATTTCACATATAGCCGATTAGATCTATTCCTAGTGTTGTTACTATAGCATTGTGTCGATTGCTCCAGTAGTTCTTTGTCTACACGGCTACAGTGATCGGTTGCTTTATAGCCGATTTCTTTATTACGGCGAATCGGCCGATTCGCTGATAAGCTCTCTCGAGATCGGAAATTTAGCCGATCGCAACTTCCGGACTTGACACGTATTCTTCCTTGCCAATCAACAGGTCAGATTGGCTGGCACGCCGTGCGAACCGCACCAGGGCAATCACCCGAACAGGAGTTAAGCAGATTCTCCCGGGTCGTGTGTCAGACGCTGGGGATTCGGTTGACCGATTTCTAGCACCAACAGCTGTGATTCTTGCTCAAAAAACTGACCGAACACGTTCGAGTTATTGGCTCGTCCGACCCGGCAGCATTCATGAGTCGCATAAACTATGAAGCAAATAAGGTATAATGATGGAATAGTATAATTTAAGGTGTTGTATGGATAGTTTCTCTATTCTAGACACTATATGGAGTCCCAAAGGATTTTGAAAGTATAAAAGACACCATCTTTATTCTTTTGATTTGATGCCGTAGGATAAAATTTTCTTGTAGTGTTATTTAAAGCTCTGGTTACGGAAATACAAGGTAGTTAAGAATAATTTGTTTGGAATCTTACCAGAAGAAAGATGATATCCATGCTTCCTGAGCACATAGAACTGATGGGACATTGAAGGAATATCAAGATCTCTCTCCCCAGCTTCAGAGACATTGCGCAGCAACTCATGGATCTCCTTTATATAGTGATGATCAAATCCAAGTCATTCTAATGTATCGATAAATTCTAGCTTATCAGACAAATCAAATCAATCGGTATCCAGTAACATTGTCTTCACCTCCTCCTTCTTGAGTTTGGCTTTGTCCTTCATCAGTGCACACTGCAAGGAAGGTGTATCTATGTAGTTTGGCAAAGCATATTTATATGTAGCTGATGTTTTATATGCCCCTTTCGGTCAGGGTATTTGATCTATTTTTAAACCCAACCCTTTTTTCTATGTGATGACCTAAATTGAATGCGCAATATTCTTCATCCTGGTCATTGTACCTATTTCGTCGCAAATGTATCTTTTAAATGGAACGGAAAAAGAAAAATTATACATCTTGTTACTGGTATATATACTATATTATGCCACAGTAGGGATTATCCAAAACAAACTCTATTTTTTAGCAAAAGAAAACTCCATTGAGAGGGAGAGAATATGCACTTATAGATCATAATAACTAAAACATACTTGTATTGGAGGGCATGGGATGTGATGAAGAAAGAAATCACCACACAAGGTTGGGTGCGTGATGCTCGTCTTCTTCCTAAGAAGCTCGAGGAACCTCCATCTTTCTCCTTGGTTCCTAGGGCTTTTTACAAACATGGTGGCACGTTCCCTGCCCTTGTATATATAGCCACCATAGTCATACATCATCACATCAATTTCGACTTGAGTGTTGATAACAGAAGTTGCTCCTCCTTTTCGAAAAAAGATTTTACCGAAGTTCAATTCGCTCCAAGGCTTCCACCCGCCCGGATGGGTTCAAGGGCGTAGGGACAGTATTTTTTCAATCTTACATCACATCAAATTGAAAGGAAATGACTTTTCTGTGACATTTCACATATGATAAATGTGATGTATAACTAAATTATTAGCTATTTTTAAAAAACTCAATTTCCTTTGATATGGGCACATACACCTGAAGTAGTAACTAGAACCATACACATGCAAAGACACACACATCAATACCTATAGGAGATTGGACTAGTAGATCTTAAGATTGACGGTTTGATCCTTAATGTGCTGTAATACACCAGCTAAATATCCTCTAGTAGGAGTGGTTGTTGGCCCATGTGGTCAATTATGGTTGTAGTTGGTGGGTTTAGTACCACCTTATAAGTTTAGAAGGTTGAAGACCAACTTATAATGTTTGTCATTCCAAACGTAGCATCTTCAGCTTAATCTTTTACATGAAGCGAGGACGAAAGTGTAGCAGAGGTGCTATACACATACGGACCCATGCCACATGAGGAGCTAGGTCATATGCAAATTTGGGAGCTGGGTGTTACACATGTAAGAGGTACAACCGTCTCCATTAACAAATAAAGACCCAAGCTATACCTGTTGGTCCTATCATTCTATTTTTATAGACAAGTTTAATTAGTAGAAGAGGGTCCATTGTGTAGAGAGAACCACACTTGATGGTGTAGCTATGGGCTCAGTCCAATATGAAAATAGGCACACAGGCCCACATTGGATAAAAGAGAACCAACCAACAGCCTACGAAGAGTCTTAGGCTGTCCGTACTGCGCGCCGCTAAACAGACCTCCAGTACCGCTACCCCCTGCAGCGCGGTACTGGATGGCTGCCGCTACGGTAGCGGTCGGTCGGTGGACCGCTACTTCTGGAGGACGTGCCTGCCGCCCGCTATCCGCTTCCCGAGGTTCCGCGTGGAGAGAGAGAGTTGGGAAGAGAGAGGAAGGGGAAGGGAGGGGAATAAAATATGGAGTAGTTAGTATAGAGTATGAGATAGAGATAACACGAGTGTGGAAGAAATTAGTATAGAGTAGAGAATCTCGATGACTAGGATGGAATATTCTTTTTAGAGTATGGAAATAGAGGTTGACGAATGTGAATAGCCTAAGAGCTGCAACCACACACAGGTTGATTTTACAATACTGTTTACCTCTGAACGTAGCCTGGCATTATACCAAAAAGCCATATACTTGATGCTGGATCATCAAACTCACACGAAGTTCACGTACATTGAAGCTATAATGTCCTTGAGGCTAAAAGAGAGGGTGTATGCGTCTTCACGCTTGTACATAAAATCCATTGTTCGTCCAAGATTGACTGCCTTCTCTAAAAGTTCCATGGATTGTTTCTGATCGAGGCATTCTTCAACGATGTCCATCCATGCTTTCTCGATAATTATTCTGAGCTTTTCGTTTGCTTCCTGTACTGTGACCCCATATTGCTTTATGCAAGTTTGCACTGTGGATGCCACATGATCCGAAGCTTGTTCCCTCTTCAAGAAAATAAAAGTGAGGAGTGATTAGCAATATTATAATGTCAATGTATTGTATATGAACTGATTTTCTATATACCTCATGTGACACGATGTCATTACCAATGCGCCCAACAATACAAACACCTCTAATAATTTTGGGATATGTGAAAGCCCACTCAATTGCCTCTTTGGTAGTCATATCTCCTAGTGAAATAAATGCAAGGTTTGTAATGTGCATACAAGCACTAGTACCCACTGAAATTTGGAGGTGCTCGTCAATGTTAGTGGGCACATAGTTTTCATCACGCCATTTCACCTCTGCATGGTAGCATTTGGCGATATCAATTACCTGAGTGGAAAGTATACAAATGTTAAAATTAACTCAAGTGCCTGATTTCATAGTTTCTTCCTGTGATCGTTTGGGCAGCATACCAGTTTTTTGACTAGTTCAGCATGCTTATTATTCTGGAGTTTTAACTCTTCCACGATCTCATCAGTTGTGCCTAGTATATTTTTGTAGAGAGCCCTCAAGTATGCTGGGAATTTCTCCGCAGCCTTTTCATCCCACCTAGCATTGATTTAAAATAAGGTAAGTTATTTTTCATAAGCGTACATTTTGTATGATGTTATCACTGACAACATACTTTTCCATAGCTGTAGTAAAGATCTGGCTCTCCTCTGTAGTGCTATAGTTGTCATAGAGATCATCGAACAATGACACGGACATGACCAACTTGGTGAGCATTATCCGTGAATACGAATAATAAGGTTCATAAACAACTCCCATCATCCAAAAATACATCTCCACCAATCTGTCCCGCGCAAATCTCAGGTCTGTCCGAGACTTGAAATCCTTCCACCATCTGAAAGTTGTTGACGATGGATGACTATGTTTAGCAAATTATACTTCACACCATTTCTTGTACATATAATAAGTAAATTAGTTATTACCAACTCATAGGAATGTAAATGCCAACTTACATCGTTAGTTCTTTCAACTCCTCGCAGTAGAGAGCTTGCAGGATGTTGTAGTCGAGCTTTGCAAACTCCAGTATGGCCTCATTTCTCGTAGCCTTCTTCTCATATACCGACATGTAGTGCCTTGCCTCCACTCTCTCAACCCGCCTGAACCGAGTTGTCTCCAATGTGAACCTCACCTCCTCAGCGAGCTCCGGCTCCAAATCTGTTTCCATCACAGATTGGAGGTGGCTCTTGTTGAAAGGGATGATACTGTCAAGTATCTCCTCCCCATGTGTTCTCATATGCGCAGCATCATACAGCGTCATCAAGCAGTTCACATCGTCGCTTGTAATGTTTCCTTGTTCATCTCTGAACTTTAGAAACACGTCTGCGTATATAAGTGAGCAGTCATTCATATCCTAATAATCCAAATCTAAGTTATTGCACACTAAATAAATGGGCGTTGTCCTATTTGGCACATTAATCTTCAGAAACACGTCTGCAAATATATAACTGAACAGTCATTCATATCATAATAATTCAACTCAGTGTTGCACACTAAATGAATTGGCGTTGTCTTAGTTTGCCGTCGATATATCTTACCAGAGGACACATTGTAGCCGTGCTTCCTGAGCAAGTAGAACCTCAGCGAGGTGACATAGAGGTCATCAGAGCCACCATCTTCGTCATCGTAAATGGCACGAAGCAACTCATCAATCTCCTTCTTGTAGTGGTAGTCCACCCCGAGCCGCTGCAGAGCGTCAACGAGGTCCAGCTTCCTTACCAAGCCACGCGTGGTGGCAGCGTCCAGCATGATCCGCCTCACCTCCTCCTCCTTTCCCCGGGCCTTCTCCTTCATGGACAGGAGCTCCGCCGGAGTGCACGGCTGGTGGGTGAGAAAGAAGTCTCCCCAAAGGCTTGGGGTGTATGGCCGGGGATTGTGCTCCGGCGACTGCAGCGAGGCTGCAAGGATGCTAGTCTCCATAGAAATGACTGGGGTTTGCTCACTGCGCACACAGGTTGCTAGCAGTGGGTGATGTGGTCATTGGATGGCCTGATGATTATGATGGCCGAGTTTCTAGATTTATATAGACGCACACCAGCCCTCTCCGGTGCAGCCGGCCTGCTCTGGCGCATCTTACAGTTACATATGCACATCTATAAGATGCATTGCACCGACCTGTCTGGATGCACATCTTATAGTTACAGATGCACATCTATAGATGTGCACATCTACAAGATGCTCATCCAGAGCAGGCCGGCTGCACTAGAAAGGTTTTGCAGCCCGGCTACACCTCATCCTCCCCCCACCCCACCCCACCCCAAAGAGAACTATTTTTTTGGGCACGTGTGCACATGACTCCTCCTGTGAGATGTTTTTTCAATTTATTTTATGTTCTGGTCCGGTGGTATGTGCGTAACCGAATCATAACAAACACAACATCACCAGCTCACAAGATTTGTGGAGACTTCTAGAATCTACTACATATACATATGCCGTTCCCTTCTTTTAATTACCATATGCACAAGACTAATGCATATGC
Source organism: Setaria italica (assembly GCF_000263155.2). Classification (NCBI taxonomy): domain Eukaryota; kingdom Viridiplantae; phylum Streptophyta; class Magnoliopsida; order Poales; family Poaceae; genus Setaria; species Setaria italica. The sequence goes on along the minus strand of NC_028455.1, from coordinate 5,865,214 downwards.
TTGATCATACCGGAGGACACACAAAGGATATCCATGTTTACATGGAAAAAATAGAGAGATTTAGTCCTCTTCAAATGTTTGATTTTTCCGTTATCCATCAATCATCCAAACCTATACTAGCAGAAATTGAATTGAAGATCAGGATTTGAAGGTTTTAGGGGTGGGAAGTTACCTATGGCCTTCGGGGAGGCTCGTCGGCCTAGGTGAAGGTGGGAGAGACCGCGACACAGCGGAGGCAGCGTCGGCACCACCGGAGCGCGTCATGGGCGTCAGGGTCGAGGGCGGTGTGAGGGGTAAGGGGGGACATGAAGGAATAAGAAAGAAACAAGGGGAGAGAAGAAGTGGATCTAGGCTGTTGGAACTAAATCGAATAGTTATTAATGATGATTAATGGAAAACAAAATCTCAACTAATTGATGAGGAGATAGACTCAAAAATTATAAAACTAGTATAGTGTACTAAGAGAAAGCTACAGTGCATTTAGAGATTAGAGATATATCAAACAACATCAGTGCAGATGTGTGCTTCGACGTCTGTTTTGTATAGTATATTGATGCTGAGCTATCTATTATGATTCTACCACCCATCGATTAAATAGATGTCGCAAAAAATAATGGCTAAAACACCACAACCAGCACCTACCGATGAGGAGGAGGTAAGAGGAAAGAGGGAGTGCTGGATCATCAACACCTACTCTTGGTAATGTTCACTACTACGTAGGAGGCCATCTCCGCTGACCCAATAGTTGGTGGGGCTGTCAGCTGTTGGGACCGACGGTGATAACCCTTTCATCGCCAGTTTGTTTTATGAGTCTGCGGTGATGGCCGACTCTATGCCTAAAAGTCATACTTGAAGCAGGATCATTGAGACATAAAAAAAAAGTATATCATAACATGCACAAGTACAATGTACTCTTAAGCGGAAAAAAAGTTTTTCTAATAGGGATTCAGTGTCCAACTCAATGGTGTTGTTTCCTGGAAGACTCATGGATATTCCACGGGGTCGTTTACTCGTTTGGTTGTGCTGGAGAGAAAATCCTACCGTATCCCGTATATGCATGTTAGCTACTGCATTTGCATGCATATGTATGTACACCGTTAAATTTGGCACCCCCAAAGGATTCTCCATGACATGCGTTTCTAGACTCTTCATGAGCTTAAGTCGATTGGCAGCTTATAGTACTATATAAACGTAAGTAAATTTATTGCTCGATGCCACTAGAAATGGTGTGAATCCGCTAAGTGCTATCAAATTTTTTCACTTCCCCTGGTTGTCTCCATTTTAAATTTGCATTCTCTTCTGCTCCCTTCATTCTAAATTATAAGTCATTTCAACTTTTTTGGAGAGTCAAAACATCTCAAGTTTGATCAAATTTATAGAATAAAGTACTAACATTCATAATACTAAGTACCATTAGTTTTTTCATTAAATAAATTTTCGTAGTATATCTATTCGGTATCATAAACTTTTGTGATCTTCTCTATAATTTTGGTCAAATATAAAATGGTTCGACTCTCAAAACAAATTAGAATCACTTATAAATTAGAACAGAGGAGTATGTCATTATCTTCACACGCTGTTAAATTTATTTCAGTGCCTGCATGGACCCACAACTGAACCCGTTATGTTTCTTCTTTCTCCTCCCTCCCCAGTCACCGATGCCTTGCCGTGATTGCCGCACGCCGATGCCTTGCCATGGGGTACAAGCTCATCCTCGTACTCACCCTCGATCTCCAGTTCTCTACCAGAATCGGTGTTTTCCTCGCCACTGGTGGCCCTGCCCGTGCGCTCTACCCCAGGGCCGCGTGCTCTCCCTGCTGCAGCGCGAACAAGTCGTGGCCGCCGAGTGTGATGAGTGTCAGCCACCTGGATTATATAATCTAGTTTATAAGTTGGGGTGTTTGTTGACAGGATGAGCTTATATATGAGCTAGATTAGAAAGTTCAAATAAGCTAGATTACATAAAATAAGGTTAAACAAACAATCTACTCTCTGTACATAGCATGATCGAGATATTTCTCATGGTGTCATAGAGATAAAACAAGAATTGATGTGTTGCGAAAAAAAGGGGGCTCCTAACGCACAGTATTTCTTAGGTTCTTTAAGGCAAATAACCGAGAGCTATGCCTTTTCATTAAATTTATTCTCGATATAGAACTTAACTCTACAAGGTTTTCGAACCACTTGCTCTTTCTCTCACACACACAGTGCGTGGGTCGCCATTATTACCGGTAAAAATGATACATAATGACTTTTTCTAGACGATGAAAAGAAAAACTCAAGCCCAGCCCAAGTAGCGTAACAGACCAGGCCTCGGCTTCTACGTTATATTGGGCCACATGTTTGGTTACAACTAAGGGCAACCTTTCTTTTTTCTTGCCGTTGCCCTCCTGAATTAGGCCCACATATTGATCCCCACACTGAGTTTTTCTTTTTGAAGTTTATTCATCCTACTAAGCATTCTAGTGAACATTCGGGTTAGAGCCCAAATAGATGCGATTTTGAATGGGAAATTCTATACATGTTTCGATATATTTTTAATTCTAGTATCTTTCACTTTCAAGATCCGTGCAGTACTGGTTAGATAGTAAACACCGTGGCGCAGAGAAAGCGGGCAGTAGCATAGCCTGTCCTTGTGTCGCAACCCACGTGGAGGTTCGTGGATTGGAAAGTAAATGAATTCTAAACTTCCAATAATCTTTTCTCTTAATCCATACATTCAATTTAAATTCCAGTTCAACCATGGTATTTTTTGTAATTAATGTTACAAATGAGACCCAATATGTTATTTTTTTTATTTTAGTATTTCAACATCACTAATTTGACTTTTTCAATATGTCATTATTTCATATTTCAATGTTTTTAAAACTATTAAATTAGCTTTTTCAAAGTGCTGAATTAGTTGTTTTTCCAAAATATTGAATCAGTGTGATAAAATGTTGAATATGGTATTAAAACTATTAGAGTGGAAGAAACAAAAGAAATATGAAAAACAAAAACAATAAAGAAACACCATTCATGCATTGGCCGAGCCTCCTTTGCTATCCAGGTGGGCCGTTCGTGCTGGCCGGGCTTCAATGGGATGGTGCGAAGCATTCATGTCATTCTCTATTGCACGGAAGATGATAGAAGCCCGGCCCACATACCTCTATGATCTTGCAAACACTCGAGTTTGAGATATCCTCTCGGTTTACTAATTCAGCAAAAAAAAAAACACGCGGGTTTATTAATGGAAACTGTTGGCGCTAAAACTAGTCCAACACACGAACGCACTCGAATGTGTAGCGTGCAGAGGGGTTCCTTGCAGCGCCTCTACGAGATCAGTCAGGTATGATGGTCGGTCAGATCGGTTTCGCTGGATCTCCAGCGAAACTCCAACAAACGCCCGTTCGGGAGGGACCCTGTCGGGTCAGGAGCATCTTGGGTTGCCCTAGGCTCGGCAGGCCAGCTAGGACGCCTCGTACCATGGAGATGAGAGAAGAACAGCACATGAAGTTTGGAAAAGTAGGGTAACGAGGAAGAAAGGTAAAACGATAAAAGATAGATTGGTTTGTGATCAATTGGATACCTCTCAATCGGTCGTGGCCCTTTATATAGAGAGGGGAGGTCTTGCCTTTGATGGAGTCGAAACACTAACAAATTTCGTGCAAATATACAACTTCTACTCGGACTCTATAGAACCAAATCGGTCTGACCAGTGTGCGAGCCGGTCTAACTTGTCTCCTTGGGGGCAGATCTTCCCGAGGTTATAACTCTCTCATCCGAACTCCAAATTGGACGTTCTATATATGAATTTTGATCTACTCGATGAGAGCTATACAATATTGAAATCCAATTTACATTTGGAGGACTTTGACCAAACTGATCTGACCGGTTGGGAGACCAGTTTAGAGACCTGATCGTCCAGATCTACCAATTTTGACCTCGAACACATGCTCCATGTTTTATGCCAAAGCTTGCGTGCCAGAAAACATTCTCAATGATCAAAATTTTCTAAAGATGATGATAAACAATACATCACCTATAGGACAGTCATCAAACTCTTTATGGATGCTATAATGTAGCCGAAACAAAATCCTAGCAAGTACAATATGTATGAAACTATTATTTCGGTTTCTGAACATCTCAGCATATCTAATAACTGAAATCTGGATGTGACCATGGCGGCCAATTATAGCTCCTTGGTGAATCATAAGCATAATATTGATAATTATAAAACAAAGACCAAGAATTATACCAAATCCATGGATTATAATTGCATATACTTGAATACGCATTCCATTGCATATGCATCGACGGAATAAATGATGAAGACTAATGAGATGACCGTTGATGCTTCTTTGCTCTCGGTGATGAAGAAATCTTCCTTTGATTGTATTCTAACCAATTGATTTGCTTTTGCTCAGCTATTTTTTGATATTTATGCAACAATTCAGCAAAGCTTGGCTTCTTCTTCATCACCTTGCTCTTTGGTGTGACATTTGCAGCTTGGATACCGGTTCTGATATTTATGCAACAATTTCTGGCAAGACTGGTCAGACCAATTTGGATACCGATTAGACCAGTTCCTTCAGAACCAGCCACTTTGAGGTCATCTTGCCCCCCAGTCGAACTTACATGTTGTTCAGCTATTTTGTTTGAAGCATGTTCAACATCAGGGGCAATCTGATCAATAGAACTAGACGATGATTCTTCAATGTTCGGCTTTTCTATGTCTAGTGTCAAATCTGAATTTTTATTTAGTCTACCATCCCTTTTGACATGATAGACTTGTTTGATCACTTTGCGCTTATTTTTCTACATAGACCGATTCCTTTGACCAAAACGGTCATTATGTATAGGTGGTGGCTCATTAATTATCAGCTCCCTATAGGTAATGTAATTTGGACATAAATATCTAGGAAGAGACAATATATACGAATTATAAGACCATGGAGTACAAGAACAATGCATATTGAAATAAGCTTCCTATGGCACATGTAAAGGTGATCCGTACGATGGAAACAACATTGATGTTGGAAAATTGTTCCATTTCCAATTGTGATCACAACACTTCTATTTTGGAACAGATTTTGAATGCTTGGAATTTTTACACTGACTAGCATGTTTGATATCCCTTTGTTTTGAGGATTTAGCTGGAAACTTCTTATTTGACTTCAGCTTTTCCTTTTCATGCTTATGACGGCCTTTTGATTCAATAGTTTCCAAACACCAATCTCAGGTTTCTTGGGTTTAACCATCTTCGGTTTTGATTTATTTTGCGAAACCCCAGAAGAAGCGGTTAAACCGGTTTGCAAACCGATTAGACCGGCTACGGCACAACCGGTACCTTTGCCTTTATTTTGTTGTCCCCCGAGCGTTGAAGTACTAGATATAGTCTCTGTGCTCTTGCTAGGGGATTTTGGGTCAACAACTTCGACTTGAGACTGCTGACTTGTTTTTTGACCAACAACATCAAAATGTTGGCAAATTTTTGCAAGGATCAATTATAGCATTAGCCAGCTTTTCAATAGCTGGCTTTTGACTAAGGTGAATTGAATCTAAACTATCCTCTTTATCAATCAGAGACTTGAGATAAAAATTCACAAAATCGGATAGAGCATCAGATAAAGTACTTGAGGATTGCATCTCTTTCAATATGTCAATGGTGGATGGTAGCTACAACTCCTTTATATTGATGATGCCTTGATCAGTTAGATGGTAATATGATAGAAGCAACTTTTCAGTAGCCAGATCAAATTCCCACCAATATTCCATATGAAATTCTTTACATGACATCATGTTGCAAGGGTATGATGGATCAGCTATGACGGCCAGATTCTTCGATCCCCAGTGGAGTCACCAGAATATGCTGGCACTAAAATTAGGCCAATACATGAACGCACTCGAACGTGCAGGCAGAGGGGCTCCTTGCAGCGCCTCTACAAAATCTGATCAAACTGGTTTCGCTGGATCTCCAGCGAAACTCCAGCGAAATCCGCATGAGAGAAGAACAACATACGGGGGTTGGAAAAGTAGGGTAACTAGGAAGAAAGGTAAAACGATAAAAGATAGATTGGCTTTTGATCGATTGGATACCCTTCAATCGGCCGTGGCCCTTTATATTTATAGGGAAGGGAGGTCTTGCCCCTAATGGAGTCAAAACACTAACAAATCTCGTATAAAAATACAAGTCCTACTCGGACTCTACAGACCCAAACCGGTCTGACCATGTGCAAACTGGTATGACCTGTCTCCTCGGGGGCAGATCTTCCCAAGGTCATAACTCTCTCATCCAAACTCCAAATCGGACGTTCTACATAAGAATTTTGATCTACTCGACAAGAGATACACAATGGTGAAGTCCAATTTACATTTGGAGTATTTTGACCAAACCAGTCTGGCTGGTTGGGAGACCTGATTGTCCAGATCTGCCAATTTTGACCTCGAACAGAAACATCACCGTCATGTAGGTACCATAGTGTGTATGGAACCGTGTGTTCCTTTGATTTGTTTCCAACTCGGAATATTAGGACGTACCCCTCTGCACCATATTATAAGTCGTTTTGACTTTTTTTAGATTCATAGAGTTTACTATGTATTTAGATATACCTTATACCTAGATGCATTATAATACCTATGCATCTAAAAAAGTCAAAACGACCTATAATTTGGAACGAAGGGAGTGATAGAATATAGGATGTAATAGAATGACTAGTGAAGAATATTGTTGGTAATAAAATCCATGAGCAAATATCACTACTAGAGAACTGACTTTCGATCCCCCCTCTTTAGTCCCAGTTTAATTTAGGCCCGGGAGAAAAGGGGTTGCGCCACGGTAGGCTACAATTTACTCCCGGTCGGTATTTGCAATCGGGACTAAAGGGGACCTTTTAGTCCATGTTCAAAAATCAGCCACTCATGGGGATCTATTAGCCCCGGTTGAAAAATTCAGGCACACGTGGGGGACCCTTTAGTTCCGGTTGGTAAGATCAACTAGGACTAAAAGGTCACCCTTTAGTCCCGGTTGGTATTACCACCCGGGACTAAAGCAACCGGGATAAAAGGGGGTCCTTTAGTCACTGTTGGAAACTCCAACCGGGATAAAAGGGTCCCCATGGGTGGCTGAAAAAAGAATAAAGTCCTCGGACCCTTTTTATCCCGGTTGGTGTTTCCAACCGGGATAAAAAGGGTCCCCCATGTGTGGCTTAGAAAAGGACTAAATCCCTAGAACCTTTTTATCCCAGTTGGTATTACCAACAGGGATTAAATAAGGTCTTTAATCATGGTTGGTGTTACCAACTCGGATTAAAGGATCCTACATGAGTTAATACAAAAGGATAGCATCCCCTATATAAATAGATGTGGTGTGTAGGTGTGATGGCAAGGAAGCTACACGCGAGGCTTGAGGTCATGGGTTCAAATCCCACGGACCGCGCACACGTATATTTTGCGTGAAAAATTGCGTGACTTGTGCCTTGCGATGTGCACGTGTGGGGGTTCTCCCAGGGACCCCCCCCTGATATTTTTTATTTTTGTAATTTTTTTTTGCAAAACCATTTAGTCCGGTTGTTATTACCAACAGGGATAAAAGGGGCAGGAGGCAACCCCTGACGTGGCGACCGTTTTATACCAACCGGGACTAAAAGGGGTCTTATATCCCGGTTGAGGAACCCGTGATAAAAGAACCCCTTTTATCTCGACGGATTAATTCCGGATGCATTTTCGGGAGATATACACCCTACGAACCGGTATTAATACCGAGTTCTCTAGTAGTGTATTTCAACTCGGTTTGATGCGTGCACCAGTGGGTCTGATGGATTAGATCAAGAATTTCAATTTGCTCACGGTAAAACAATACTCCCTCCATCCCCAATTACTATTCGTTTTGTTTTAGAACCCAATTACTATTCGTTTTGTTTTTTCTAAGTGCATAACATTTGCTATTCATCTAAATATGTTTATATGTCTAGATGCATAGCATAAAAAAGCTAAAACGATAGATGCATAAGAAAAATGATAATGAATAGTAATTTAGGACGGAGGGAGTAGTTACTATCATACAATTCCTGATACATGACACAGTTCGTGGAATCCTTGTTTAGATCTCATGCACAACAACGTAACGATGAAAATGTTTGGCGACGACGTTGAAACGGCCGGGCCACTGTCAATTCATCTCTGTGTCATCTCGTGTTCAAAGTTAAAAAGCTGGAGGAGCACGTACGCTGCTGGTAGTTAAGTATCACTTGATTGTAAAGCCTCAAGACGACTTGACCTTGAATAATGCATGCACGCGTGCAAGGACCGGGTTATATGACCACGTGGAAAATTACACATACGAATGACCAACGTGAATATACTGTGACCAGGCCAGCAAGTCAAACACTAAACTACACATACTTTTCGTTCACTTCTCAAAATGTTAGGCAGCTTTTGTTGTACTTTTTGTAACGGTGAGTAAGCTAGAAATCTAGAATTGCACGTATCCATCACTTTCACTTTGGGATGGGGCGAATCGTAAACCTGAAGTTTTCCGCCAACTAAGTTTCAAAAAAAGAGTTTTCCGCCAACCTTGCATTGGCAACGGCAATGTTATGGTCTTCGTAAATAAGGCCATGTTTAGTTCCCTCCAAACTCCTAATTTTGACACTATGCAAAAAGAAGATTCCCCATCACATCAAATTTGTGGTACATGCATGGAGTACTAAATGTAGACGAAATCAAAAACTAATTGCACGGTTTTGTTGTACTTTACGAGACGAATCTTTTAAGCCTAATTAGTCAATATTTGGACAATAATTCACAAATGCAAACGAAACGCTACAGTTGCGCATTTATGGCAAAATGCCAATTTTGCTACTCCCAGATTGGGAACTAAACAAGGCCTACCATGCTCGTTGTCTCGACACGCCTGCAGGCGACTACGTGGTTATGTGTTGAAATACGTGTACTTCTTCTTGTTAACAGTACAATATTTTTCAGTCAAAATATAAAACGCACGCATACGTGTGTCAATGTATTACGTTACATAAGTTTGATATTGTTTCATAAAAAAATACATAAGTTCAATATTGGTCTACAATCCGGCGCTACTACTTAGATATATGCGTGTGTTTTATATTTGTAGCTTATATGAGGAGAGTGATTGTATGAGTGCTTTACTTTATTGTTCTGTGTATGTAGAAAGAAGCTACGAATTGTAATAATAAGGGTTCACCGGTTCCTCTTCATTTCTGGTTCATTTTGCTCCTTGGGAATCAAAACAGCCCTCGCTACAGTAACTTTGGGGAGGAACAGGAGCGAGTTGGAGTTGTGCTAAAGAGGCACTGATCGTGGATGCAGTGTATGGGATTTGAACCCACAATCTCAAGCCTTGTTCGTAGATTCCTTACCATCTCACCTACCTAGCACATCTGATTGAGTAGGGGATGCAATCGTTTTGTAGTAACTCGTGGGGAACCCTTTAGTCCGGGTTTGTAACACCAACTGGGACTCAAGGTGTCTCCACGAACGAGCTTTTATTGAGGATCACCTTTAGTCTCGGTTGGTGTTACCAAGTGGGACTAGAACATCTTTAGTCTCGGGTCAAAAGATGGAATGTCGTTTTTTACTTAGTGGTGAATACTAAAAAAAACTATCAACGGAAGACAAGGCACAGAATAATACAGTTGGCAGTTGGCACCCTCGACGAGAGGCGAAGCGGCTGAACTAATTGCGCAGTGATTTATTACTGATGTGGAAGGCGCTGACGACGGTCCGAGCCTACAACACTGTTGCGATGATCATCCAACTCAAACATAAACCGACATCCTGGTTAGCACGGCAAAATGTATAGCATGGCTGCTAAAGAAAATGGTTACTACTAGTAGCTGCGCTTAAGTCCATGCGTATTAATGGGAGAGAATGCGACAAGCAATGACAACACGCTCTACGTGGTATATGTGGGTGTGTACACTTGTCCTGTCAAGTGTCAACGTGACTGCATGCCCTCTAGTCGAGTTGTCATGTGTCACCGTCATTCTTTCCCTCCTCGTCTTATCTTTACTAATTCAACCTACTATAACATGTGCTAGATTAATAACATTTGTAGATAGTACCAAGTCTGCTTAAAGCAGATGATGTTTATGACTAATAACATAAATCTAAAAAAGTGCAATTTGCTTACGCCAGAACATGTACTGCTAGGGTGGAGATGCAACGTAACACCAAAAACTAACTTGGCCGTCGTATCGCTTGTAATCGGACCGTTTTTCGTATTGCTTATATAATGTATAATATAATGAATTAATGATACACGGTCTCCTCTTTTGTGAAGAAGAAAAAGAGATATACAAGTGGACCGACCGATCCAACAAAAAACCAACCATTTTCCATCCTATGGCTCCGTTTGGTCGGACTAAAAATTAATCCAATATTTCCACGCTAATTAGAACATATGAACATGATCAAATTGCAGAACTATAACTAATTAGGACATATAAATATGAGTTAATTGTAAAACTAATTGTATAAATCACAGCAGCTAATTGATGAGTAGGATCCATTGATCCTAAGCAGTCCATGATTAGCTCATATTGTGCTACAATAAACATGGACTAATCATGGTCTAATTTGGATCAATGGGTTTTACTCGTTAAGTAGATGTAACTTATGCAATTAGTTTTGTAATTAGCTCATATTTAATTATCGAAACATTGAACTAATTTTCAGTTAGGCTCCAAACATGGTATATATCTTTTTAATTTTCCTATTACTCCTGCCATCGAACAACCAACCCTAAATGTTCGAATAGCAATTATGCCACCACGAACATTCTACGGATCGACCCACTTGCATCCCTACATGAGCAATGCCATTCCAGCGAGCGATCCCACTTGCATCCCTACACGAGCAATGCCATTCCAGCGAGCCAAATCAGAATGAGACACATTTGATCGCAATTGGCACTGCTAGCACCCGAACGTCTCATGGGAATTTTCCCATCGGACATTCTGTTGCAATATTGAAATTAAACATCTGCAACATTGAAAATCTATAGTTGCAACATTGAAAAATATACGAAAAAATAACTACGTCGTTTGACTTCAGGATAGAAAATTCCCGCCACAACATGAATGCTATATCTCATGCAAAAGTCACTGTGAAACATGCGGAAACAATAGTTACAACATCGATATTAACATCGATATTAACTATTGAAACATACGCGTCCGATTTTTTTAGCAGTCATAGCATTACTGGATCGCAACAGGCACTTGCCACCTGCCAACCACCACCATCTTGAAGCCAAGTCTCCTCGGTCTTCTTGTCTCCAACAGAAAGAAAAAACACTTGAAGCCTCACTCACTATATAGCACACGTTCATGCAAGGCCCTAGACAGCCATTGACAGCAAGTGAGCTATGGGGAGCTTGGACACGAGCCCCACAGGCTTGCAGTTGCCGGACGGCGCGATCGACGACGCCGCCGCTGACGTGTTCCGGCCGCTCGACTCCGACGACGTGCGCTCGTACCTTCACAAGGCCGTCGACTTCGTCGCCGACTACCTCCAGTCCGTCGAGTCCCTCCCTGTCCTCCCGGACGTCGAGCCGGGGTACCTGCGGCGGCTGCTCAACCCAACGCCGCCGGCGTCCTCGGCGCCGTTCGACGTCGCGATGAAGGAGCTCCGCGCCGCGGTGGTTCCCGGCACGACGCACTGGGCCAGCCCCAACTTTTTCGCCTTCTTCCCGGCGACCAACAGCGCGGCCGCCATCGCCGGGGAGCTTGTCGCCTCCGCCATGAACACCGTGGGGTTCACCTGGCAGGCCGCGCCGGCCGCCACGGAGCTCGAGGACCTCGCGCTCGACTGGCTCGCGCAGCTACTCCGCCTGCCGCCGGCCTTCGTGACCTGCGGCGGCGGTACCGGCGGCGGCGGCGTCATCCTCGGGACGACGAGCGAGGCGATGCTGGTCACGCTCGTCGCGGCGCGCGACGCCGCCCTGCGACGGACCGGGCGCGGCGGCGTGTCCGGCCTGCCGCGTCTCGCCGCGTACGCCACGGACCAAACGCACTCCACCTTCTTCAAGGTGTGCCGCCTCGCCGGCCTCGACCCGGCCAACGTCCGGACCATCCCGACCGGCACAGAGACGGAGTACGCGCTCGACGTGGCGGAGCTCTACCGCCGCATGCAGGCCGACGTCGACGCCGGCCTCGTCCCGACCTACGTGTGCGCCACGGTCGGCGCCACGTCGACGAACGCTGTCGATCCCATCGCCGACACGGCCGACGTGGCACGACACTTCGGCGCGTGGGTCCACGTCGACGCCGCGTACGCTGGCAGCGCGTGCATCTGCCCGGAGTTCCGGCACCACCTCGACGGCGTGGAGCGCGTCGATTCCATCAGCATGAGTCCGCACAAGTGGCTGCTGACGTGCCTCGACTGCACCTGCCTGTGGGTCCGCAACACGCGCCGGCTCACCGACTCGCTGGAGACCAACCCGGAGTACCTCAGGAACGACGCCAGCGACTCCGGCGCCGTCACCGACGTCAAGGACATGCAGGTCGGCGTCGGCCACCGCTTCCGGGGGCTCAAGCTCTGGATGGTCATGCGCACCTACGGCGCCGCCAAGCTCCAGCAGCACATCCGCAGCGACGTTGCCATGGCCAAGATGTTCGAGGACAGTGTCCGGGCCGATGACCGGTTCGAGGTCGTCGTGCTGAGGAACTTTGCCCTAGTTTGCTTCAGGATCAGAGCTCGCGGCGCCATGACGGAGGAGGACGCCGACGAGGCTAGCCGGGAGCTCATGGCGCGGCTGAACAGGACGGGGAACGTGTTCTTGGCGCATACGGTGGTCGGCGGCAGGTTCGTTCTGCGGTTCGCGGTGGGGTCGACGCTGCAGGAGGAGAGGCACGTGCGAGGTGCGTGGGAGCTCATCGAGAAGACGGCCGGTGAGATATTGCACGGACGAGCATAGAGTACGCAAAACATTTGTATTGGGGTGTTTGATTCGTTGTTGTTTGGGTCAGAAATTGGTGGATGACGAATAAGGCCGTACGTCGTGTCTCTGTTGAAGGACGACACTACTACAGAGCCTTGGTGTAGGCAGAGTTTATAAAAATGTGTTGAATCGCTTAAGCATGTGTGCAGCGAGGTGAATTTTGCAACGGAACGGAGTAATAGTGTGGTCATTTGTAACAAAATGACTTTATAAGGTATTTGTTTATTTTAAGTAACCTATCAGTTTTTTTTTAAAAAATTTCTATCGTTAATTGTCTTTGTCACTCAAGACTAAGAATGCTTTTAGTTTCAGACTCTTGCAAAATATGAAGTTCGTAGACTAAAAGTATATAGTTTGAATATCTATGTTTATTGAAAGAGAATAAATTGATCATACAAACACCCCCAATTTGCTCTTAGCATTATAAAAAAACTGCTGTGGCTAATGGGTAGGTTGGGCGACAGGTATCGTTACGAAAAGGACTATACAAAGACTACCAAACGCCCTTGCGAAGACTCCCGCTTCTCCCATGAGAATGGGAAGGGAAGCTTCGTTCAGTGGACTAGCTGAATGAGCTTTTATCTCCTTCTTCCCTCTAGTCCCACAATAGACTTCAGGCGTTTGGCGATTTTTGTCATCTCGGCCTGAGATCGCTGCCTAGTCGGTAAGGGTGCGTTTGGTTGCATGCACTCATGATGCATGTATGGATGATCCTGGATGGAGTGGTTCAATCAATTTGCTTGTACCATATGGTTCACTCTAATTAGTAGAATAATATATTAAGTGGGATAACCTCATCCTGGATGAGTTGGTCCAATTCACCCAACCAAAAGGATCATTATTATTTTGAATCATTTCATACATGAATCAAATGATACAACCAACAAACACACCCTAAGTTGCCTGCTCCAAACAAGCCTTAAATGCAAGAAAGGCTTGCAAAACTATAGTTGAATAATGAGGGAGCGGACAACACTATATGTAGATAGATACAGTTCTCTAGCTATTCCACGGGTACTTCTGTATAAATTAAAGCATAAAGCATAAGCATAAAGCTTTTTCAAGCACTTGCATAAAAGGCTGAGCACATGGAAACACACGTCCATGTAAGGAATTGATGCTCATAAACTAAGAGGGGGAGGGAGTGAATTAAGCAATCTAAAACTTTAACCTATAGTTTTCACTACCAATTCACAAAACATAAACTAGATCATGCTATCAAGATGTGCAACTATGGTTGATCTAGTGTGAAATCCTCATCCCAAAATAAGTTTTGCAACCTAGAGCCAATTCTAGCAAGATACTACACCAAGAAAGTAAAGGCACACAAGTTGCAAATATGAAATGCAGAAACATAAGAGATGGGGATGAGGGGAAGCAAACTCTTGACACAAGGATTTATCCCATGGTATTGATAGGCACTAAACCACCACTAGTCCATGTTGTTAAAGCACTCACAAAGAGTATTGGTTCCCGATCACCAAGTCTCTTCCGGGACACCCCTTGACTTGCCATAAAGGCTCGACCACTAAGGCTCACGCTAAGTTCCCTTTCCACCTTGATGCCGCCTTCACTAAAGAGCTTCTCCACAAAGGAAGGGAGTCTCCACGTTCCCCGCACATGGTCGTTAACGCTGCTCCACACCAAGTCGGAGGGTCGAAGACTTGCCAGTGAGCCACCAAGGCTCCAAGACATCGGCACACCTTGTATAGCTGTGGTTCACTCTATGAACCAATCACAAGGTAGGCACACCTTGCACTCTCTCTTCTCTAGACCTATCACAACACTAATCACTCTTCTAAGTTTGTGCTAAGCATTTGATAAGTCACTTAGGCACTTTTGGTAGCTTGAATGTGTTCTTGATGAGTCTTGATCTCCAATGGATTCCTGCACACTCTATCAACTTCAAATGGGTGAGTGAAGTGGGTATAAATAGCCTAAGGACTAAAAGAGCCGTTGCTCCAACGGCTAGTTAAAGTATACCATTGGATGTTTCGATGCTCTGTTTTGGCATGCATCGGAACATCCGGTGCAACTAGCCGTTGGCTCCTCCACGCCAAACTTCTTCATTAACACACCCAAAATTCATTCGATGCTTACTCCGATGCTTCCTCCGGTGGACCATCGGAACATCCGATGGTGCTGATTTTTCTGTGTTGAATACCACCACTTGCACACTGAAGATACCATATCTAGATTTTCTCTATCATTTGAATGCTTGAAAATCATTGAATAATCCTAGATACCATGGCTCGGTCACTTGAATACCATAACTTGGACACTTCCATACCATGACTTGGATATCAAAAATACCATAGCTTGGACCTTGCTATGGTTTGGTTTGTATTCTTGGGACCTAGAAAACCTATGAGGTACATGCTAGACAAGGCATTAGTCCCGATGACTATGTTGTCATTCAATCACCAAAATCACAAAATATGGCCTGATGGGGCCATGTTCGCTACAATCCCATACCCACACACCAAAAATGAGGTTATCTAGCTTCCTGACACGTGTGTTCTATTACTGTTACTCACACCTGAATTATATAAGCACTTTTATATGAAAAACAGAGAATAGATCATATCAACTTTAACCCATCACCGCTCCTCATTAATGCCCATATCAACTTTAACCCATCACCGCTCCTCATCAATGCCCTAACACTGCCTTCTACCATGCTTATCATGTCCTGAAGACAATCATATGTCCACTATTTTCAATGGTGGGTGACAACCCCCTTCCTCCTCCCTCTTCCCATTGCTCAACCACCCCACAATAGCTGTAGACTGGCTCCGTCCTCCCTCTCGCCCGACGCATGTATGCTCCTCCTCCAAATCAAAATCCTAAAAGCCCCATCGCCAAACTCACCAAATCTTCAAACCTTGCCCAGAGCTATAAGAAGAGAACAGATGGGAAGAAAAAAAATTTCAATATTGGAAGGGGGATAAAATACCCAACTGTGATATAGCATTAGAAAACCAAACTATTGCTAACATATTCTTGTGCGTTATATTATTGAATCTAAAATTTGTATTAATGCACATGCTATGGCGAGAGAAATGCACACAAATTGAAGCCATGCATCTAAGGACGTCACATCAACCTACCAAATTTCCACACAGTGGCTCATGTGCGAGAGAGGCGCCAAATATTGAGGATAAAGACATGCTATCGTTAAGGAGGATCAAACCCACGTGCGTGTGGGTTGGCTGCACTGCAGCGCAGACCAAGCTGCAGCCACCTCACGACATTTACACAAAAAACCCCAAGGCCCTATTATGTGGTTGATAAACACCGCATAGAAGGCTCCTTGTATTAAGTACTCCATCTATTTCGAATTATAGGTTGTTTCTGGATATGTGATTTTTGTTAAGCACGTAGCTATACGTTATGTCTCGATGCATAGCAAAATCTATGTATTCAGAAAAGTTAAAATAGCTACTATATTTGAAATGGAGTATTAATGAGATAAGGATACAGCAACAGGGTCATGGGTACCGATGATCGGCAACCTTTCTTTTCAGGTGTCACACTGAATTAATGTCGTTGGCCTCCAGTAGGTTGTGGTGACTTGCCATTGGCTAACCCTCCAGTTGTGTCACAAGAACTTGGTACTTCAAGCGTGAGCTTGGGTGTTATGGATGCTAATGCAGTGGAACCAAATGTGAATATGTTAGTTGACCATCCAACTGTATTGGTGACTTGTGTGATGTCGATTTGGGGGTGACATGTTTTGCCACTTGTTCTGATAGTAGGCAATCCGAATTAATATTGCAGCCAATAATTCAGAGCAGAATGCCCCACCCATTGACAAATCTGAATCATGTTAGCTGAATAGACCGCGCACTTATTAGAAGGTTATTATCTCCCTTCAATATACAGAAATAGTTTGGAAAAAGAAAATGAAATGTCCCTTTTTTCATAATATCAAATTTGTTTTATGAACTCCCCGGAATCGCATCTCCAAACACGGCCTGTGAGTAGCAAAATATATTTCTTTTGATGCCCTCTACTCAACTCGTCTAGCGACTCTGATCCTCCATCCAATATAAGGATATAAAAACCAACTTTTTGCACTCATTTTCTCTTCCTCATCAACCTTAGCTCTTTTATCTATTCTCAGTACAGAAAGCGTTTTCTTGAAAACATATATATAGAAACGAACACGATAAGCTTTCTTGGGATTATGTAGCTGCAAATTCTATTAAATATTGCCATATCCTATCACTGGTGGAAAAGTGAGCATTAGTCCTAGTTGGAGAGACGCATAGGTCTCGAAAATTCAACTGGGACTAACCTTTCGAGACTAAACGGCCCCCTCTTTAGTACCGGGTATTTCATCCAGGACTAAAGACCACCAATCGGGACTAAAGGAGGTTAAAAAAAAATGGCGGAGGCCTGGCCGCGCGCCGCTCCCGCCACCCCTAGCTGGCCGGTTGGGAGCCACGCCCCCACCGGAGGCCTGGCTGCTGCACCGCGTTGGCCAGCTCTGCCCGCCTGTGCCACGCCACCCTCGCCCGCCTGCCCGCACCGCCCTCGCCTGCCTGCCCGCGTCGCCCTCGCTCGCACCGCTTGCCCGAGCCCGTGTAGCGCCGTCCTTGCCCGCGCCACACCATCCTCACCCGCCCACGCCGCTAGGAGGAGGAGGCGAGGAGGGAGGGAGGGAGCAAAGGGAGAGGAGGAGGCGGGGAGGAAGGGAGGGAGCATAGAGGGAGGAGCGCGAGGTGAGGAGCAGATAAGGGAGAGAGAGAGAGAGGAGGGCCGGGTCGCGTGGGAGGGTGAGGGAGCAGGTAAGGAGAGAGAGAGAGAGGAGTCGGAGAGCTGGGATAAAATGAATTAGTCCCGGTTGGAGGTACCAACCGGGAATAATTCATTTTATCCCGGCTAGTGGCTCCAAACGGGATTAAAAGATCCACTTTTATCCCGGTTGGAACCACCAATGGGGATTAAAAGGGCTTTGATGGACTACAAAATTTAGATCCGGGACTACAGCTCCTTTAGTCTCGTGTTAAAAATGACCGGGACTAAAATGCTGGATTGAAGATCTATTCTGTACTAGTGTGTATATATATATAGAGTTCAGTTCAACAAATACAACTAGCTAGTGTCGGTGCCTCTCATCGAACTTTACATGCACATGTCACCCGAGGGTGACGTTTCTGGTTTCTAACCAATCTGATCCAAAACGAATTTTTTCTATTTTATACATTAATGGCTTAGAATGTTTGGCTCGAAGAACTGCCACATTCTAAATGAGACAGTCCATCATGAGTTTATCTCATAAATTTTTGTAGAAAAACTCCACACCTCGTGCTTACTTATCATCTGCTTGTCAAAAAGAGGTGGTGATGGATGAATTTGATCTAGTTTTCAAACCAAACAAAAATATAGGTGAAAAGGTGATGAATCTTCCCATTCTTCAAACCAAATACCCTACTAAGTGTTCTACTAAAGTGATTGACATGGTTATGGGTTGAAAGATCGAGCACGGTGGAGCTCCACTTCTATAGGCTTCACATCGGCAACCGCCAGTTGGCTGGAAACAGCCAGTATGATACCACCGCATTACCTGAGCTGAGCAAAGCCTAGTCCAAAAAGGCATGTTTTTGGACCGAATGCATGGGACACGAAAAGGACAAATGTGGGTGAGGCCCAACTATTGTTGCCCCGAGGGCCATTGCCCCCTTTAATTACACTCCCGCATGCCGGCCAACAATAATGAATCATCCATTTGGATAACAAAATTTTGTCTACAAGTTTTCTGAATTAATCCCTCCATCTCAAATATGCTCTTTTTTATAAGTTTAGTCAAACTTAAAATAGCTACACTTAAGACAGCTCCATAAGTTAATTTACTTTGGGACAGAGGGTATATGACTCAAATTATTGTGATCGCTTGAAATACACCTCATACTATATATAAAAATGCACCTCTTTATTCTCGTCTTTGCATCTCTCCAATCGGATACTATATAAAAATATGGGGACCTTTAGTCCCGAATAATTAATCCCGGTTGGATTTTCGAGGTCTATGCGTCTCTCCAATCGAAACTAATGCTCAATTTTCTACCAGTGACCTAAAATTCATGCAAGATAACGAGTTAACTACCATTAGACACCGTCTAAAATGGGTATACACTTTGGACAATTTATCACTGGCCAAACCGAGGGATTAGTTGGAGCAATGTGCACGTTTATCTATACTATAAAGATCCAAAATAATTGAAAACATATCTCATCTAGATGTATTCCTCCTTACCCCTTACAACGGACCCACGGACCCACTTGAAAGGTTGAGGAGGGTACCAAAGTTTTGCGGAGGGGTGAAAACAACTATTTAGAAAATAGTTGTGCCTTTTAGACGCTGCTTTTTTCACCGAGCCAAATCACTTACCCGCTTGTGTACCCGCGCATCAATCACGCTTTCCCTCTCCTCCCGCACAGCCACGCCGCACGCCCGCATGGAAATTTCATCACCCGATTGGCCGATCCTGCTGATTCCGCCCCTCACCCTTGGTCTTCCCTTCCCATCATCATCACGCCGTCCTCCCCCTCCTCGCTCGTCACACCCAATTTTAAGGACAAAATCGAGTGCATTAAATACATGTGCGCCAGGATCAAGTTACACACATGTACGACAATAGTGAATAACAAAGACAGTGCTAAAGCGAATAAAGAGAGTATTAAATATTATTACATGACCGAAAGTCTCAATAAAACATAAGCCTAATTTATTACGCAGCGGAACTCCAAAGACGATGACGACACCACAGGCAGCTGACTGAAGAAACGTACGCCTAGAACTCCTCAAAGTCGTGTAGATACTCCTCCCAATTAGCTTGGTCTGAACAGCGGTTTTGCAAGGGTGAGTACACTTATGGTTGGTACTCAACAAGTCGTCGGGAATAGTGTAGTGTAAAGCAAACCAAGGTATGGCTAAGGCATAATTAGCATTCGCTTTTAATTAAGTTGGTCAAGTTTTATTAGCAATTAACTAAGTATAAGTTCATACCACCCAAAATTAAACATGATCATAAAGTAAACAACATATGCATGAAATGACAACAATTTAAGTCCATCTTCCAATAATATTATCATGTGAGGGTCTAGGCCGCTCTTAACCGTGAGCACGGCTGATCGATCAGTTTTATACTCTACAGAGGTGGCACATCTTTACCCACAAGTCGCGTAAAAGTTCAAAAGAACTTTAGACCCAACCATGCGGTGTTTGCAAGGCACCATACCACACTTCCGAGGTGTGATTGCATAGGGATGCTACGAGGCCTTTACAAAGATTCGCTAGCAATGTGGTAACCCGCTAAGGTTTCAGGTCGAAGTGAAACATAGCAGTCCCCTAGAGGATATAGTGTCTTAGCCAAGCCCACTTCCCAAGAGAGCGAGTGCTATATCCCATCAACGCCTCCCCTCTTGCCCTTTCGGTAAGATTACCCCAATCTAGAGTTTCTAATTATTCAGCCAAGACCAGAGCCATTTAGTCTTGTGGTAGCACTATTTTCCTGGGTGGTTCTCCATGTTCCGATTAAACAATAATGATCTTGTATTAATGAAAGGTATAACAGAAGTAAAGTAAGATTAAACATTGTGTTTAGTTAAACCACCACACCAAGTAAGCACTAAGCATGAGCTACCCAACATAAAGTAAACCGGTTGGTCAAGGCAAAGGTAAATCAATCTAGGTGAACCTTAATTGGAACCCATCAATTTAATCTTAAATGTGCATAGCATAAATGTTGAGTACGAGAAAGTAAAGGTGTATAGGACGAAAAGTAGTGATCAAGGACACAACTTGCCTTCTTGACCTTGCTCCTGCTGTTCGTACTCCTCGAAGGCTTGGTCTTCAACTCCCTCGAACTGCGGGACGTCTACATGCGTCACACGAGCACATACAAGCAAACATGGACAAAAAGTAAGGAACAATACACCAATCACAGTTAAACAGAGAAAACAAGCTTGAAAAGTTGATCTACGCTTTAAAACGAACACGTGGATATAAAGAACGCGAAAAACGGGGTTAAGATGCAAAAGATATGATTAAAACAAGATCCAGGGGCTTTTCTGTGAGAAAAACAAAACTTTTGGGGCCAAACCGTGAAAACTGAGGGCTTATACGTAATTACGTGTATAAACCGAAGGTCTAACGCACAAAAACTCCAAAACGGATGGCGGTTTGATTTTTAGAAAGATCAAGGGTTAAACCGAAAAGTGCGAGGGCAGATCTGTGAATATTTTTCAACGCGAATGGACCGCGGGTTGATTTGTGAAAAAGACGGGGGCTTAAGAGCAAAAGAGGCGCGGCACGGCGCGGTTGACCGTTACGCGGTCGGATTGACCCGCTATGAGCTGTCGGATCTAGATCCGACGGTTGCGGTCGTCGACGACATCGCGGCGGCGGCGATGAGCGGCAGCGAGCGGCGGCGAGCGACGGCGGGATCGCCGGAGTAGGCCGAAACGGCACTCCGGGCTCGGTTTGGCGCGGGGATTTCACCAGAAGCAAGAGGAGAACGTGGCGAACTCGTTTGTGCCTTCGGGTGAGCCAAAAGGGCGGCGGAGCTCACCTAACGGCGGCGGCTTGCGGCGGAGGGAGGCGGCGGCGCGGGAGCTCGGGCGCTAGGGTTTCGGGTGCTTCGGCGTGGGTGCTCGAGGCCGGGGGGCGGCTTAAATGGGGGGGGGGCGCGCGTGGAGATAGGGGCGGACCCCATGCAGAAAAGCGCGCGGCGGTTGCGCGGGAGGCGGAGTCCGGTGCGGTCGGGGGAAGAGTCCCGGCCGGATACAGCCGGAGGAAGGGGACGACGGTGGGGCCCACCTATCGGCGGCCGCGGGCGGTAGGCGGGCTGGCGCAGCTTCGTGGGCCGGCGCGCGCGTTGCGGGCTGCGGGGGTGGAGGGAGCTGGGCCGGCAAAGGAGAAAGAGGAGGGGGCCGGCGGAGCTGCTGGCGGCTGGGCCGCGCGAGAAGGTGAAGCGGTGGGGTTGGGCTGAAAGAAGAAGGGGAAAGGGAAGGAAAGAAGGATGCGGCCAGGAGGGGAAGAAGTAAAGAAAAAGAAGAGGGAAAAAGGAAAAGGGTTTTGGAATTTGAATTTAAATTTTGAATTTAAATTTTTGATTCAACCTCAAGCAACCAAAAATTATGCTCCAGCATGAATGCACAATAAACTCCTATGATGAATTAATTAAATTGAAGAAAATAAAATTAAATGCCTAGAATTTAAATGACATCCTAATTTGAGCAAGTTTTAATGAATTTGAATTCTTCAAAAATTTAGGTGTTACATCGCTCCTCTGCACACTCCAATCCTTGAGGAGCGCGAGCACGTGGATCGTAGCTGCTAATAGGTCCAGAAGCGAAATAGCAGAGGCGGCAGCCGTGAGCCGCAGTGGAGTTGTTTCATCGTCCGCCGCTCCTCTAACGGAAGAATCAAGTCCCGATACGCAGTCCTCGTCATTGGTGTGAGCATGTGGCGCTGCATCTCCTCACCACGGTCCTCCTCACCGCTCATGGCAGTTCTGCGCTGCTCGCGGCCGGTGAAGGACCAGACGCTCGCCGCGCCGCGTCTACCTCCATCGTGTTGGCCGCGGGGTGCGGGCTCCTGTGCCGCTCCTCTCATTCCTCCAACCTGTGCAGCCATGCTTATCCTCGACGTCCTCTTCGTGCTCACCCCCGACCTTTACCTCGCGAATCGCCTCTGCGTGGAATGGAGAACCGCCGGACTTCGATTGATTCCAACTTTTGCAGGTAAGGAAACACACTCCTGCTATCCTGCATTTTTCATTCCTGTGAGATAATTCAATCGAGTTCGTTGTGAAGTTTGATCATCACGCATGAATATGATGAAATTGGTGACCTACAGTCATGTAAATTCCGGCGGGACTTGCTGATCTAGGTCTGTTGTTGTTCCGCTCCTATCAGTATTGATCAACCATCCAGTTATTTGAAATAAATTATCTGGGATGGGAATGCTCTTTTGCTACATCTTGTACCCTCTTGTTATAGTCCCTATTTTAACGCTATGGTCTTTTTTTGAGATCCGATCATTTAGTTTTCATTCTCAATGTGACATGTATGCTTCTTATTGAAGTTGCACATTGCAAAATACCAATACCAACGAATTCAGAATTATTTTGGATCTCTTAAGCTGTCATTGTGAGACGAAGATTGTTAGTGTTTGCTTGCATTTCTGACTCGGCACCCTACATTCAGATCAGCTAATTGACTTTCTGGTAGATGTGAGGATTTGAAGTTTAAAATATAAACTGCCTTTAAACAGGAGCTCCCTTGCTGATTCTATCTTGCCAAAGTTTGGATTTCCTTTACCTTCTGATATACTGTTGAAACCAGCTTGTTAAAAAATTCTTTAGCAGATGGAAATGGAATATCAAGAATCAGGTTATCAACACTCTCATAATTTCAGTTTCGATGGAAAGCTTGCAGGTTGTCAGAAAAGCTGCTTCTACTCATCAGTAAGTATAAGCTATAACCTTTACATTGTTCCTAAAGCATTTCACTGCCTTTTATGGAGGAAATTAAAGAGGCCTTGTTTTCCTGTGCAGAGATCATCACTATTTTTTTCTCTTTCATCCTGCTTACCAAGGAATGGTATGTATGTCTTGGTTAACAGACTTCAAGAGAGAAAAATTCTTTAAGCTAAACAGCTCTTGCAATGCAGCATACAAATGATGATATATGCTGTGAATGCCAATACAGATGATGATATATGGAGCTAATCATTAGGGAAACGGTGAAGCGTGCACTCTTCTGCCATGTTTTTCTGTGTTTTACATAATTTTCAATTATTTCCCTAGGAAAGAAACCTGATTGTGCTTCTTCCATTTTCCTATCATGTTCGATTGTGGGGATGCTAAGTGCATCGATCTGTACTAGGATCAGGGACACAGGAGGCATGTGTAACTGTCCATGGCAGCATGAGGATCTGGGGATATATGATAAGACTTTTTCTATATGACTTTCTTTTAAAACTCCATTTTTCTGCTGCACAAGGAATATGGGACATCAGACCACATGTAATATGTCCAACAATGCAAAATTAATTTCGTATAATGCATTGTAATTGGAATTAGCTCATACGACATGTTGCTTCAAGCTGAAAACAACTTTTTCATGACAATTATGTACTTCTGATGTATCCCTGGTCATTACTTATACACACCAATAATTTTGTCAAGAATCTGAAGACCATCATGATTATTTCTGAAGCATCTTATTTGTGAGTACCGTATGATGTTCTCCTTCAAGCAGGTGGAGATCAAACTCACAAGGTCAAAGACCTCAAGTAGATAGGTCAGCATATAAAACCATACTGGATCAGATGTCCTAAGCTATCAAATTCATTGAGCTTGCTTTAAGACACCATAAGAACCCCAACCTGGCACTGTATGTTTTGAAAATTAGCATGATGCACCATCACAATTTATGCTCTGTTTAAATTTGCATAGTGCATATTCGAATCTATCAACCAGTTACCTTTGAGTGCACCAGGCCACAAAAGATTTGTGCTGGCAGCTAAAAGGACTCTGTGCTAGCGGGTCGAGTACCCGCCAGCAACTTTGAGCCAGCACAAATGGCGGTCTATGCTGGCGGACGACATTATCCACCCGCCAGCACAGACATTATGCCACCTGCCAGCACAGAGGCGTTCTGTGCTAGCGGTTGGTTATCCCACTTGCCAGGAATATTTATTTTCCCACCCTATATATTATTTCCCATGATTTATTTATAATTTCTATTTTCCGCCAATTTTTAGCTGCCAAATTTAAATATGTATCTCCAACCACATAACAACAAACTTAAATAATAAATAATTCACATTATTAAAAACTGCATCGTACATAATAAATAATTCACATTATTCAACAAACTTGAATAATAAATAATTCACATAATTCATCAATTGGAATAGAGCTATTTGTCCGGCGACGACTTCGTCCATCTACGAAGACGTGTGCATTCGTCCGCCGCCAACACGCCATTTGGATCAAAGAATTCTCCATCCTCGTGACAAATCTCCCGTTGGATGAACCTCGCCATGTCCCTACAAATGTTGACGATGCCTCTGTCTTCGAGCGCCGCATCGCGAGTGTTGATCCTAGGCATCTGCAGGTATACAGTAAATGAAGATTAGGATGTATTACCATTAGAAAGTTATCACATGGCAGTGTATATGAGACTTACATCTTTGGGGTTCATCCGGTACCTCCCATTGTTTCTGAGGAACTCGCACACATAATATCCGCATAGCACAAAGCCGCGAGGTTGCTTGTGGCACTGCAATCAAATAGAAAAATGATGAGTTGTTATAAATGACAAGTCCACATTATATAAAAAGAAACCAAGTTTTTATGTTCTTACCCATCTATGTGTTCTTATTTTCATCGCTTTTTTCCTATTTTCAGGGCATTCCCCGCCTTTCAATACGTAAAGCCTGTGCGCACTTTGAGGATATAAAGACAAGAGTTAGTAATACAACTAAGGTGCATAAATTATCAACATGCATTTAAGTACTGCTAAGGGATGTCTTACTTTTGTACAATGCCTAGGAATTCCTTGTAACTATCTCTGGTAAATCTGGCTGAGTCGAGGATCATTGCAGATAAAAGCTTGGGGTAAATACATATGCAAATCTAGTGGTCTCTGTATTATATTAGAATAATTTATATTATAGATGTCATTAATTAGCACCAAGTATATAAATAGTAATTTAAATCAGCTAGCTTACTGAAAATTGTAAGCCCCCATGATTTGCTGTTTGTGAGCCTTTTTCCTCGTAACTCTTGCAATGTACACAGACACTTTGTGCATTTCTTCTTTGTGACATTTTTCCTTTATAGCATTTTTCTCTGCTTGTGTGTGTGTTGCTTCCATTTCTACTTTGACCCTTTCATTCATTTTTTACTTGTGCTCTGGCTCGCTAATTCGTGTTGGGTCTAAGGTACGCTACCGAGTACCTGCTGTTCGTCATTTTTCCTCTTTCCATTGCATCCTGCAGAATAGGTAGTTGTCAGGTACTAGACATATAAAATATATACGTATGTACGTAAAACTCATGTATGTGGTACATGTGGACTTCCAAGCACCATGTTTGAATGAGCTGGACATTGAGATGTTGATGACGGTAAAGTCTGTGCAAATCCTCGAAATTGATCACAATCTCATAATCCTAAGCACCAAGGAAAACCTTTTTTGGGATACGCGCGGTGATTGCTCGAATGCCTTGCTTAACTGTGGCCATGATCCATCCATGCAGCTTATTGAGTTCCCATGGGCCCTCCAGCAGATCCCACCAATACAAGAATTGTTTGCCATGCTCATATTTATCTGGGACTTCATCTGACGCAAAGAAATTGAGGCCTTCATCTATTTCCTTTCGCTGAGAGGGGCCGCAAGCTGCAAATTTCTCACCGGAAGATGAAGCCTTGGTCTTCAGTACATTTAAGAACTTGTCGACTTGTGCCGATTGATCTTTATTCTCATATGTCTTGACCATACGAGGTACCGCTGGCCTCTGGGGAGGTGGAGATGGTGGCCTCTTGGGAGGTGGAGATGGCGGCCTCAGCGATGTTGGATCTTTGCCTTGGAGATGGCAGCCTCATTGGTAGCTCCTTGCACATGTGACTGAGTCAGCTGCTCGCCCTCATTGGTAGCTCCTGGCCCTCATTGGTAGAATATTAATTAGTCAAATAGCATAAGAAAAAATAAATGTCATTTATCCTTTAACAATTCTTCCTTCACAGTCACCACATAACCATGGCTTCATGGATTTATCAATGCTTGCTTCAACATGCTTGATTCTTCGTTCATGGTCTTTGAAAAGGTCCAATTGGTCGTACTGATTGTAATCCTCAATATCCACTACACCTTCAACTCCAAGGATCCTTTGTTTTCCAGAGACGGCAATGCGCTTCTTTGCATTCATAGGGTCAGTTATATAGAATACCTGTGCAACACGCTCAGCGAGTACCCATGGGTCTTCTTTGTAACCTACATTGGCTAGGTCTACAAGTGTCAACCCATAATTATCATCTGTAATGCCATTCGGGTGTTTGACCCATTGGCACCAAAAGATGGGGATCTGGATATTCTCTCCACAGTCAAGTTCCTATATTTCCTCTATGAAACTGTAGTTAGTTATGTTCTTTCTAGATGTATCAATCACCTCTATGCGAACACCACCATTTTGTTGTCCTGTGTGGTTGTATAAAATGTGTATCCATTAATTTCATATGCTTGCCATGAGGTGACATTGCTTGATGGCCCAGACGCCAACCTTGTCAATGTTACATCTTCTGTGGAATTTCCTTGAAAGAGATGCTCATGGTCCTTTAACCATGATGGGAAATGACTCTTTTGCTCTTTGATGATCCAATCCTCCGAGCGACCATTACTTTGTCCACGGACCTCATTTAGGTGTTGCTCGATGAAGGGCTCCACTATTGCAAGCTGTTGTAGAACGCTTGAATGTGCTTTCTTCAATTGCTGGTTGTCCTTGTCTATCAATCTTTTCATTCCAATGGTACCTCTCCTGGACAATCTGCCATCGTGCCAAGATTCCGGTAAACCAATAGCTCTCTTATCTTTTATGTAATCTATGTAGCAATCAACACTCTCTTCTGTATGGTAGCTCTCGATCATGCTGCCCTCTGGAAAGGCCTGGTTTCTCATGTATCCATTGAGAGTGGACCTGAACTGTTCATATGTCCACATCTGATGGAAGTACATAGGCTCTAGTTCAGTTATTTGCTGGACCATGTGGACCATGAGATGTTACATGATATCAAAAAAGGACGGAGGGAAGCACATCTCGAGCTAGGCCTGAGTTTCTAACACAAACAGTTGTAACCTAGCCAACTCAACACAATCAATCACTTTCTATGAAATCATGTTGAAGAAGTAACACATCCGTGTGATAACCATCTTCACGAATACTGGTTTGATAGCCCAAATCGCATTAGCTAGAAAAATTGTGATCATCACATGGCAATCATGAGAGTTATAGCTAGCAAGCATCATGTCCTTCAATGAGACTAGTGATCGGATGTTTGATGAGAATCCGGTCAGCACTTTCAACCCGTGCAAGCACTTGCAGATAGCCAATCTCTCTGTTGGTGTCAAGTTGTAGCTAGCCTGGGGAAGGTAATGCTTACCATTGGGTAGTTCTTGCGGGTGGAGCTCTAGCCTGATTTGAAGGTCAACAAGATCCTTTCGTGATTTTAGTCCGTCCTTTGCCTTGCCTGATAAGCCCAAGAATCTGATGGTGCTATCGAACACATTCTTCTAAAGATGCATCCCATCAATGGCATGGCGCACCGCTAGCTCTCGCCAGTATGGCAAATACATAAAGAAGATAGACATCTTCTTAAATGGCACATCTGCGACGTCTGTAGTTTTAGCCTGCTTCCTTCCCCTTTTTGACTTATCAGCACCACCTAATGACTTCTTACTGAGTTTGAACTTGACCTTCTCGCACATTTCAAAAACTATTTTACCAGTAGCCAGTTTTGGAGCAAAGTCATTCTCATTGGTACCATTGAAGAAATTCTTCATCCTGTGGTATTTGTGTGTCTTCAATAAGAAGCGCCTATACCGCATGAACACTGTCTTCATAGATCCCTTAAGGTATATACAGATGATGTTCCATTCAGGCAAACTATGCATTCTGTCTTACCTTTTACCTGACCTGTCAGGACAAACAGGATGGGATAATCATTGATGGTAACAAAGATAATGGCCCTTAGTGGAAGTGCTCGTGTCTTTACTCATCCCACATCCGAACCCCATCTTTCCAAAGCTTCTGCATATCTTCCATCAATGGCTCAAGAAAAACATCTATGTCGATGCCAGGCTGCTTCGGGCCTTGTATGAGATGGTTAGCAAAAGGATCTTTCTCTTGTGACATAGTCATGGGGGAAGGTTGTATATGGTCATCAGCACTGGCCATGTGCTGTGCGTGCTGCTTTTTTCACCAAATGGATTCGTGCCGTCTGTACTCAACGCGAACTGTACATTCCTTTTTTCATCTGAAAACTCTGGATGATTGGCATCAAAGGTCCTCCACTGGTGAGCATCGAAAGGATGTCGAAGCTTTCCATCATCCTTTACTGGGCAATCAGCATGCTAAGTCATCATTTCAGTGATCTTTGGGTTTGAGAACAAACACTTTAGACGGTCCACCACCGGTAAGTACCACATCACCAAGGCAGGGACTCTGCACTGAGTCGTGTGTCAGTACCAATGCAGGACTCGTCCTCCACTTGAGCACCAGCACTTTTATTTTCGACCTTCTTCCTCTTATTCCCGATGGAGGAATCGGCACGGTCCTCACAGAAATCGGCATTACTTTTGTAACGGCTAGCATCGCAATTTGGACACTTTTCCAATATTGTGTACTCACCACGGTACAATATGCAGTGGTTCCTGCACACGCATGTATTCTCTGCACATGCATCTTCAATGGATTGATAATCTTCTTTACTTCATATGTGTTTTTCGGCACAAAGTTCAGCTTCGTGAGCAAATTGCCCAGCAGAGTAAGGAGATCATTGAAACTATTGTCTGACCAGCCAAATTTAGCCTTCAGGATCAGAAGATGAAGCACGAAACACAGCACTGTCCACTCCTTCCCACATCCCACATACATACGGTCCTTTGCTGCCTTCTTGAGTGTCTCAAAATTCTCTAACCCTTTAGCACTCCCTAGCAACACTTCCAGTTTAATGTGGCGCAACATGTCCTCCATATCAACATCACATTCCTCGTCCACCTGTGGTTCCACACACACATCTGTTTGATCACCATTTTGATCTCCATGGTCGTAATCATCATCATCATAACATGATCATTGTCGTTTGCATCATCACCACACACTTCATCACAACCAGTATTGATGTCTGTGTTGTTGGAAGTACCTCCTGCCTCTCCATGAGAGACCAAATTGTGTACTATCCACAAAAACCTCGCTTTATCAAATGCCTCTTGATGATATTAGTATCCTCCTATACAATTTTGTTTGTACAGTCAAAACATGGACAACTTATTTGCTCTGTCTTGCAAATGCGAGCATGCTTCTTCGCAGCCTCCACAAACTTCGCTACCTCTAACATGAAAGTAGGAGAATGTCTGCGTATGCTATACATCCATACTCTTTGATCCATCTTTAACAACCTATGATAAGATTTCTATGTTATATTAACTAATTTAATGAGCTATTCCATAAACTAAATTGAATTATGGATGTATTAACTAATAAGTAGCAAGAAATTTAATAAAAAAACAATTCTATATTACCCTAAATGAAACTCAATTAAATAATTCTATATTCTCCAAAGCTAATGAAGCTAGAAATGATGGATAGAAGTTGAAAAAGAAGGTTGGAATGGTACAAACTCACCTTATGTAGCCACCTCCTCTAAAGAAATCAAGAGCAAAATTTTCCCCCTTAGATTTTGTGTTTTTGGAGCTTTTCCCGAGCAGGTAAACCTAGGATGTAATAATTCATAAGAAGAATGAAAAAAAATCAAACTTAATTATACATTAATTCAATCAACTTCATTAATTGGAACTATGAATGTAATAATTAATAAGTAGGGAAAATATAATAAAAACCAATTATATATTACCCTAAATGAGAATCAATTGAACAATGGATGTAATAATTAATAAGAAGAAGGGAAAAATCAAACTCAATTATATATTAAGATAATCAACTTCATTAATTAAACCTATGGATGTAATAATTGACAACAAGGAGAAATATAATCAAACTCAATTCTATATCACATTAAAATGGCAAACATAGCATTGTAATGGTTATAATATGCAAAAAATAATCCATTTCTAATTTTTTCTCTCACTTCCCTCCTCTTTCTCTCCTAGTTCTAGATCTAGATGTAGATAACAAGCTAATGAAGATAGATATGATAGGTAGATGTTCAAAAAGAAGGTTAGAATGGCACAAACTCACCTTATATAGCCACCTCCTCCAAGGAAATCAAGAGCAAAACCTTCCCCCTTAGATTTGGTGTCTTTGGAGATTTTCCCGAGCTCCTCTCGGGCAAGTTCCAAATGGAAGGTTGCCTGGGGAAGAAGATGAACATGCATTTAGGACAGGCTATGTGCTGGCGGGTGACTTAAGCCAACCGCTAGCACAAATCACCCCATTTGTGGTAGCGGTGGGCTTAGGTCGACCGCCACTGGCGAGTCACATAAGCACACCGCTAGCACAGATGGGGCGATCTATGCTGGCGGGTGCTTGCGTCGCCTGCCAATACAATGGCCAATGCGCTAGCAGGTACTCCCCCGCTGGCCCAAGGAAGCTTTGTGCTGGCGGGTGCCAATCACGCCCGCCAGCACACTAATTGGCATGTACAAGCACAAATCATTTCTGGCGTAGTGGTGGGCATCAGGCATCATTCCTTATGCACATAGCCTTTGGCTGAATCTAAAAGAGTATCTCTTCCTAATACTTGGCCATATATCTTAATTTAGTTAGCAACGACATCTTTTTACTCCATCTAGTTTGGGTTATGAGGCATATGGGTACCGCCCGACCAGAACGTGCGGGTTGAGGACGTAAAGATACTTGGAGCACAAGCCAAGGAGGTTGGGCGATTCAAATCAGTTCAGATATTGTGGGATACGTGTTATAATCAGACTCAGATTGCTTTTCATGTAATAACTGGCTAGATTAGATTCAAACCGACTTGTAACCCTATGTCGTCGGCCTATATAAGACGGCCAAGGGCGCCTCCCATACGACGTCAACTCTCCGCGAACAATACCAGCAATACAATCTAGCAAAACACATGACGTAGGGTATTACTCTCTGAAGACCCGAACCTGTCTAAACCCTCGTGTTCTCGTGATCATCTTCGAGTTCTTGGTCTCACGATCCTCCCTGCCTACAAATCAACCACTTAGGTAATCCCCTGGTGAACTGCCGGGCTACTAAATCCGATAGTTAGTACGCGGGGTGATTGTGAGATCCTCCCCAGCGAGCTTGATGGTATCTCGCCCCGGCGTCATCTTCCCCGAGAGCATGAAGGATTTCCTCACAAGCGCCTACCCACCCACACCCTCCAACCTAACCGGGTGAGTCGCTCATCATATTGGGATTAGATCGACCTAATTTTGCAGCAACTAATCATGCAACGATTCCCTGTTTCCAATCCGTTTGTGTCGGGCTTTCTGTTTTCCATCGAGGGCCTCCCGGCGTTGGCGGACGCATGCATACCATGGACTTCGGCTACCGAGTCGCGATCGAGGAGTTCGTCACTGAATCGCTGAAGGTCGTCGACATCGCCGTACGTAGTCGCTACCGAAGTTGCCTTCGCTTCTCTGATGGGCCGTAGAGACAAGATTCCCAGACGCATCTACGTACACCGGGTCTCTATGACCATGCGACTCCATGCAACGAACCGGAACAGCACGAGAAGAAGGAAATAGCTATTGATGCATGCAAGATAACCAGGGGTGTTTTTGGATTGAACAACATGTACAAAGGGCCCTTTTTTTTTCTGTTTCTATAATTTCTTGATTTTGTCAATACTTAATGCATCTAATAGCTTCCATTAGCTAACCTGAGCTCTGGTGGCATGCATGCATGTACCACCTGTCGGAGCTATTTTTGTTTGCAAGTCAAACTTCACCGAGAACAAGGGACCTATGACGCTGGCATGCATGCACGCCACATGCGGATGTGGCGTGTGTCCATGCAGGAGCTCGGGTCCTGTCAGATCAGCGTGAAGAGTGCTCGGCAGTCGCCATGCACTTTGCCGATGAGATCGGAAGCCCTGGGAAGAGCTTTACATGGATCGTGAATCCATAAACAAGAAGCGCCTTCTCTTCCCTTTTATTATTTCATTATCTCTTAATTTTGGACGGCTACCAAGGATTATTCTACATTCCTAATCATATTCTACTTCTATACACATGCATATCGCAACTGCATGGCTCGGCCTGCGGGTCTAAGAGGACTTCTGCTCGGACGCCTTCAGCATTCAGGACGGCATCGACGCCGACACCCTTACAACAACTTCAACCACTCGGATCTGACGTTTTAAGTGAGGGACGAGTCCCTCACGACCAAGAACCAGTTGGGAGTCCCTGATTGGTTAGATTCATCATCGATATCGACCGCCAGTTGGGGGCATCCACCAGGACCACGCTCGGGTTCTCCGACTCGTTCACGAATCAAGCTAAGTTTTATTTACAATTAAATACTTAATAGCTTTTGAATACCTACATACGCCTCAGCTCCTCCATATCTCCATGACTTTTGCCGATCGCCTCGGCTCCTCCGTGTCTTTGAGACTTTCGCCGACCACCTTGGTCACACCCCGACTACTTATATAGCTTGGTCCGTCCACTACACGGGCAGTGGGGGTTGCATCCTACAAGTGCCCAGCGCACACTCTCGCTTTTTCGCATAGTTTCAACTCCTTTGCGTCTTGTCTGTCCCTCTTAACGGTTGCTAAAGTACTTGGGTCGCACACGCCTTAATCCGTGAAATCTTAACTCATCCTGCGCGTCTCCTATATGTGAGCATCGGGTCAGCCCCAGCGCTATAGCCTGAGATAAGCCGTCCTCTCCGTGAGTTGTGGTCAGTAGGGCTAGGTGCTTAAACGTAACAGGCTAACTACCCGGGGAAATTACACAACATACAAGAGCAGGACGTGCAAGAATTTACTTCTACAGCGAATTAAACTTCTAAGTTGTTCAATTATTAAATGATCTACACTATGCTACAGAATGTTTGTATTGTTCTTTTATACCTCAAAAACTACGGTGTGCCTCCCGTCGGCCGGCCGACCTCTTTGGCTCGAGGCGGGAGGTGACTCGGTGTACTTCTGCAGCTCGTCCGGCTCCCAGGCTCGGGGGCTGGGTGCCACAGACGACCCGGCGTGCCTCTTGTTGCCCAGCCGACCTCTCTGGCTCGGGGCGGGAGGTGACTTCACGTGCTTCCGTGACTCGTCCGGCTCCTAGGCTCGGGGACTGGGCACCGCATACGACTCGACGTGCCTCCCATCAGCTGGCCGACCTCTCTGGCTTGGGGCAAGAGGCGACTTGATGTGCTTCCACGATTTGTCCGGCTCCCAGGCTCCAGGGCTGGGCGCCGCAGATGACTCGGCGTGCCTCTCATCGCTCGACCGACCTCTTTGGCTCGGGGCAGGATGCGACTCAGCATGCCTCCGTGGCTCCGCCAGTCCTCACGCTCACGCTCAGAGGTTGGATGCCTAATTCAAGTCGGCGTGCCTCCATGGCTCCGCCAGTCCTCACGCTCACACTTGGGGCTGGGCGCCTATTTCAGGTTGGCGTGCCTCTGTAGCACCGCCAGTCCTCGTACTCGGGGGCTGGGTGCCTATTTCAGGTCAGCATGCTTCCGTGGCTCCGCTAGTCCTCATACTCGGGGGCTGGGCACCTATTTCAGGTCAGTGTGCCTCCGTGGCTCCACTAGTCCTCGTGCTCACGCCTAGAGGCTGGGCGCCTACTTCAAGTCGGCGTGCCTCCATGGCTCCGCTGGTTCTTACACTCACGCTCGGGGGCTGGGCGCCCACTTCTGGTCTGCGTGCCTCCGTGATTTCGCCTATCCTTTTGCTCGTGCACTAGGACCTGCTTCTGGGATCAATTTTTTCTTTTTAACCATTGGACTGATTATACTAATCGCTTCAATGCTCAAGGGCTACTCCATATGGAGTGCGTCTTATGACACCCTTCATGTCCTTCGCTTCGACTTACTGGATGCCCAACATCCATCACTTGACGCTCGATTTTGCTCTGCACATACGGCTCTGCGTTTGCTTGGATTTAGTTCTATTTTGAGCACTGCGCAGCCTCTCTGTCACTGTGACACCATCGCAGCTTCAGCCGACTATATTCCAATCTTCGTTGTAATGTCCTCAGGTTCCTGTTCACCTATGCATTGCTCGGGGGCTTGAGGGATATGGGTACCCCATGGGTCTCCACTGACCAAGATACTAGCCGGTCTGACCGACCAGAATGTGCGAGCCGAGGACGTGAAGATACTTGGAGCACAAGTCAAGTGGGATACGTGTTGTAATCCGATCAAATTGCTTTCCATGTAACAACTTGCTATATTAGATTCAAACCGACTTGTAACCTTAGATCGTCAGCCTATATAAGGCGGCCAAGGGCGTCTCCCATACGACGTCAACTCTCCGCGAACACTATCAGCAATACAATCTAGCAAAACACAGAACGTAGGGTATTACTCTCCAGAGACCCGAACCTGTCTAAACCCTCGTGTTCTCGTGATCACCTTCGAGTTCTTGATCTCGCGATCCTCCCTGCATACAAATCAACCACTTGGGTAACCCCCTGGTGGACTGCCGGGCTACTAAATCCGACATGTTAACATCTTTGGGTGACCTTTGGCACAGATTTAGTTTTTTCTTCATTGAAATCTCAGGTTTTTAGATTGGTTAATTATCGGTTTTTGGTTTAGAAGAATAGCATTCTAGCATAGTAGCAAGCCACAGATTTTTTTTCACTAATTGGTAACTAAAATATAGCGTGGTTGGAAATAATTTTGTTGAGTGGAGATACAGATATCTTTTTCTTGTTCTAATTCTTGGGTGTTTTATCACCTCGGTAAAATTCAGTCTAAAATATATGATTGGATGTAGCATATGGTATAGTTTGTTTTGGAGGTTTATCTCAAGTTTCATGATTTTTGCTGCCTTTGGCCTTTGGCCAGTGAGGGAGAGGGAGATGGAGAGAGAATGATAGAGTTGTTCATAAAACTGTAGGAGAGAGAAAGGGAGAGGCATAAAACTAAAATTAAGTTACTGCTTGCACTTGGAACTTCGAATTAATAGAGTTTTCCATTCCAGTGATATTTAATAAGTACCAATGTAATTCCAGTGATATTTAATAAGTACCAATGTAATTGATGACGAGAGTTATCCAAAAGAACAAGCTGGTCAAAAAGCAATTTAGGTATCAATGTTGTCTTTAATAGATTTTTGAAAACATTTTTTTAAAACAAATATTGTTTATTTGCAGGATTTTTAAAAATACGTGTGTGCCGCACGTGCACTCTACTAGTATGTGAAAATAAAAAAAGTTACAGCAAGTCCTGTGTGGTCGCTATAGTATTGGCCTAGTATCGGGTCTTATATTACTATTGACCGTGTCCAATTCAAAGCAAACAAAATCCTTTGCTTATTTGGTGGCTGATCCTATCGGAATCGGACGGGTCCATGCCACAACGATAACAACCATGTGCGAGCTAGCACTGGGACCATGCATACTGAGACCTTGAGTGAGGGTGTGTAGTAGTTATAGTATATCGCACATGATCACGCACACCAAACACGTGACATTAATATTCTTCGTCCATCTCACACCTCACCTTTACGAGATAAGCAAACATGTATTAATTGAACTCTTCGAATTCATCTTTTTATATTCTACCTTTTACAATCCCACACAAGTTACACCTCTCAACAGTTTTTCGTTCTCTCGACCGCACATAACTAAGAAGTAGCAGGTGACTAGGTGACACTTCCCGTCCCGTTTTTGCAATCAAGGTCTAGATCGAGTACTCTGGTTGCTTCTCTCTCGCACAGCTTGTCACACCACACGGTACCTCTCCATTGCAAAGTCCTTCATCGTCAACTTTTCGCGTTAATTACATGGTTTAGCAATGAATCATGAATGCATGCATGCTTTTTGTCATAGAGTAAAACATTGCACACTCATACGTACGTTACGCCGATAATGATCTTCCCGAATTGAATCAAGGTCGATGACAACATTATTGCATTGCATTGGGCCTTATCGTGTGATCCGATAGATCTTATCACGTGTTTGATGATGGCAGGGAAACTGTCGGCGTAGTTGCTGTGGATGGCTTGAGCTAGATATGACAAAGTTTGTTTCCGTACCCGACCGAGAGGCTAGCTGTTCGTACGTGCAATATTGCAATTAATTCCACGATTGTCATGTGACTTTTCACTTTCTCCTCGAACATCTTGGCCACGGCGACATCGCTGCGGATGTGCTCCTGGAGCTTGGCGGACCCGTAGGTGCGCATGACCATCCATATATAGCTTGAGACCCCGGAACCGGCGACCGACGCCGACCTGCATAGTTTTTTATTTTATTACATCATTCAAGGTATGCAGGTTTTAGATAAAATATGTCCAAAGTGTTCAAGATATTTTATAATTGCAAAAGTTCATTAAAATCAGTATCCTTTTTTTAATTTTGTAGTTTCTCATGCTATAATCTTTGCAAGCCATGTGTTTGAGGGGAGAAAAATGTTAAGTTAGGTAACTAAGCCTATTGAGCTGAACGATGAAGATATATAAAACTCGATCTGGTTAACATACAAAAATGGGGAAAACTTGAACATTTCAACTATGTGTTGTTCTTCATAACACTTGTCATCAACCAATCACCACTGCACATGTTTTTAGATTAAGGAAAGAGTTCCAGCCTCCGCAATCAGAAATTGAAAGCTTGCAGCTATCGTACAACCTGCAGTACTCAGACTGCCCACACCTAAAACTCAACAAGAGTTCAACAGAAAAGAAACAGAAGGATTGACACAACAGACTCCTAATACCACTTCTAAGCTTCCAGTCAGCCTTGCTAACGCTCAGCCTGCTGGTAACCTTTGGCAAACTACAAGCCTGCTCCAGTCTTCCCAAACTGACACTGAACCCACACCTCAGATAGCACACAGGTTCTAGACCAGAGAAACAAAGGCTGAAAAAAAAACACGAGTTCATGACAGAAAACAAACTTTCCAGCTGGGCTTGCTGAAGTTCCCCCTGTCGGCATCATTTGGCACCTAGGCACCAAGAGAGACTCTCATGGGAAGAAAAACAGAACCCCAATCAGACCAGACTCGCTATGCTTGTAGTCTGTTTATGAAGTTCCACCCATTCTTATTGAAGAAGTCCAGGACAGTAGTTTCTAGTTTGCGGCAATTGTTCTTCAAAGCATCTTTCTCTTCCTCTTTAAAGAGCATCTCCCATGTTCTTGTCCAGACTGTCCCCCTAAAAATCACCTGCACAAACGAGTTAGGTATAGTTCTTTTGAACACTATCTCATTTCTATTCAACCAGATTGCCCAGCAAAGAGCTGAGGCACCTATCAACATCTGTTTCCTAATCTGCCGTGAAAATCCTCTAAGCCAAGGTCTCAGAATATTAGACATACTAGTTGGTGGTTGAATTCCAAAAGAGAGATACACAGCATTCCAAATGAATCTTGCCATCAGACAATTGAAAAACAAGTGTTGTATTGTCTCCTTAGAGTTACAAACACAACATTTAGTGCTTCCTTGCCATCTTCTCTTGGCCAAATTATCTTTTATCAGTAGACCATCTTTTTTCAAATACCACATGAACACCTTGATCTTGAGAGGAACTTTTATTTTCCAGGATGCACACAAAGATGGGGTTCCTTCATGTTGCATTATTTGACATTGACTTCACTATGAATTCTTTATTTTTATTGAACTTCCATAGGAAGACATCTTTTTGGTCATTTAACTTATGTTCTACCACTTCAGCCACCAATTTAAGCCATTTTTTCATTTTGTCTCCGGTCAATGCCCTTATAAAGGATATATTAAGTGGGACCTTGCTACACATTGGCAACCGTATCATGTTTTTTTTGTTATACAAAGATGGGAATATTTTCATAAAAGTTTTATTTCCAACCCATTCATCTTCCCAAAATCTTATTTGATTCCCATTATTTACTTCAAACCTGCCCATGGACATGAATTGATCCTTTATTTCCATGAGGCCGGTCCAAAACTGTGAGTCACCCGGCTTCTTTGACACTTAAGTTAGAGTATTTTTTGATAGATCTTATCAAACTCTGCCACATTCCCTCATTTAGAAGTTTAAAAAACTATTTGGTTAGCAAACATCTATTTTGGACTTCCAAACTAGTAATGCCCAGGCCGCCCATATTCTTTGGGGCGCATAGGATGTTCCATTTAGCTAATCTGTATTTGTTCTTATGCTCATCACACTGCCAAAAGAACTTAGATCTATAATAGTCCAACCTTTTAAGAACCCCTTTAGGGATTCTAAAAAAGGACATCATGTACATTGGTAGGCTGGATAGGACAGAGTTTATAAGCACTAACCTACCTCCTGCTGACAACATTTTGCTTTTCCAGCTTCCCAATTTTTTCTGAAACCTTTCTTCAATCCCATTCCAATCCTTATTAGTGATTTTTTTTTGGTTCATGGGGATGCCTAGTTATTTAAAGGGGAGAGATCCTTCCTGGCAGCCAAAGACCTGCACATAATCTCCCACTCTCTCTTTTGCCTCTCCATAACAAAACAGCTCACTTTTATGGAAATTGATTTTAAGGCCTAAGAGCTTTTCGAATGTATATAGTACTAGCTTCAAGTTTTTAGCCTGCTTTAGATCATTTTCTATAAAAAAAGTATTGTATCATTTGCATACTGAAGAATTGATAATCCTCCTGTTTGACTATAATTTGTCATGTCAAATAATACGATTCAATTCATGTGATAAATATGGTAATTTAGATTACCATCATGTGTCATTAAAATATTTAGAATTAACACTTAAGCCTAATTGGCTAAGTATACTAAGGAAGTATACGTGTGTGCAAACACTCAAGTGCAAGCTAGCTGCATGCATATACACATACACAAAGACCCTTGAAATATTCTAATGCAGGTGATTCACGTTCCAAGTCCCAGCCCAAACCGCCAAGGAACTTCTTTTAATGTGCAGCCCATGTATGCTAACGACTGTATGTATATGTATACGACTACCCGCCGGAGCGTTAATGATTTGAAAAACCTTCAGGCTGGGGTATGGTCACGTTCAGATTGCATGCATGGTCATTAGCGTTGGAATTTTAAATGGGAGCTCGCATGCAGCGCGCAGAGCAATCAATGACTTGCTCTTATCCCGGGCCACGCTTTGCATGGTCACTAGCGTGGAGTTTTAAATGGAAGCTTGCATGCAGAGCGGAGAACAATCAACGGCTTGCTCTTATCTCAGGCCACGTTGAACTGAATGGCGGCGGCGTTCAACTCTCAGATGCCTGCCTGGGCGTCACTTACCCTCCCTCTATATATTGCCTTCGGTGCTGCAAGTGAAAAGGGGAGGAGGTGACACGCGCACATACATCGCCATCCACCAGCACACAATCACACATCCTTCTCTATCCACCAAAATCACCGTCGCATGCAGATCGACCTCGTCGTCACGAGCGAGTCAAGGCAGGATCTCGTCATCTCGGAAAGGCCGGCTTCATCCTCATCGACGCTTCTTCTCCACCATGCCTATGGCATTGTCTGATCGTGAGTAATTGGCATGGAGGTGAGTCTGTTAGTTTTGTTCTTCTGTTGCAGGGATATGCCTACAATGGCAGGGCCGTGAGCGCTCGATGCATGTTGGCTGCTGGTGAAAGAAATGCCAGGAGGCTGGCACTCGTATACACTTTGCAGGTTTCAAGAGAAGGCCGTTCCAGGGCAGCGCGGACATGCTTCTTATTTTGTAGGTGTACGAAGGATTGGGAGATCACATCTCTCTACGGTGGTGTTTACATAAAAGAAATAGATCAACAGATTAGCACGCCATTAAGATGGCAGTGCCAGATACTTTGCAGGTACAGGAGGCTTCACATGGATAATAAAATCAACGGTCGTGCTCGCAGGTTAATCGATCGTTTGACACAGCATAATCGGAGGCATTCCGCAGGTTCAAACCTACGGATGTAATTAACTAGAGTTCTTGCGAGGCTCTAGGATTTAGGAACTATGCAATCGTCTATATCTTGAGGCGCTATGCAGAAATATATGTAAAAAGAGACGAGACTTGCAAGTTTCTTGAGAGATGAATAAAGAAAGCAAGTTTTCCCATTTTATTGTGTTTCTCTATGATTTATTTATTTATTTGTATACTATAGTATACTGGCACACCCATACTTTATTACGCTGTACGCTGAGAAATTTTGAGTATTTCTCTCAGGAAAACACCTCCATCTACCAGATGTGGCACTAGACCCCTAATTTGATCACTGTCTCTAGCCCTTGAAATAAGAATAGCTAACATATCTGCTACCAAATTAAACAGGACTGGAGATAAAGGGTCCCCCAGCCTCAAACTTTTTTTATTTCAAAGAAGTGCCCCATGTCATCAATAACTTTAACCCCCACACTTCCCCCACTCACCATAGTTTCAATCCACTTACACCATGTTGAAGAAAAACCCTTCATTCTTAGAACCTATTGCAAAAAATTCCAATTGACTTTGTCTTATACTTTCTCAAAATCTAGTTTGAGAATAATCCCACTATTTTTTTCCTACACAGTTCATGGATAGTTTCATGTAGAATTACCACCCCTTCCATAATATACCTTCCAAGTAGAAAGACTGTTTGTGGTGGTCTAATGACTTTATTGGCCACCATGCTCAGTCTATTAGCTATCACATCCATAAGAGAATTTCTGAATCTATGGGTTGTTGGGTCCATGCTGGGATCAACACAGATGGTTGACATAGAGATGACAAGGGCTAATGACTTTGGGAGGGTGTGTGTGGCAGTTCTCAACCCTCTACTTATTCCAGCACATCTTGATATGGTGATTGGAGACCACTGGTTTGAACTAGACTTTGAAGTGGAAAAAGTGGGAACTGATGAGAATGGTGAGGAAGCAGTCTTTGACTAGAAGGGGGATGAAGGAGGAGAAGGGGAAGAAGAAGACAGTAGGGATGACACTATGCAGGATGATCCAGGAATGGACAGGGAACCAAAGAGAAGGAAAAGCAGTAGAGATGAAACTGAGAAAGACAGTAAGACTACAGGAGAAAAACAAGTTGATCAAGGCCTGACAAATATGGACTTGCTGAAGGAGAAAGTGCAAAACATGAATGAAAATGAGTTCAAGTTGTTTCTTAAAGAAAAGGCTAAGGAGATACTTGATACAGCAGTAGAGAGAATTCTGGAAGATTTAGCAGATAAGATTATGACAGAGGAAGAGGAGGACCGGGACAGATAATTACCTAGAGAAAAATGAAGGGGGGAATAAAATTCAGAGGGCTGCTGCAATCCCTGAAACATTGATCACTCCAACAAGGACTAGTCCAAGGTTGGCACATTCAGTGGATGAGCACATCTTGGCAAAGACAGAAAAGAGGGCGGCTAGGAAAAATCTGGAACTCATGGAAGGTAACCCTTGCATTCCTGCTCTAATTCTTCTTGTGTAGATAATGTTGTTTGTAGGGTTAAGCAACTAGGGTTTAGTTTGGGCTCTAGTGAATATGAGGTAGATAAGACAGTGAAAGAGATTATGTTTAGTGGAGAAAAATCAGTTAAAAATGTTAGGGAGATAGATGACCAAAGTAATAGTTCTTGTGAAAGTGATAGAGGGGATGATAGTCTGGAAGAGATAAAGAGCAAGGCAATCCAGTATCTATGTGGGGAGCTCCTGGAGGAGGTCTTTGATGATGACAGCATACACCTAGAGTGTAAGGCTGAATCAGAAAATTACAAGCCATGTGCTAAGCCACAAAGAAGAAAGGCTTGTAAAATAAAGCTCCCTAAAAATAATATTAAAATTGGTTCAAAATGAGGGGAATATT
Source organism: Setaria italica (assembly GCF_000263155.2). NCBI lineage: Eukaryota > Viridiplantae > Streptophyta > Magnoliopsida > Poales > Poaceae > Setaria > Setaria italica. Next base: position 5,822,613 of record NC_028455.1, on the reverse strand, counting down.
TTGAAATAGTAGAGGTCTTAGTGACTTAGCTAAAACAAGATTCCTCACTGATACTTCTAAAGAGCATAACTCAGATTTTATTGCTCTTTTGGAAACAGGAAGAAGAGATTTTACCCAATCAGTGCTTAATAATTTTTGCAGGAGTAGAAACTTTATATGGCATTGGACAGAACCACATGGGAGATCTGGAGGTATTCTCCTGGAGGTAAATCTGGACGAGCTAGATATAGGGAGTATTGAGGAGGAGGACTTCTATGTTAAATTTAGGCTTAGAAACAGGAAGGATAACTTCCGGTTTGTGCTGGTGGCTGTTTATGGAGCAGCTCAGCCTGACTTTAAGGAGGTGTTTCTCACGGAGTTAGTCCATGCATGTAGTAAAGTAAGCTTGCCCATGGTGTTAGGGGGGACTTTAACATTATCAGGAACCCAATTGAGAAAAGTAATGAAAGATATGAAAATAAATGGCCTTTCCTTTTTAATGTTATCATAGATAGCTTAAATTAAAGGAAATTGAGATGTCAGGAAGAAAGTATACATGGGCTAATTCCTTAAGAATCCCAACATATGAAAGACTAGATAGAGTGTTGGTTAGCACAGAATGGGAACAACGCTTTCCCCTAGCCACGGTTGATGCCTTGAGCAGGGAGATCTCAGACCATACACCTCTGTTGCTAAACACTGGATAGGAAATTCGAACCAAGAAGCAACATATGTTTAAATTTGAACTGGGGTGGCTCTTAAGGGAACATTTCTTTGAATTAGTTTCAGAAGTATGGAACAAGGAAAGGAAGGGAGCCACCCCTCTGCAAAAATGACAGAATAAGATCAGGAGACTAAGACAGTTCCTGAGAGAGTGGGCAAAAAATATGAATGGGGCATATAAAAAAGAGAAACAAGAACTGCTTAAAAAAGCAAATGACCTAGATAAAAAGGTGGAATCATAGCTGCTAAGTCAGCAAGAGATTGATTTATAGCAATGCATCAAAGATAGGCTAGTACAACTTATGAGAGAAGAAGAAATCAAATGGTTTCAAAGAGCAAAAAGCACTAGGTTGTTGAAGGGGGGCAGCAACACCAAGTATTTCCATATGATAGCAAATGGCAAGCATAGAAAAACTAGAATTTTCAAGCTTGAGCAAGAATAGGGGATTATTGAAGGGGATGAGAATCTTAAAAGATACATAACAAAGTATCTTAGGCCATCCGCACCCGGAGTCTGCAAAGACGCCTCAACTGGAAAGATAGAGGTGCATGCGCTGCACCGCAGCATGCTATCCCCATCTCCACTGAAGCGTTCACTACAGGAGACCTGGATACCCAGCGTTCGGCCCCGCTACGCTATGCTCTCTATCTCTCTCTCCCTCTCTCTCTCCACCTACCACGGGCCCCGCCCACCCCGCCGTGCTGCCCGCTCTCTCTCTCTCCCGGGCGTGATACAGGCGATGCGGCGGCAACGTCCGTGTCCTCCATCACCTGTAAAAACCCTTCTGACAAGTGGGCCAACCCCTTTACTGCGTCCTTTGTAGACCGCCACGGTGCGGTCAGCCTAAAGGTCTTTTTGGTTTACAAAATGCAAACAATTGTTCTATGAACGAATCCATGACAGAGGATATTCCTTAAGTATCAAGGGAGGAAAATGAGGTTCTAATTGATGGTTTTACTGAAAAGGAGGTTAGAGACCACAATAAAGCGTCGGGACCTGATGGATTCCCAGTAGAATTCTACCAAGTGTTTTGGAGTCTTATTAAGAATAACCTAATGGCCATATTTAAAGAGTTCCACAACTACATGCTCCCTCTACATAGCTTAAATTTTGGGATTTTAAATTTAATCCTAAAACTTAAGGAGGTCAAAATGATACAACAGGCTAATTTGTATGCTAAATGTTAGCTACATGTAAGAGAAAGAAAAACCAACTCGATATATATTCGAAAAACCCCGTACATCATGTTTATACTCCGGGTCCATCATATCCTTCATACATTCATCACGAAAGGCTTTATTCGACGCCACCTTTCGGCATAATTAACAATAATTAAACCAACATATCTCTATAATAAGAAATAATCAATATTACTATGCTCTACATCTCTCCCTTGATGATCTCGGTGGTCGTTTTCTTGATGAGCTCCCACGCGCTTCGCACGTGCCTCTCCTCCTGCAGCGACGACCCCACAGCGAACCGCAGCACGAACTTGCCACCGATCGCCGTGTGCGCCAAGTAGGCCTTCCCTGTCCTGTTCAGGCGCTCCATGAGCTCGCGGTTGGCCTCCTCGGCGTCCTCCTCCGTCATGGCGCCTTGGGGCTTGATCCTGAAGCACACGAGAGCGAAGTTCCTTGGCACCACGACCTCGAACCGGTCGTCGGCGCGCACCGACTCCTCGAACATCTTGGCCATGGCGACATCGCTGCGGATGTGCTCCTGGAGCTTGGCGGACCCGTAGGTGCGCATGACCATCCATAGCTTGAGACCCCGGAACCGGCGACCGACGCCGACCTGCATGTCCTTGAGGTCGGTGACGGTACCAGACTCGCTGGCGTCGTTCTTGAGGTACTCCGGGTTGGTCTCCAGCGAGTCGGTGAGCCGGTGCGTGTCGCGCACCCACAAGCATGTGCAATCCAGGCAGGTCATCAGCCATTTGTGAGGACTCATGCTGATGGAGTCGACACGCTCGACGCCGTCGAGGTGGTGCCGGAACTCCGGGCAGATGCACGCGCTGCCGGCGTAGGCGGCGTCGATGTGGACCCACGCATTAACACAGCGGCGACATCGGCGATGGCACCAACCGGGTCGACGGCGTTGGAGGAGGTGGTGCCGACGGTGGCGCAGATGTAGGTCGGCACGAGACCGGCGGCGACGTCGGCCTCCATGATCTCGAGCAGCTTTGCCGGGTCGAGGCCGTAGTCGGTGTCCGCACCGGTCGGAATGGACTTGATGTTGGCAGGGTCGAAGCCGGCGAGGCGGCAGGCCTTGAAGAAGGTGGAGTGGGTCTGGTCGGCGGCGTACACGGTAAGCCTCGTGATCCCGGCGACGCCGTCGGAGCCGATCCGGCGCAGGGCGGCGTCACGCGCCGAGACGAGGGTGACGAGCATGGCCTCGCTGGTGGTGCCGAGGATGACGCCGCCGCCGGTGCCGCGGCCACCAGCGGTACGGTTCATGAAGCTCGCCGGCAGGCGCAGGAGCTGCGCGAGCCAGTCGAGCGCGAGGACCTCCATCTCGGTGGCGGCGGGGTTGGCCTGCCAGGTGAACCCGACGGTGTTCATCGCGGAGGCGATGAGCTCGCCGGCGATGGCGGCGGCGCTGTTGGTGGAGGGGAAGAAGGCGAAGAAGTTGGGGCTGGCCCAGTGCGTCATCCCCGGGACCACGGCCTCCCGGACCTCCTTCATGGCGATGTCGAAGGGTGCGGAGGATGTCGGCGGCACCGACTGGAGCAGGCGGCGGAGGTATCCCGGCTCCACGCCGGGGAGCACGGGCAGTGACTCGACGTTCTTGTAGTAGTCGTAGATGAAGTCGACGGACTTGTGGAGGTAGGAGCGCACGTCCTCGGCGTTCAACGGCTGGAAGCCGTCGTCGACGCCGGCAGCGCCGAACGCGGCGAAGGCGGCGGGGTTCGCGTCAATGCTGCCCATGTCTATGTATAAATTCAGTGACCGTCAATGACCAGGCTAGAAGAAGCTTGAGCTTGATCGAGCTGAGAGAAAGAAGAAGCTCCGCAGTTAGCTGGTAGCTGCTAGCTCCAATGGTGATAGAGATCGATGACTCGGGAGCTGGAAGATGTGTGGTGCGGTTGTGTCATGGGATGGGAGGGTGCTTTTATAGGCTGCGCCGGGCGACGACGACGGGGGAGGAGGAAGACGACGGGGCACATGGGCGTGGCTTGTGAAGCGGCGTAGCGAGATGGGCGTTTAACTGGTAAAGCCAGGGGGAGCACGGGTGGTAGGTGGGGGGTGGCCGGACACGCATCTGCACGCGGCGGAGGCGGCGTCATCGTCGTCGGTCGCGTCGTGCCGCCGTGGCCCGGGCCAGCTAGTCCCGTGGAAGAAATCACGCTACGGCCGGCGACGGCCCGCACGCGCGCGAGCTTTGTGGAATATGTGGCGGGTAGCAGGGATGCTGATTTGACACATGCTTGCCTTTGCCAGCGTCTGGCAGGGTCGAAGAATATAATGTGGTAGGTAGGGTGATCCGTTTGTTTAGGTTAGCTAAGTCAGCGGCCAAGCTTATGCCGTGTGTTTGCTTTTGAAGCATGGTCATTGTTAGGACTTAGGACAAGATTTATATTATTGAGATATAACCTAGGTTCGTTACTACACAAAGCATTTGTAAGGCCGGGTAAAAAGGCATTTGCAGTGGTGACTCCCGCGCCCGCCCCTACTTTTCACAGCTAAAAATAGCTATTTGCACGGACAGGTGTCGAGCCGCCCCTGCAAATGTTGTTTCCACGATGCTCACCCGCCCTTAGAAACTAATTTAAAGATTAAAAAAGAAAAGCAAAAAAGAAAAAATATCCGGCCGGCCCCTCGCATCCACTGCTCTATGGTGCTCTTCCGACCGCCGCTGACCGTGGCTCATCCGGTCCTGGTGCTCGCAGCTCGTCCCAGCCTAGCGCTTGCAGCTCTGCAACCCCCGACGCTCCGCTCCCCGCCTCCACGCTGCTGGCTGTTGAAACTTGCGCCACCGGCCACACATCCCCCATCCCCACTGCAAGTTAACACCGCCACCTGCAGCCGGCCACCTCCACTGCTCTTCCATTCTCGTCTGACCGCTCTTGCTCACGGCTCACCCCGGTCTGACGCTCACTCCATCGCACCAGGAGCCACCCAAACCCACCCCCGCTAGGGCTCGCCAGCCGTGCTCGCGTCCCCCGCGCCACCACCTGCAGCCAGTCACCAAGCCACCGGATCCACTAGTGCTCATGCTCGTGCCAGTCGAGGCCAGGCCCGTCTCCCGCTCCGGTCGAGGCTTCACCCTGTTTGGTTGAGATATAACCATATCTAGGTTGTTGATCTGTTTGGTTGGATGAATGGTATGGAACAATTTTTCATTTGGTTCGAGTGAAGACGGCAAATGAAATGAGAACAAACTATTGTATCCGTTAAATTATACCTCACCGTCCACAAATATAAAAAAAATTTCAAGTTAATATTTTGTCCACAAATACAAAGTGCTCTGGCCCTATGGCATTATAAGTAGGTTCTAATCTAGCCGATCTTGAGCTGGCCCCATGCATGAGTGACATTGATTCACACCCTATCGAACATCTTTGTCGGGTGGGGATGGGCTGGTATGGCAACCATCCACCGTGTATCCATCCAACGAAACACGTGCAAATATGGATGGTCATCTCCCTGTTCATGTCCATTCATCCAACCAAACTCAACGGCACGAACGTCTCCACACGTTGAAAATTACTCCTTCCGTTCCAAATTGTAGGTCGTTTTGGCTCTCTTAGGTTCATAGATATTATTATGCATCTAGATATAGTGTATGTCTAGATGCATAATAATATTTATGAACCTAGAAAAGTCAAAACGACCTACAATTTGGAACGAAGGGAGTAGTTACCTTGTAAGCAGCAACTTTTTGTAAGTTGTAACCATTGACCATTGTCAATATTCAAGTCACTACACAGTTTAAGCATCGTCATCTCTCGGTAAGCACAGTTACAATGTGGAAGAATCCCCATCTCAACCATTCACAGACATTTAACTTTCGTTTTCCAGGATAGCAAAACGTGCTCATACATGACTAACAGTTAACGTAAGATAAACTTCCAGTTTTGCTATTCTGTTGGACATGCCGATACATGCATTTATGCAGATCAAACCAATAGGGCAAACGATTCAATAGGCTGCATCGAAGTGTGTGCGTGTGTGTGTGTGTGTAACATTTATATTTCTTGCACGCTTCGGACATGTTGATCCTGCTGTGCGTCGTTGCCATAGTGCACATGCGTCATTTCGTGATATTTTCATTTATTTTCTGAGCTGAGGCCACGGAGTCATTTCGTGTTACGTAGACCTGGGCAACAGAGAACATCCGTGAAGCATCGATCGCAACGGCCATCAAAAGTCTAAAGTCTTCACCTACCAAGTGGGTTCAACATCGTGATCTCGATTCTTGAAACTAAATTCAAGGGATACATGAAGACAACAAAGCATGCGTCAATTATATTTTGAGTTGGGTGAATGAAAGACGGCTTCTTAATGTAAAGTTGCCTTTTTGCGGGTTTCATAAGCCTCTTCCCTCG
>NC_028455.1:5678356-5816262 GCF_000263155.2 Setaria italica | reverse complement strand
CCCCCCCCCCCCCCCCCCCTCAGCTACCTCCTTTACTCGCTTCTACTCATTCCCCTGGGAGATCTTGGATATCGCGGGGATCTCGTCAGGAAACCGAGCAACGGCTGGAGCTCCCAGATCCACGCTTGGGATGCATGATTCCGTGTTCCCCCCGGCCGGATCCGAGCTTCCCCTGCGCGACGGCGTTGTTGGGCCAACGCACCGGCGCCGGTCTGCCTTGCCTTGCGGCTGCTGCTGCAGTGATGGATGCTGTGGTGCGCCAGGGCGCCTCCGCTTGTGGTGCGGGTGGCGGCACAAGGCGGGCCTATCATGCTTGCATGGTGTCACGGCGGTGATGGCGCTGCCCGTGGGGGTAGGCCTGCCACCATGGTCGCTGCAATAGCGGTCCTGTGGCGGCAGCATTCTTCCTCAGCACCAATGGTGATGGCTTTCTTCAGGGGCTGAAGATTCGCTCCTCCAGGGCCCTCGCATCGCTCCTCATAGGCGACTTGGGCTCGTCTGCAAGGACGGCGGGTGAGACTTTCTCTACTCCGAGTTCAGCTGCTGCCGTGGATTTGTGGTGGCACTCTTGGTGACGAGCCTCCGGCAATCTAATTCGGTATATTCGAGGCCGGATCCAATGTCTCCTTCCGGATCTTCACGGGGATATGCCGTTCCTACCAGTGCGTGGGTGAAAGGTCCTTGTTTGGTTTTGGTAATTGAGTGACAACCTAGGTGGACTAATGTGTTTAAGTGAAATACACAGGAAATTAGTCCACAGATAATTATGTGATGAAGGAGCTCATTGCATATGAGACATAACATGGAGTCATGTGACTAGGTGGAGAAGATTAAGATAAGACTTGGCTTGATGGACCGGTTGCAAGTGTGAAGGGCAAGTCAGAGGCTTTGAAGCGCTGGACCGCGTGGCAGGATGCTTGAGCAAAGACTTGGTGCTGATGGACCGATGCAAAAGAAAGTGAGGTCAAGATCGATGAACCAATATATCGCATGATGATATGAAGTGGATCATATCTTTTGTGATGGTGTTGGTGCATGTGTTGCATCAACATTGGAGCAAATGGAATGAAATGTGCAAGGCAAAGGTATAGCCAATAGGCATTTCATTTCACCGGTCATAGGTGTGTAGAGAAGTTTATGACCGGGTTTAGGATAGTTGGCCGTACCATCAAGAGGGGCAAACTTGTTTGTATATCGGTCATCTAGTGCCACTTCAGCGATCTAACATTGCGATGTTGCTAGGATCGAGTGGTGTGGTGAAGAGAGTGGAAACCTTTTGAAAAATGTTTGTGAAAATGCTAACTCACTCACACATAATGTGGTACACTTGTGGAGTTGGCACATTTGCAAAGGGGTTGGAGAAATGGTCAAGAGGTGCTTACCGGATGTAAATTGACCGGATTAATAGGCGGCTAGATAGCCATACTATCAAGAGGGGTCAATTTTATTTGCTTGACAGTTCAATAATACCACTTTGCTCAAACATTTGCATTGCATGCATATGGACTAACTTAGTTTGAGGAAGTGAAGAAGATGAGAAGAAAAACGTGTTGGAAAAGAGCTCTGACTGTACAAGGGCGGACAGTCCGGCCCTAGGTGGCGGACGGTCATGCTAACTTAGACAGAGACGTGTGTTCGGTGTTAGAGGCAGTTTTTGTGAGGCGGACGGTCTGCCTCTATAGGGGCGGATGATCCACAGTTTAGAAAGCGAGCTAAAATGTGTATCGCAGACGGTCCGTCCCTAAGGGGCAGACGGTCCGCCAGTCCCCAGTTTGCACGTGTTTTGAACTCCAACGGCTAGTTCGTAGAACGGCGGACTTTCCCTATCCGGGAAAGCCATTACAGCTCAGGAAAAAGGGGAAAACGGCTAGTTTGTCCCCTCCCTCTATATATAGAGGAGTGGCCGGTCCTTGGGGCAGGTTGAGCACCTTGGGGATGTGTTGCCCTTGGTTGTGCTTGACTTGGGAGCCTTCTAACTCACTTGTGCTTGCAAGAGTGCGAATCGATTGTGAGTGAGTGCAATTCTAGTGTGTTGCTTTGTGAGATAGCATCGAGTGGCACTAGGTGTTCGTGTTGCAAGCCGGTGGTGCTTGTTACTCTTGGAGGTTGCCACCTCCTGGACGGCTTGGTGGCTTGTGGCTCTGTCGAAGCACGCAAGAAGATTGTGCGTGGCTCCGGAGAAGGCATTGTGAGGGGTATTGTGCTCACCCTGCGGGGATCGCGAAGAGCAACTCTAGTGAAGCGTGTTGTTGAGTGTCCTCATCTTGTGTTGGTTGTGCGGCGCCCAGTGTGGGCTAGGCGGGTGATGCCTATTAGCGCATGAACCTCCAAGTTAGTGAGTCGACACAACGGGGGACTAGCTTGATGGCAACCAAGTGAACCTCGGGAGACAAATCACCGTGTCAACCTTGTCATCATCTTCTCGATGATTTGCTCTTTACATACACAAGCTCTTTACTTAGTTCGTATACTTTGTGTTTGTGTAGTTGCTCTAGTAACTAGTTTAGTTATAGAACTTGCTAGTTATCTTCTTGGCTTGTGTAGCTTAGAAGTAGATCCCTTGCGTAACTAGTTGGCTTGTGTAGCCTTGCTAGTTACATTGCTTAGTTTGTGTAGCTAAGTAATTTGAGCTCTCTAGTTTGGCTTGTGTAGCCGTGCTATTGAGCATTGCTAGTGAGCTTAGGCTTTGTGCATTTTGCTTCACTAGTTTGTGTAGGAGCTCCCCGGTGTGCTTAAAGAACTAGTTGCTCAAGTTTGTGTGACCTAGCAACCTAGACTTGTTTAGGTGAGCTTCCTATCCCAACACCTTAGTAGCATAATCAATTAATTGTTTAGGTGCTTGAAATAATTAGTAGAGGGGTGTAGTCTTGGCTAGACCGATAAGTTTAAAATTCTGCATTTATTTCGGTTAGTTGGTGTGATTAATTTTAGAAAGGACTATTCACCCCCCTCCCCTCTAGTCCGCCATCTCAACCCTACAGTGGGTTCGAGCAACCTTGTGCTCGGATCCTGCGACCGACACCCTTCCAGTCGGACCTCATCAGATGTGTGATAGGGTGGTAGTATGGTCGGACCTCATCAGATGTGCGACAGGGTGGCATCATGATGGACTTGGTGTGGTGTCGGCCATGACACGACACACACATCTAGGCCTTGCCACGACAGGCCCCTATCCTAGAGCGATGGGCGTGAGGCGCGGCCGTGGCGGATGGCTCTTGATAATGATGGCCTGCAGTCACAAGTGTGGTCGACACCATCAGCAACTCGGTGAGGTACCTTTCGTACTTTCTTGCTTAGGCTGCTACTGACATGGTGTGGTGGAGGTCATGGTGAAAGCCTTGTCGGTGACGCCTGCGGGTGCCACTACCTCCTTAGAGGCGACTTGTTTGCACCTTCCCTATGGTCATGTTTTGATTCTCCGGGTGTAAACCCAGCCCAATACTCGGGCCGATGATGATGGTGCTATTGGCGTCATGTTCTTCATGAAGGCGTCGTCTTGGAGATCTATATGGTGTTTCGGCATTCTCTGTTCATGCTTGGATGCTCATGGGTGATCTTCCTACATCACTTTGAGGTTACCTTTGGAGGAATATATTAGCTGTGATTTACTAGCGTGGCATGAGGACATAAATGAGATTGTTCGTTTGACAAGCAGAGCAATGGAGGCTTTGGACATTTTTCGTCAAGAGTGGATGGATAAGCAATATTAGACATTGCTTATAATTATTCTCTTTTCTTCCTCCTTTTATTTATTCTTTTAATGATCAGCTATTGAGCTGAAGACTCTATAAGAATTTGGTTGTGTGTGTTTATCACAGATGCCCGATGCATTTCCATTTTCTAAAAAAAATCTTGTACCTTTTAAATGTTGTAAGTGATTAGTGGAAATTGATGAAACTTGTGGAGATAAAACACATGCCGCCTTCATGAGAGTTTCATTCATTTTCAAATATGTTGGAAACGTTCAAACTCCAACGCTGAGAATGATCTTAGTTATGGAGACAAATTCCCACCAAAAAGCAAAATATCCTGCAATTGAAATTTAGACTTTACAACAATATAGAGCCATTAGACACCATATGCTTCTAAGTTACCCACCTCTGGCGATATGTTAACTAACGGCACAAATTTACATCTAAATTACCAATATTTGTCATTATAAAGAATAATCTTCTTAATCTATATCTAAATTATGTATGCTATTATCAAAACAAATAACCTAAAATTTCTCATATATAAGTTTCTAAATTACTATTTTGCTATTATATATGAACAATAACTAAAACTCTTTTACCTGTAATAATTTTGGACTAATCCTTTTCGTTGAGAAGGTTGAAACCGGAACTTTATCCATTATAAAAAAAATTAACTTAAAGCCAAAATAGTGCATGCCACCACATGCATATACATGCAGGGAACAATGAGTGTATCAAGTTATATGCTTTAGAAATTGTAAATATGTTTCCTTGATGAGTTATGTACCAATGAAAACAACAATACATGTTAACTATAATACACAGTGACAAAATTATGTAAGTTTCTACTCAATGACATATTACTCTAGAAAAAAAGTACTACTATCATAGTTCTTTGATAGAGAAAATTCAACATGCATCTCGGGGCAAGTTGCATTGAAACGTCAAAGAGGTAGAAATACTATCTCTACTAATTGATGGATGTTTATTTGATTTATGTGCCCCAAAATACATTGACAAAATAGCATCAAGTTGTATCTCATTTACCTAAGATCATTAAATTTCCACTATCGTATTTTCACTAAGATCCTAACATGAAGATAAATTATACATCAAATTGTATCACCTTTCCCTTAGATGATGACATGAAAGACAAGTTGTATCACATCTACCAATTGTTGTGATATAATCTTTATACTATCTAACTTTCGGGAAAGACAAATAATATATGATCATAACATTTCTTCCCATATGATTTTTACTTTAATATAGATCTTCATGGATATAATAATTTTGCTACGAGTACGCTATAGTTAACATGTAAGAACAATCCTTAATGGATAGGTTCCGCACAAACGTAGCTAGTTTAACATCAGTGTAGACATGAATCATGCCTTTTTTTATTCCTCGGAAAAGTTTGATGCCTTTTGAATTGGGAAGACTACTGAACTAAGATGGTCTCTCTCGAACACATTATGTTTGTCACATACTATTTGCTAAGGCGATTAAAGTAGATTGCACTTTCCGTCATGTATTCTTGACTAGTTGTGTAGCAGTAATCCTGTATTGACCTGATCCGATCCCCCTAGTGAATACCACAAGCATATTCTCCAGAACTTTTTATGCAAGACCACGTCCCTAGGACAACATTGGAACACTTGCGGCGTTTGACTATTTTGACTGAATGCCTACAACTCATTTTATACATAAACAGTATATTTATCAAATTGAAGTAATTAAGCTCTCTGATTCGATTTGACATCTCAAATATAAATAAAAATATGGTCTTGTAATGGTCAGAGCTCATATTTGAAGTAAAAAACAGTATACATGAAAATTAACATCGGTTGAATTTGTGTCCAACGGCAAGGAAAAATGAAGCCATGACCAAGAAATAAAAAATGTCACTTTCGTGGTAGTTGTTCGGGCATTCGGCTTGGACCCTCCTTGTTTGCTGGAGAACTCTTCTTGTACGGATCTATATATTAACGGCGTGTTGAACACTTCTTTCTAAAATGACACTACACACTTTGCATCCAAATGCATGTGAAACGGTTGATTTCCTCCCTTCATGCTTGAACACGCCGCAAATTTTTGGTCGTCAATTTTTTAGCAAGAAGCTAAGGTGATATATAGCTAATACATATGATGATGACCAATGGAGTTAAAGTAGTAACAAACTGCTATGGTTAATATTTTATTAATTACCTGCTCCATATATACAAAAAAAGAATGTAATATATTCGATATATTATCTGCACACCACTGTATTCAATAGATATATTCTAGGTAATTAGCAGAATTATGCCTAATCGATGTTCGACACTTTTATTCCAGGATTTTTTTTCTTTTCAGGGCCTAATATATTTAATTTTGAATTTCATTCCCTTGCACATGTGCGCTAAAAGATAAGTACTTTCTATCTCAAAAGGACTGGGAAAAAGGGCACCGATGTACACTTCCCATCAAGCATGCACATTGCAAGGTCAACACTTGTAAATGAAGCTGCACTTACATATACTGATCATGCATGTCCTTTCAACCCTGTTCATCTATCTGCAATGAAGTGTCCTAGCTAGCATGCACTAATTGTGTTAATAAATCACATCTTAAAGTACTCCTGGTAGGTTAAGATGGTCATTATGCTCTAATAAGTATGGAGTGTAAATAAAAGCTAATCTTTTCCTTTGAGAAAAGGAATTCTAAAGTAAAAAAGAAAAAGGTTTATAAGAGAAAGGAAACTCTTCACAGGAAGTAGTGCAAATGTCATGTGGACAGTGCCTTTGCCGCATCGCAAGCGACAAGTCAGTCCATCGAAATCGCCACCAACAATGTCTCATCGAGGCAGCTTCAATATTTCTTCATTTCACGTCAACCACATGTACTTTGGCAGTCTTGAATTCCCGGTTCTCTTTTGTTTTTCCTTCAATCTCGCTCTATTCTTCCACAAACAATGCCGGATGTTAGCTGCTGGATTGACCCATTGTCTGCATGCAGTCTGAACACCACTCCGTATGTGCACAGTACAACTTCCAGACGCACCCCGATGTTACTACATGACTTTTCTCCGAGAAATAGTCTATGAATAGTGTGTGCTATTCGTAGAATTAAGACGGTCCAACTCTTTAGTAGTCCTTTTTTTGTAATTCTTTGAAGAAGTCCTTATTTTAATTGGCATTTCACTTGAATTTCTCATATTATGGCTGGCATTAGTTCACACACGGGCAATGGTGGATGGGAGGTTTTTTGGCAAATTTTTGTTTTGAGTTAGGCTCGGGACTTCGGGTCAGCTGCAGGGTATAAAAGATGAGCAGGCAGCCATGTTTTTGTTCGCACGCACGTTTTTCTTTTCCATGTACATGTATATTTGGTCCGGTCAACCAGCTGTGATGTCTGGGCCTGGGAGGTCATGCGTGATGCGTTTGCCTCGGTGCCGGCTGCTTTCGGCAAGCAAAACAAGCTCCACACGTCGGTTGCGTTGGGCATCTGCAACCGCGCGAGGGCTCCGACGACTTCAAGAAACGGCGCTGGCTTTGGTCAGATTATGCGTTGATCCGGTGAGAGCGACTGCGTGTGAAGCAGTTTTGCATTGGCTTCAGGCTTCAGCCAGATGCTATTAATTATATATGCTCTGAAGTTTTCTTCTCACGACTTCACTTCCTTTCTGTGAGTGCACACACGTGAGTTCAAGATGAATTGTTTGTTCACCGTCGTTTGCCGTTGCCAACGACTTCACTTTTCACCGGCAGCCATCTAAAGAAAAAAAAATGTTACTCTAACACGGAGGAGTTTAACCCCATACCTAATTCAATTCAAAAGCTAGGGTACGTCCAAGCTAGCTCGAATCTCTGAAGAAGAAGCTAGCAGCAGCCCTACGACGTTGTCGGTCGACGACCTGCAGCTTCTTCGTTCTTTCGTGTTTATTATTTTACTTGGTCGTACAGTAAAAATTTCTTCATTAATTAGCCGGCTGGTCAAGCGTGGACGACAGAAATTACCAGCTACCATGCAATGGTTCATGAGATGCAAATGCTGACTACTCGGTCGCCAGCGAAATTTCTTACCGATCGACAAAATTCACCTAGTTGACTGGGTTACTGCTCCTTCTCTAGCTCCCAGGTACAAACGGAAGGCCTGCTCGGTAGGTGGCAGAAGACCATGCCTGGCAAAGATATATCTATGGGTGATGCATGCATATACGTGAGCAAAAGTGTCGGATTATATATAGATTGACCGAGGCAAAGACATACGTGGCACGCATGAGACATAGTAGAACTTCAAGATCGATCATCAAGTCTAAACAACCTGTACCTTTTCTGCAATGCAAGAATCTGACAAACAGATCCGCATTCTGAAGATAAACTGCACTACTACTCTTTCAACAATACCTGATGTCCTGATGACATTAACATTGCAAGAGCTCCTATCTTTTTCCTACAGTGGATTACAGTTTTGCCGTTGCCAACGACAACTCACTTTTCACCAGCAGCCATCTAATGAAAAATGTTACTCCGTATATACTTTCTACCAAAAGGATGAATGGAACCATTTAGAGAATTAAAGTCAAAAGTGTACGTCCAAGCTAGCTAGAAGCCTAGAATATAATCCCAAAAGACCAGCTGGTTCATTCTTTTTTGTTACTACTTTGATTTACTTAGTTAATTAGCTAGGGTACACATTTCTTCATTAGCCAGCTTGTCAGCGTTATTAGCTGGACGCGTGAAAGACAGTAATTTCAAGGTCGTAGCGATGCAATGGTACGGTTCATCAGACGCAAACGCTGACGTACTGCTCGGTCGCCAGAGAAAGTTTCTTACCCCCAAAAGTCACCTAGTATACCTGATTGTTACTGCTCGTCGTTCTCTCCACAAACACAGAAGGCCTGCTCGGTAGGTGGGAGAATTCCACTAGCCGTTCTTGGCAAATATCTAATGGATGATGCAAGCATATATTAACCGTGGTAATTTTGAAGGTCATATGTTAGACCGGAGAAAGTCCCGTGCTAGCCCATGTTCACAAAAGAACCATGCGAGATCGATAATATCTCGATGTGTCATTACTTGCTGATCAGAAAAGGATTGCCAAGTCAAAGCTTGTGAGCTACAACTGGATAGGTTCTTGGTCTCGATGGCAGGAACGTTTTGTCACAAATTAAAGGTCCATACAAACAGTTCGGAGCAGTTTCTTGTACTAATCGGTTTCTAAACCAGTTGTGATAATAAAAGGTTTTATCTTAACCGAGCATTATGGAAAAAATACTTGTATTTTTTAAGATTAAGAACCTTTTGTAATAATTAGTCAGTTCTGCTATGTTTTATATGTAAATTATTGACACTATATATATCCCAAATTATTGTTTAGCTGTCATGATTTGAAGACCAACTTTAGGTTTTCTTTATGTGTGGCACAATGATGAAGATGGCACAGCAAGTACTAGATCTACTCGCAAAACAAAAAAAAAAGGTACTACATTATCAGGAGCCCAGATCATACAGTTTTGATATAGTCCTTCTGAACTTGTAGCAATATGATTGGTTTGGCAATAATGTTAAAAGTGGCATAAGACTTGTTTCATGGATGCAATTCCATATCTTGAATTGTTTATATTATTATTCTATATCGATGTGACATCTCAATGTTGTAATAATACCATAAATTACTCAACTACAAACCCCCGACGGTCCAGTTCAGAAATCAGTATCTTGAATTGGATGTAAGAAATTTTGTAGAAAATAAAAAGTTCGGTTCATGCGGGAATCAGACAAGCACTCCTGAAGGTAAACTGCATTGCCCTTTCATCGAAGCCTAATGAATTACTAACTCTAGTTTCAAAGACAAAGATATTGACTTTAATTTATTCCTCCTTTGATAGCTAGAAACGCAAAGAATAAACATCCCGATCCAAACACGAAAATAGGACTAGCGTTGTACTTCCTCCTTTCCAAATTATAGGTTATTTTAGTTTTTCTAGAGCAAAATCTACGTATTTAGAAAAGTTAAAACAATCTACAATTTAAAACGACGGGAGCAGAAGCATAAAGTGCAACATGAAAATTAATAATGTTCGACATTGTAGCAGTAGCTATTAAAACTTTTTTTTCCAGGCATCCGCATACCTGATACAATTGCATTATGTTACTGCTGCGAAATTGGAATGCATGCATTTTTGAAGGAATTTCGTAAGAAACCTCTCCATTTCACTGACAATCGGGCACACATATGCGCGTTTGGAACATTAACTGTAGATATATTCCCCTTCAAATAATAACTTGAATTACATTCTCCCTTCTTAGACAACCATATCTCTTCAACAAGGACATTGCCCTTTCAGAGAAAACAACAAAGAACCTGTTGACACCGGTTTTTCATCAGAGTCAACCGTTGTGGATAAGGTTCTAATAGCCGATGAAGGAGAGAGAAAAGAGCCTGAAGTTGGCGCCGCGTTGACCAAGTCTGGCCGCTGTTGACCATGATTCTAGAAGCCGATAGAAGACCAGGCGGGCACAGTCCGAAGCGAAATCTACTAAGCGTAGAGATGTATCTTTAGTAGTTTTAGAAATACCTGTAATAATTCATGTCGTATCTGACTAGGATTTTTCCTTGCTTCTGGGTATAAATATAAACCCATGAGTCTTGTAGAATCAATCAATCAATCAATACAACCTTTCGGCACCACGCCACCAAAATCTTAGGAGTAGGAGTAGAGTAGATCCGACAAGTTCCTTCTAGCGCGCAAGGCTACATCAGCTTCGATCTCGAGCGAGCTTGTACGTACCGTCACCCGATCATTAAGACCTCTATCAGAACTTTCTGAGTTAAGTCTCACATTCTGGTATTGTTGTGTGGCTAGTTATCGAGTTATCTTAGATTACAAGTATAACTTTCTAGGCTTTATTAGTTATCTTAGATTACAGGTAGAACTTTCTAGGCTTTATCTAATATTCTGCTTGTTTTCGATGTTGCTCAAGTTATCGAACGGCTTAGATCTGGCTGGGTTGTCTTCATCGGCTCCCTTGTCTTGTTTAAACGTTCACAGTTATCAGATCGTATCGGCTGGTAGATTTTGCATGGTTTCACTGCTTTATATATGCTAGGTCCGATAGATCTTTACCTCTGCCCCTCGTATTGCTAACTGTCAGGCTTCTGATGTCAGCGTGCTACCATTGAGAGCCGATGCTTCGGTCGGATCTTATCCGTATCTCACGGAAGCATGATGATGTCATTGAGCCGATAGGGACGCATGCGAGACCTTGCTGCCGCGAGCCTGACGTCATTGAGCCGATAGGGACGCATGCGAGACCTTGCTGCCGCGAGCCTCTCTGTTAAGATTAACGGGTCGACGTTAATGCTCTCTCACCGTATTACCTTGTCTAAGTTCAATACACGGTCATGACATTGATTAGATTTTGTTACCTTAATCGGCCTGTAAGCAGTAGGCAAGAGGCATTTGGTGATTATGCTCTAGTCCTTTATGTTGATAGATTGAAGTTAATGCTCTCTTATTTGTGTTGCCTTGTCTAAGTTCCATACCCTTATCAAGACATTAATTAAGATCTGTTAATGTATCTAGCTTGTGTATGGTTAGTATCGGCTGGTCTTTGTCATTACGTTCTAATCTTTTAAGTTAGTAGATTAATGCCAGTACTCTCTCATTCGTATTACCACACTTATCAAGACATTGGCTAGATCCGTGAGCTTATCTGATAAGTACGTAGTTAACAAGGGCTCCCTTTTATGGTTGATGGTTGTTATATTACAATGCTTTATCTTAGCCCATCGGCTGAGATAGCTAATGGCACCTGCCATTAATATTTTATTTACACTACATGCTTATATTAAATATCTATTTATCATGGTGTTTATTGTAAGAACGTCTACCCATAAGTTCGAATGGCTTTGCCGCCGATCAGGACATTAAGTTTGTGTATTTCCCTTTCAATAATACCTAGAATTACATTACCTCTTCTTAGACAACCATATCTCTTCAACAAAGATATTGTCCTTCATTGGACCTTACAGAAAATCAACAAAGAATCAAATATATGTGTTCTATACTTGGTCCACAACGATCTAATCCTGCATGATCTCAGCGGTCGTCTTCTTGATGAGCTCCCACGCACTCCGGACGTGCCTCTCTTCCTGCAGCGACGACCCCACCGCGAACCGCAGCACGAACTTGCCGCCGACCACCGTGTGCGCCAGGTACGCCTTCCCGGTCCTGTTCAGGCGTTCCATGAGCTCATGGTTGGCCTCGTCGGCGTCCTCCTCCGTCATGCCGCCGTGAGGCTTGATCCTGAAACAGACAAGGGCGAAGTTCCTCGGCACGACGACCTCGAACCTGTCATCGGACCTGACATTTTCCTCGAACATCTTGGCCATGGCAACGTCGCTGCGGATGTGCTCCTGGAGCTTGGCGGCGCCGTATGTGCGCATGACCATCCAGAGCTTGAGCCCCCGGAATCGGCGGCCGACGCCGACCTGCATGTCCTTGAGGTCGGTGACGGCGCCGGAGTCGCTGGCGTCGTTCTTGAGGTACTCCGGGTTGGTCTCAAGCGAGTCGGTGAGCCGGTGCGTGTCGCGGACCCACAGGCAGGTGCAGTCGAGGCACGTCAGCAGCCACTTGTGCGGGCTCATGCTGATGGAGTCGACGCGCTCGACGCCGGCGAGGTGGTGCCGGAACTCCGGGCAGATGCACGCGCTGCCGGCGTAGGCGGCGTCGACGTGCACCCACGCGTTGAACAGCGCGGCGGCGTCGGCGATGGCTCCGACGGGGTCGACGGCGTTGGAGGAGGTGGTGCCGACGGTGGCGCAGATGTAGGTCGGCACGAGGCCGGCGGCGACGTCGGCCTCCATGACCTCGAGGAGCTTCGCCGGGTCGAGGGCGTAGTCCGTCTCCGGGCCGGTGGGGATGGAGCGGATGTTGGCCGGGTCGAAGCCAGCGAGGCGGCACGCCTTGAAGAAGGTGGAGTGGGTCTGGTCGGCGGCGTAGACGGCGAGGCGTGGCAGGCCGGCGACGCCCTCCGACCCGCTCCGGCGCAGCGCGGCGTCGCGCGCGGCGACGAGCGTGACGAGCATGGCCTCGCTGGTGGTGCCGAGGATGACGCCGCCGCCGGTGCCGCGGCCGGCGGCGGTGCGGTTCATGAAGCTGGCCGGCAGGCGGAGGAGCTGGGCGAGCCAGTCGAGCGCGAGGACCTCCATCTCGGTAGCGGCGGGGTTGGCCTGCCACGTGAACCCCACGGTGTTCATCGCGGAGGCGATGAGGTCGCCGGCGATGGCGGCGGCGCTGTTGGTCGATGGAAAGAAGGCGAAGAAGTTGGGGCTGGCCCAGTGGGTCATGCCGGGGACGACGGAGGCCCTGAGCTCCTTCATGGCGACGTCGAAGGGGGCGGAGCTGGTGGGCGGCGCCGCCTGCAGCTCGTTCTGCAGGTACCCCGGCTTGACGTCGGGGAGCACGGGCAGGGACTCGAGGGACTTGTAGTAGTCGGAGATGAAGTCGACGGCCTTGTGGAGGTAGGAGCGGACGTCCTCGGCGTTCAGCGGCTGGAAGCCGGCGGCATCGTCGCCGAAGACGGAGAAGGCTGCCGGGTTGGTGTCCAAGCTGCCCATGGCGTTAGCTTGAGATCGATCGAGAGCTGTGGATGTAGGAAATGGAGCTAGTGACGGATTAAGAAGCTGATCGATCGAGGCGAGCTCTGAACTCTTTGGTGAGAGCAGAGAACTAGCTGGTTGCTTTGTATGCTTTTGCTTGGTGATGAGAAACTAGGGAGTGTTAGGGTTTGCTTATATAGGAAGCGGTGTGGAAGCGGCGTGGCGAAGCGGGCGTTGCGCGGGTAAAGGGCGTTTCGCACGTGCGCGACTAAGCACGGCCTGGCAGCCTCCAACTAACGCGGTTCCCGGCATCCTGGAAAATTGTGTTGAACACATGTGCCTCAGCATGCATTTCAATTATACAAGAACCTACATCTATAATTTTGTATAAAAAGTTTACAAGTTATTATGCATGAAGAAAGGTCAACTTTTGATTTTAGAGTTTAGAAGTTTATATGGTAATTATTTTTTATATTTTATATGAGGTAATCTTAAATTGACATCCAGCTCGCGAGCTAACGAGCTGGCTCGAGCCGAGCCGAGCCAGCCTTTTTACTTGTTTTTGTTAACGAGCCAAGCCGAGCTAGCTCGTTAGACTAACGAACGAAATCGAGTCGAGCCGAGCCGGCTCGGCATCCAGTCCTACCGGCAACCTACCAAGGGATACACTGAGGTACAAGATTGGTTGGAGAGGTTTTGTCGAGATCGGAACTCGAAGGTGAGCACGGACATGATTTAAACATGTTCGGACCACTATATAGCATATTATCCTAGTCATGTTTGGAGAATTGTATTGCATTGGATTGTGTGATGCTTTGGAGGGGTCTCTACCTCATCTTATATATCTAGGGAAGGGTTACAGGTCAGTTGTTACAAGAATGCTAATCAGTTAAGACATGATAAGTTTAATCTTATTACATAGTACTTTCCATCTACACAACTAGTCTATCTCTTGCATGATTAGGTACATCATCCTGCACTGTAGTTTCATGTTGGATACGCCTGGATGTTCTACCCTATCCGGAGTAGTCCATGCCACGTTATTAGACCCATGGATGTAGATCTGTCACGTCACATCAAGGAGGATCTTAGACCATTGATTTATCTAGCAATAGCGATACAATTGTTTAAGTTTGTATTCCTTCTGATTTTCTCTGTAAGTGTTCCGAAACTTCATGATTATTAACAAAGCCCATGTAATGTAGAGATGAAGCATTGTGTGACCTCTTCTGCAGTTTTCCTTAAAAAACATATCACCTAGTATTTAATTACTCCCACATTCCCACTACTATAAACAATGAATTTGTCATCACATCATATCAAGATATATATAAGCCCTGTTTGTATACGCTTTTTCTAGCCACGCTTGGATTATAATCTCAGCGAAGATTTTCTCGCTTCTCGCTTTTTGCTTCTCGTAGTTCAAATCGTTGAAGCGGCTTACCACATAAGCGAGAATCGGTGGAAATAAGCAAAGCGTTTGACGAGATTCTCGCTTATTTCCACCGATAAGTCGCTTATAAGCGGGGCCATTGTCGATTCAGGTATAGTTGCTGCGTTAGCGTCGTGTGCATTCCATGATTGAGCAGACAAATTAAAATAGAACAATAATCGATACGTGCCTGCACGCGGCGCACCGCGCGCGTCAGATCACAATAAACAACTCAACACGTGGAGCCCGCGGGCATCTGACTGCTTTGTTAAACTCGTACATAGCATATCAGTAACACAGATGCAAGCTGCTGATGAATTGACCCATCCTAGTGTGCACTCCTGTATATGGTCACAGCGCCAAAAGTCCAGATACGACAAGACTTTCATTTTATTTGTACAAAAAAAAATATGTTATGTGTCCACAAACAAGCTACTGAACCATCCATATATATCTAGCCATGAGTGGGTTCCTTATTAATTATTACTCTCTCCATTTCAAATTATAGGTCGTTATAATTTTCTAGATTCATAAATTTTGCTAAATCTAAATGCATAATAAAAATTATAAATCTAGAAAAAATTAAATGATCTATAATTTTGGATGGAGCAAGTATATATAGCGCTTGGTACAAGAACCAACACATTTGCAAGGACACTGGTGCCGCTTCTACATGCCATCTCGTAGCTTCATTGAAGCGATTTAACAAACAACATCTATAATGCATCGTACAAACATCTATAATGCATCTATAATATTATTGTACGAAGTGAATTGATGAAAGTTGCTGTTTAATTTTGATGTCATGCATGACGTCGTACTGCTGGCCAGGCAGCACCAGCTAGCATGAAGCATGTGCGTGAGGATAGATAATTAGCTAGTGCAATATTCTAAGCTATACTAGCTCGCACAAACACTATTAGAAAATAGAGTATTCGTCCTCTTAATCAATACCGGCTGCTTTTAATCAATACCGGCTGCTTTTAATCAGTGTGATGCTTTGGAGGGGTCTCTGCCTCGTCTTATATATCTAGGGAAGGGTTACAGGTCAGTGTTACAAGAATGCTAATCAGTTAAGACATGATAAGTTCTAATCTTATTACATAGTACTTTCCATCTACACAACTAGTCCTATCTCTTGCATGATTAGATACATTGTCCTGCACTGTAGTTTCATGTTAGATACGTCTAGATGTTCTACCCCTACCCGGAGTAGTCCATGCCGTTATTAGACCCATGGATGTAGATCCGTCACATCACATCAAGGAGGATCTCAGACCATTGATTTATCAAGCAATAGCTTGATACAATTGTTTAAGTTTGTATTCCTTCTGATTTTCTCTACAAGTGTAGCCTTAGGCTAAAGTTTAGCCTTAGGCTAAAGTTTAGCTGACTCAAATGAAGAGGCTAAAGTTTAGCCGACTCAAATGAAGAGGCTAAAGTTTAGCATCTAGGATGTTTGGATGGGAGGCTAAAATTTAGCACCTAATAAGCAAAATGACTCCCATACCCCTCCTTTCCTCCTCCCGCGCTGCCCCTCCCACTCTCCCGCCCGCGCTTCCCCTCCCGCCTGCGCGCACTGCGCTGTCCCGCGCTGCCTGGGCTCGCATGCATGCATGCACTATTGCTGCCTTTTTTGCTCAACGTTGCATGCACTCGTGGCCCGCCTTACATGCACCCGCGCCTCCTTGCATGCATGCACGCAAGCACTTGTCCGCGGTTGCTGCCTCCCTTTCTTCTACGCACTACTTGTTGCCTCTCGTCATTTTGCCTCTTGATTCTTCTCCTCTCTCTTCTTCTCTTTCTCTTTCACTCTTACGACAGTGCATGAGAAGGAAATATTATGTCTATTACAATGTCCAATAACCACGAAATGAAACTAAAAATACATTATCATTACAACATTGAAATCAATTTTTTATGACCTATTGTACAAGGCATGAGCTATTTCATCTCGAAATGCATTCATGTTGCTATCTTCATCTCCTACTTGGGTACTTGTCCCATCTCCTCCACAGTTTGAAGTTCCAGGCATTGGAATAAAACATTCATCACTATCGCACAAATCAAATTCCCTATCGGCAATACCATTCTCTCGAATAAAATTGTGAATTGCCATGCATGCCACGATAATTTTGCTTTGCTTGTGCATCGGAAAACTTGGTATACCCAACAGTATCCTCCACTTTATCTTCAAAACTCCAAAGGACCTCTCGATAACATTTCTAAGGGATGAATGTGCATAATTAAAGGTCTCTTGCATAACTTTGGGCATTGGACCACTACGAAACTCCGGTAGATGGTACTTCGTACCCTTGTAAGGTGCTAGGTAACCGGGACGGTTAGGATACCCTAAGTCAACTAGGTAAAACTTGCCTACAAATGAAGACAAACTTGTTAGGTAAAAGAACTAGACAACATGTATGCACAAATGTAGATACTATCGTATAGAAACTAGTGTACCTGTAGGAGGATGTGGAAACTTGTCACCATATTGTTTTATGGCATCACTGAACACTCTCATATCATGGACCGATCCAGGCCATCCACTAACAACAAATGTAAACCTCATGTCGAAGTCACAAATAGCTAGCACATTCTGTGTGGTATACCCATGTCTCCCTGTATATTGCATCACCTTATCACTTGGCACCACAACTGGTACATGTGTGCTATCTATAGCTCCTATACAGTTGTTGAAATATGGAGCAAACCGAGGGTTTAGTAATCTTTTGTGCACCGTCTTAAATTGAGGGTCAAGTGGCCTAATATTATCTACTGCTAGCTTAAGAACAGTGCATAACACTTTGTCGAACGTACGGCTTATTATCTCCAACGACCTCACAAATCGATCCTCAACTTGCCTAAGTGACTGCGGTGCACTAAGTATCCATAGGAACATTCCTAAAGCCTCTACTGTTGACATATCTTGAGTCCCTCTCAAACCAGAGGAGTCAACCAATAAATCATGAAGTTGATGAAATAATGGGCAACTCATCCTAAACATGTTATACTTGACAGTGTTTCATTTACCCATTCAATGCTCGTCACAGTTGCAACCCTCCTTGGAGCTTTGTGTATGGAAGATTCATAGTACATATCGAACATTAACATCATATTGGCGAACTCCCGATTCCTCTTACGACAGTGCATTATGAACTCCATAGTTTCATCTTCACTAGATAAATCTTCCATAGTATGATTATCCTCATCATCACTTGAAAACTCAGTTGAAGAATTAGCATCCTAAATCATAAACAATGCAAAGGTTAGTACTGTTAGAGCATCAGGTTAGCACATATCAATCACTAAGACAGCAACACACTATTCATTTTATTCAAACAGTTCTTAGCAGCAAAGTAGCAAACAACTCAGTTCATTATAAAGCTAACATTATGACATTTCCAACAATGATCAACAGGCCCTAAACTAATACAGCTTGTGTTCCTCGCACCATCTCTTTAAGAAAATCAGCCTAGCTTCAGGAGTTGGGACATTGCAGAAGAACTCTCTGTGTAGTCCGTCTTTAAAAAGGGTCAGACAAGCATAGTACTCAACACTATCAGGAGCAGCACCACATTCTAAGGCCAATTCTTGACACTTCTTCAACTTTGCTCTTTCCTTCAACTCCTTAGTAGCTTTCTCGTCCACCTTCTTTTTCAACATCTTGTGATGCCTAGCATCAGATTCAACCCATTTATTCAACATCTTATCCATAACCTGAACCATAGGGCTCTTGGACTTCTTTCCAGGACTTGTGGCAGTGGACCTAGTGCTAGTACTACTAACCCTCTTCCTGCTATTAGTACTAATTGGGTTGTCATCACAATCAAAAGGGAACCCCTGTTCTCCATGAAGTTCTTCATCTTCTCCTTCTTCCTCTTCTTCATCTTCTGATCCAGGTATGAAGGAGGTAGACCCATCTACTACAACCTCATGGAATATCTCCTCTAGCTGATCAATATACTCTAGAACACCATATTTGAATTTTTTACATTCTGATTTGGAACCCTGCAAAACAAATACATGTTGAGGTTACAAAACTTCATAATACAGGAATACATGGACAACACTGAAATGGTACTTACCTTTGTGTTTTGATCCCACCACCAATCTGGAGCTGTGATAGTACCATTCGAAGTCCTGCCCAAGACACTTTCTGTCTACAAGCCCCTCCAGAAAGTGTACAATGTTTTCAATCCATGTAGCCTATTCCTGAACTACCTCCTTTCATGTTTCAATCCAGTTGCTAAGAAATATTTTTCTGCAATTGTTTTGTAACCTCTTGCGGATATGGTAGCTTTGTGACAATTCCCTTCTCTAATTTACTCAACGCACAAATTACAGAACAAAAGTGTATTTGGTTCTGACCAAGATGCCTTGTCACCTTTAATCTAGTGCATACACACAAGGATATAAAAAATTCATACAAAACAGCTTAGCTACTCTTACTAGCATCAGCACATGAACAGGTTCATATGGTACTCATACAAATGATGGTACTGCTGCCAATGAAGCACGACTGGATTACTCATACATATCCTTGTGCCAATGAAGCACATGAACATATTCATATGCCAATGAAGCACTGCTGCCAATGATGGTACTCATACATATTAATCTAGCTACTCTTACATAGCTTAGCTACTCATACAAATGATGGTACTGCTAGATTACTAGAAGAATCAGCAATCAAATGAAGCATGAGTATCATCATTTGAAGCATCAACACAACAATCAACATGTCTAGATTACTACAACAATCACCAATCAGAACATTGCCTACCATCATTTGAAGCATCAACACAGCAATTAGGACATTGACTACCATCAATTCAAGCATCAACACAGCATAATTGCATACACATATAAGCTGCAGTTCAAGTTTAGATCAATACCTTAGAAGAGCCAGGAAAGATCACTTCGACGCCATCAGCAACATCTGGAGCGTTTCCTTCGTCAGCGTACAAGAAACCTTCCTCATCAACACTGGCTCCACGTTGACAACGCCCACCGGCACGTCCACCGCCGTCGGCACCACCATCAGACGCGGATCCAATGAACAGGTTCCTAGTCACGCGCCCACCACCTCTGCTACAGCCACTGCCGCCGCCACGGATTGCACCGCCACCTCTGCTTCTCCCGACGCCACATCCTCTGTTCCCCCCGGTGCCGCGAACCTTGCTCCCCCCCTGCGCCGCCACCTCTTGTGCCGCCTCCTCCTCTGCTGCCTCCGCCGCCATTGCGGGGCACGCGAAGCCCAAGGGTGCGAGCACCGCGCCCTCAAGCAACTCCTCCGTCGTCACCCCGGAGGATGTCGGCGTACGAGGTGAAGGGGGGAACTCGTCAACCTGCGAGTTCAAATCCAAGGTCTGCATCCTGGATCCTAGCCCTTGGTATGAATCCGCCTGCGAGAAAAGGTCGAAGGCGCTAGAGGGAAAGGGCGGATCCGGCTGCGAGAAGGGGTCGTCGCCGTGGCCGTCCATGACCACGCGCGAGTGGGGCCTCTGGATCTGGATCTGGAGCGGCGTAGGGTGGGGACGACGCCGCTGCGCGTGGTGGGGAGGGATGGACGGAGGTGGGGTGGCGACGTAAGGAAGGCGGCGGGGTGGGGAAGAAAAGGAGGGCGACGGTTAGTGGAAGGGAGAGGATGGCAGAGGTGCGGTGAGGGAAGGGAGCGGCGGAGGCGTGTCGGGGCGTGGTGAGGGAAGGGAGCGGCGGAGGTGCGAGATCCAGACATGAGTGGATGAGGAACGGGAGTGGGGGAAGAAGATGGCGGTGCGCGTGCGGGAATGGAAGGAGAGATAAGGGGTGCGGGAGTGTACCGGGTGGAAAAATGGACGAGGGGGACCACTTTTAGCCCCTCTAGTCCATTTTAGCACTCCTTGGAAGGGCTAATGGATTGTGGGGAGCTAAAATTTAGCCCCTCCATTTTAACCTAGGTGTTTGGATGAGAAAACACCCCCTTACTCGAGCTATTAACGGCGTTCAGCTTCCTACTATGTTTCTAACTCTATCACCAAAAGTTAGTTTTATACCATAGGCTCAACTCCAATCCTATGGAATACACGTGGCAATTATAAATTTAAATCATATGTTAAGCGAGATGTCAGACTATTGATTTATCAGTTTTTTTAATGAGAAACCATTGATTTATCAATTGCTAGATACAATTGTGTATAAGTTTGTTTTTCTTCTGATTTTTCTATAGGTTCTCGAAAACATTGTAACGAAGGCCCTATAGACTATAGTCTACGTAGAGATGAAGCATTGTGTGAACTCCTCTGCAGTTTTTCTTTAAAAAAATATCACCTAGTATAATTACTCCCACAGTCCCACTACTATAAGCAATGAATTTGTCATCATTTGATATATATAGTCGATTCAGGTACAGTTGTTGAGCAAGCATGGTGTGCATTCCATGATTGAGCAGACAAATTAAAATAGAATAACCAATAGGTGCGACACATCCTTCTTGGAACATGACGTTGGACTTGAGGATGACAGATCCATCGAAATCACCAGGGGATCGTTGCCGAGAGTCCCTGATGCGCTAACTATCTGTGTTTATACTAGCAACCTACTGACACATATCCCGAGGTAGAAGATTGGTTGGAGGGGTTTCATCGAGATCAGAAATTTGAAGGTGAATACAGACACGTTCGAACCGCTAAATAGCATAATACCCTACATCCTATTTAGATGATTGTGTTGAGTTGTATTGTGTTGCGTAATGTTTTAGAGGGATCCCTACCTTGCCTTATACATACAGAAGTAGGATTACAGGTCAGTTGTTACAAAAATCCTAGTCGGTTAAGATCTGATAAGTCCTATTCTTATTACATAGTACTTTCCATCTACCCAACTAGTTCTATCTCTAGCATGATCAACTATGTCATCTTGCCCCGTATTCTTTATATTAGATATTCTTTATATTAGATATGCATGCATGCCCCACCCCTATCTGGAGTAGTCCATGCCACGTCATAAGGCCCATGGATGTAAATCCATCACATCACATCACAGAGGATCACAGATCATTGATTTATCAATCAATAGCTTGATACAATTGTGTTCCAAAATTCTGTAACAAAACCCCTACAAACAACTCAACACGTGGAGCGAGCATTTGACTGCTTTATTAAACTCTTTTATAGTATCACAAGTTTAAACACAGATGCACAGATGCAAAGCTGCCGCTGATGAATCGACCCATCGTCGCGGGTTCGGCAGGCAGGGGCCATGCCCCCCCCCCCCCCCCTAATTATCTATTCATCAATTATTTAGACTAATCACTAATTACTTAGGATAATCACTACCATTTAGCTTTAAATTAATGTTTTTCCTAGTAATTAAGTCTTCTAATTCTTCAATAGTAACTGTTGCCGCCGTTGGGCCCCCCGCGTCTAATTGCTGGCTCCGCCCCTGCGATCGTCTGCCCACAGCCAAATACCTGGCCATGACGTTTGGTAAAAAACCGACACATTTGTAAGGACGACACCGGTGCCGCTTCTACATGCCATCTCGTAGCATCATCAAGGCGATTTAACAAACATGTATAATGCATGATCTTACTGTAAGAAGTGAAGTTCTTCCTGTTTACTTTGGCCGTCATGCATGACCTACGTCGTATTGGCCAGGCAGCATGCATCAGCTTAGCATCAAAGCATGTGAGTAAACTACACAAAAAAATTTGTCAGGATAGCTAATTAGCTAGTGCAATATTCTAAGCAATACTTCCTCCGTTCCAAATTGTAGATCGTTTTAATTTTTTTAGATTTATAGATATTATTATGCACCTAGACATACACTATATGTAGATGCATAATAATATCTATGAACCTGTAAAAAATCTAAAACGACCTACAATTTGGAACGGAGTGCCATCAGAGGCAGCATCGTGATGCGTTGATGCCTAAATTAAGCACACAATCATTGCACCGCGTCACGTTCACCAATATTCCGACCTATACGAAATCAGCCACAACGTCCAGCCAAGAAGCGTATAACTTCTTCACGTCACGCCCAGCACTTTGACTGCTTTGAATTCGTATATCTATATCTATACCTAATGTTATATTAAAGCAATTAATGCTTTTACCAAAATTTTAGATATACCTTATATTATATTAAAGTAAGTAACTTTTTATCCGTCGTGGTTATTTTAAAAAAAATTCCTCAGCTTTCTTGAAATCAACCCGCAGTCCAAATGCTGAAGAGAGGGGGCTCGGGTGGAAAAAAAAAAAGGAAGGGAGGAGGTTAAAGAGAAAAACGCTTCTCCTTTCGAAACAGACGAGGGGGATTGGTCGCGTGCGGCGGCCGGATCGGGGCGCCCTGCCGCTGCCCCTGCGCGCGGCCTCGGCGGCATTGCCGGCGCGTGCGCGTCGTCCAGAAAGAGGTCACCACAGCGGAGCCAGAAGTCGGCGAGCTCCCCGTCCGTCGCGTCCAAGGGCAGCGCCGTCGGCGCAAGGATGAGCTTCGCGTCGGAGTTCTCCGGCTTCGGCGACTCTGACTCCGAGTCCAGCGGCAGCGACGGTTACTCGGTGAAGGAGGGGAAGCGTTTATCTGTATTCCTCGCACGCACGGTACATCTCTATTTCTCTCTCCTCATCTCCTGCCCATAAAAGAAATCTTCAATCCATGGGCATATATTATAGAATTTGGTTCCGGCTCTAAAAAATCGATCGCCCATGTTGTGACGATTCAGGCCATCCCTTTTTCCCCTTGATTCGTGTTCTATTGAGCAGATCCAAGGCACGGAGCCTGCGAGACGATCTAATGGAGAAACGCTAGAATCGAGTACCCTGCCGCCCAAATTAAGTGCTCATTGAGTCATTGTTGGAATCGAGATCTCCCTCACCCAATTCGAGTTTCTTAGTGCCGCAATTGAGATCCACATCACCTGAATCGAGATCCTTGCACAAGAATTTAGCTTTGGCCTTCGCCCTCGAGCAAGCCATGGCCCAGATCGAGGTTCTCGTAGCTCCGGCCTGGGAGAGCCGGAGGGGCACCGCTAGAGGAGAAGCGGATTAGAGGGCGACCACACCGCCAAGAGCTAGCGCCAGCTGAGGCATCGACGATGCGGGCACCTGCGCCATGTGGTGGCAAGAGGCTCAACGCCATCGAGGTGGTGCCGGTGGTGGCCCCTGCTCGTCGGGGTAGAGTGGAGACAGAAGGAAGAGGAAGCAGAGAGCTGGGGAACGCTAAGAAGGAAGGTATCTTGCTTAATTGCATCTTTGGTGTTGTAGCACGAACAATAGGAATTCAGGCTCTTGATTGCAATGTCATGACAATTGCCATTGCCGTGCATCTGTTGTCTTGCAGAATTCCAGTGCAGGATTATTTTTTTGATGGGTCTTTCTGGCCACGTTTAGTTCACTTCAAAATCTCAATTTTGGCACTATGCAAAAAGAAGATTCCCCATCACATCAAATTTGCGGTACATGCATGTAGTACTAAATGTAGACGAAATCAAAAACTAATTGCATAGTTTTGTTGTACTTTGCGAGATGAATCTTTTGAGCCTAATTAGTCAATATTTGGATAATAATTCACAAATATAAACGAAACGCTACAGTGTTGCTACAGTAATTTTGACACCCCAAAATTGGGCAGCTGTCGATCTGATGCTCTATCATCAGACGACTGCGATGTACCATGTGGAAACATTACATGCGTGATGGCATGGGCAGCACTGCATCCTCTGAAGAACAGCATCACCTGTTTAGTTCACCCCCAACTTCCAACTTTGACACTATGCAAAAAGAAGATTCCCCATCACATCAAACTTGCGGTACATGCATGGAGTACTAAATGCGGACGAAATTAAAAACTAATTGCACAGTTTTGTTGTACTTTGCGAGGCAAATCTTTTGAGCCTAATTAGTCAATGTTTGGACAATAATTCATAAATACAAACGAAACGCTACAGTGTGCTACAGTGCTGTAACATTAATTTGGCACCTCCAAATTTTGGCAACTAAACAAGACTTGTTTGTGGCAGGGAAAAGGGTTCAGAGGCTCAGAGCAAGCGCGTGGTTGACCAGCTTCTGCTGGTTGCTTTCTGCTTTTCTTAAGGAGGACGCAACCTCGAATCATGCGGGCGCCGTTTAGACCATGCATTTCTTTCAAAAATCATACGGGAGTAAAAAATGGACTTATGCAGACTGTCTGCTCCAAAATTACGGGCTAAACTAAAGTGCTTCAGTTCTTACACGATCTAGAGTTTATAGGCTAAAACAAAAGTTGAAACATGATGTCATACGTGCAACCACTACCAGTCCACCCCAAGCTTGAGCTCTAACAGTTCTTAGAAGTGAGTGACCGGCCGATTGGTCAGCAGGACCTCAGTAGTGCCCGGCCCAAGAGATCCCAAGTTTGATTCCAAATTCAGTTGTTGGCGGTACGGTGCACACAGGTCTGAACAAAAAAGAAAGTGAGAACAGGAACCTAGCTAGAATCATCAGAATGAAGGTTTTGTTGAATTGTACTATAACCCATATAGAAAGGTCAGCTGTTCATGGGAGGTAAAAAAAATTAGCATGCAATGAATGTACATGTACGCATTTTGTTTACTCAAATTAGCTATTTAGTTTGCAAACTTTAGGATCATTTATCGATGTTAAAGAAACATAACATGTATGGGAGTCGATACATACTAGAATATAAATTTACTGCCTTCATCCCAGTACAAGTGCACTGGAAGGATTTGAAAGAAAAATTAGTATGGACAGCAAATGACAACATAGGAAAGAGCGTTGGATGCGAGGCAAGCAGAAGCTAGCGGTGATGCGAGTGGTGGGGAAAAATCGGAACGAGCTGTGGAGAAGAAACAAGAACGTTTTAACTTTTTATGCGGACGGCTGATATATGGGTGCTTCAGGCTTTTTTTACAGATGGGGCTACAGTATGCGCAACAGACTGGAACATCATTGGACCGATAGGCTCCAGCTTGTGTGTTTATTTTGGGACCTTTTTTTGAACTATACAAATGCAGTTAAATTGGGACGGAGGTAGTACATGAGGTTAGAAAATGTTGCACGCCGAGTAGCGTAGGTGCATGTCGGAGAAATAGGTCCACCCTTGCTAATAATGCATGTAGACCACGCTCGCACAATTGTGATGCTTGCTAGACTGAACCATGTATGAAATATAATCCTCACATACTCTAAGATTAAAATTAGAATGGTTGCATGGTACAAGTATGTACCTATTTTTGTTACTAGGAATCACTTTCTTAAATAAAAAGTGTAATAAGTATAAGTCGAACAAGTATGTTAAGTCAAAATTCTATTGATCTTCTAGCAAATGCATAGAGATCCGTTATAATAAAATATAGTAGTAGAAATAAAAATACACGAGTTTTAGAATATACAACCACATTTCACCGGAGCAACGCACGGATATTTTGCTAGATGCAAAGCTGCTGAATTGACCCATCGTCTGCACGTACTCCTAGCCCTATGGTCGCGTTCGACGCCTGCAATCCTCCGCCGGCCGGGCGGCGACACGGCGTCGTCGTCGTCGATCTCTAGACTCTAGCTCGCGAGGTAGAGCTCCATAGCTACCAGAAAACGCATGCGACTTCAGGTTCATCTCCTACGTGAGTCCATCCGTCACTTTCCGTGCTCACCAACGTCGGTACTGGGGTTTTAGCTAGTCAATATAATGCGTTGATCACATGCATGTGTGTTGTAACATGTTGCTCACGTAGCTATCGATCCAGAACACAAGTGTCACTGTGCATGTGTCTGCTTCTACTGGTTGAGTGCTTCTAGGGCACGTATATCCAGTTACGTGCACAAGCTCAACTGACCTATGTGGTGATGAGGTATTTAAAAAGAAGCTTGAATTTTTCTCTTTCCTGATATTTACCGGTTCTACATTGGTTTCGTACATTGACTATCTCATTTGAAAGAAGCTAACATGTGTGGCAATCTAATACGGATTGAATGGTACAAGTGTGTCAAAATCTTCTACTCTCTGCTGTATGGATGTGCATAACTAGGGGAGGGGGGGGGGGCATTTTCAAGACAGTAAGGTCACAGACCTTCACTCAAAAATTTTAGCTAATTTTCACCATTACATGCGTCAAAAATTCTGCTAACTTTTAAGACGTGTCATCTCTCAGGTTGAGCTTTTTTAGGTACACAATACTACCACTTATAGTGGTATATTTTAGTATAGAGAAGGTCTAACCGTTCAAGTAATTTAGTAATTATTACATTGTAAGAAGTGAGATTCCAAATAGAATGGACTTGTAGATTTTATACTAGTATCAAAAAAATATCATAGTGATGTCATTTTGTGTTCTTTTACCATAATACCATTACCCATACCGTATGTGAAGTTTTCAGTAGTATACAATTATTAATCTTGATCCTCAGATATTTTTATACTAGTCCTTTTCGAATACTAGTATAGTCTAGTATTGTGCATCGTAAAATTAG
This sequence comes from Setaria italica, assembly GCF_000263155.2. Taxonomy (NCBI): domain Eukaryota; kingdom Viridiplantae; phylum Streptophyta; class Magnoliopsida; order Poales; family Poaceae; genus Setaria; species Setaria italica. The sequence continues at coordinate 5,789,098 of NC_028455.1, read as the reverse complement.
AGCTCCTCAGATTTTGCTTAAGGTACGCGCTTGTGTATAATCCGGTTATGTAGAGTCCAAGAGTGTTTTAAAGTTTTAGTAATAATCTTGGAATTGATAAACTTTCTTTATGAAAAATGTATAGTTCATTCCAAAGACAGGTCAGTTTCTCATGTTTCGTGTGACACACGTCAGTACAGGAAAAGTCCCTACTACCGAATCTAAACCCCATTAATCCCGATTGTTGGACCGGTAGTACGAATTTGGGACTAAAGTTCCCAACGCAGGTAACTCACCTGGTACTAAAACAATCTTTTAGTAGCGGTTGGTAAACCAAATAGTTCAAAATATTATTCAAATTTGGTAAATTATAAGCCATGTGATTTTTCACGCAAATTTTATGCGTGCGTGGGACATTAACTGTGTGTATTTCCCTTTCAATAATACCTAGAATTATATTACCTCTTCTTAGGCAACCATATCTCTTCAACAAAGATATTGTCCTTCATTGGACCTTCCAGAAAATCAACAAAGAATCAAATATATGTGTTCTATACTTGGTCCACAACGATCTAATCCTGCATGATCTCAGCGGTCGTCTTCTTGATGAGCTCCCACGCACTCCGGACGTGCCTCTCTTCCTGCAGCGACGACCCCACCGCGAACCGCAGCACGAACTTGCCGCCGACCACCGTGTGCGCCAGGTACGCCTTCCCGGTCCTGTTCAGGCGTTCCATGAGCTCATGGTTGGCCTCGTCGGCGTCCTCCTCCGTCATGCCGCCGTGAGGCTTGATCCTGAAACAGACAAGGGCGAAGTTCCTCGGCACGACGACCTCGAACCTGTCATCGGACCTGACATTTTCCTCGAACATCTTGGCCATGGCAACGTCGCTGCGGATGTGCTCCTGGAGCTTGGCGGCGCCGTATGTGCGCATGACCATCCAGAGCTTGAGCCCCCGGAATCGGCGGCCGACGCCGACCTGCATGTCCTTGAGGTCGGTGACGGCGCCGGAGTCGCTGGCGTCGTTCTTGAGGTACTCCGGGTTGGTCTCCAGCGAGTCGGTGAGCCGGTGCGTGTCGCGGACCCACAGGCAGGTGCAGTCGAGGCACGTCAGCAGCCACTTGTGCGGGCTCATGCTGATGGAGTCGACGCGCTCGACGCCGGCGAGGTGGTGCCGGAACTCCGGGCAGATGCACGCGCTGCCGGCGTAGGCGGCGTCGACGTGCACCCACGCGTTGAACAGCGCGGCGGCGTCGGCGATGGCTCCGACGGGGTCGACGGCGTTGGAGGAGGTGGTGCCGACGGTGGCGCAGATGTAGGTCGGCACGAGGCCGGCGGCGACGTCGGCCTCCATGACCTCGAGGAGCTTCGCCGGGTCGAGGGCGTAGTCCGTCTCCGGGCCGGTGGGGATGGAGCGGATGTTGGCCGGGTCGAAGCCGGCGAGGCGGCACGCCTTGAAGAAGGTGGAGTGGGTCTGGTCGGCGGCGTAGACGGCGAGGCGTGGCAGGCCGGCGACGCCCTCCGACCCGCTCCGGCGCAGCGCGGCGTCGCGCGCGGCGACGAGCGTGACGAGCATGGCCTCGCTGGTGGTGCCGAGGATGACGCCGCCGCCGGTGCCGCGGCCGGCGGCGGTGCGGTTCATGAAGCTGGCCGGCAGGCGGAGGAGCTGGGCGAGCCAGTCGAGCGCGAGGACCTCCATCTCGGTAGCGGCGGGGTTAGCCTGCCACGTGAACCCCACGGTGTTCATCGCGGAGGCGATGAGGTCGCCGGCGATGGCGGCGGCGCTGTTGGTCGATGGAAAGAAGGCGAAGAAGTTGGGGCTGGCCCAGTGGGTCATGCCGGGGACGACGGAGGCTCTGAGCTCCTTCATGGCGACGTCGAAGGGGGCGGAGTTGGTGGGCGGCGCCGCCTGCAGCTCGTTCTGCAGGTACCCCGGCTTGACGTCGGGGAGCACGGGCAGGGACTCGAGGGACTTGTAGTAGTCGGAGATGAAGTCGACGGCCTGGCAGCCTCCAACTAACGCGATTCCCGGCATCCAGGAAAATTGTGTTGAACACATGTGCCTTAGCATGCATTTCAATTATACAAGAACCTACATCTATAATTTTGTCTAAAAAGTTTACAAGTTATTATGCATGGAGAAAGGTCAACTTTTGATTTTAGAGTTTAGAAGTTTATACGGTGATTACTTTTTATATTTTATATGAGGTAATCTTAAATTTACATCTAGCTAGCTCGCGAGCTAACGAGTTGGCTCGAGCCATTAACGAGCTGAGCTGAGCCAGCCTTTTTACTCATTTTTGTTAACGAGCCAAGCCGAGCTAGCTCGTTAGACTAACAAACGAAACCGAGCTGAGCCGAGCTGGCTCGACGTCCAGCCCTACCGGCAACCTACCGAGGGATACACCGAGGTACAAGATTGGTTGGAGAGGTTTTGTCGAGATCGGAACTCGAAGGTGAACACAGACATGATTTAGACATGTTCGGACCACTATATAGCGTATTATCCTAGTCATGTTTGGAGAATTGTATTGCATTGGGTTGTGTGATGCTTCAGAAGGGGTCTCTACCTTGTTTTATATATCTAGGGAAGGATTACAGGTTGATTGTTACAACTAATCAGTTAAGACATGATAAGTTCTAATCTTATTACATAGTATTTTCCATCTACACAACTAGTTCTATCTCTTGCATGATTAGGTATGGTCCTGCACCGTAGTTTCATGTTAGATACGCTTAGATGTTCTACCCAGAGTAGTCCATGCCACGTTATTAGACCCAGGGATGTAGATGTGTCACATCACATCAAGGAGGATCTCAGACCATTGATTTATCTAGCAATAGCGATACAATTGTTTAAGTTTGTATTCCTTCTGATTTTCTTTATAAGTGTTCCGAAACCTGATGATTATTAACAAAGCCCCTGTAATCACTACGGGAAAGCTAAAAATTGCCGAGTGTATTTTTTTTGCCAAGTGTTTTTTTTCGAGCACTCGGCATACAAGCTCTTTGCCGAGTCCCAAGTCAAAAACACTCGGCAAAAACAAAACACTCGGCAAAGAGGGGGGTTTGCCGAGTGTCAAAAAAAACACTCGGCAAAGAGGGGGGTTTGCCGAGTGTTTTTTTTACACTCGGCAAAAAAATAATTTTTTTCCTCTTTTCACCACGAAATTTTTTCTACTTCCCACATACAACATGTGGTACTCCATGTTAAAATTTGGTATATTTTTGGATTTATTTGCTATATTTATTTAATTAATTGCATTTCAAGGGAATTTTTGGTATAAGTCAAATTTGAACTGCAAGTGATTCAAATTATGGAACAAAATGAGTAGAAAAATGATATTCATGTTTTTCGGCCCAATTTGAGACCTGACCCATGAAATGACAAGAAATTTCGAACATCTTGTTCAGGAAACACGACCACGAACGTGTGGCAGTGGTATTTTTAAATTATAAAAAAAACAAGCAAAGTCTGAAAATCATGAGATTTGTCATGATGTGATGATATCATAGGTGGAGGCTGTGGAAAAAAATTGAGAATGTTTTCCACATTTTGTTACGTACGATGTTTACAAACCGAAGTATTTCAGAAGAAAAATAGGAACGTTGAGAAGGATTGCATAAGATTTGGAGTCAAAATGACGATCGAGTTTTGATTTGAGTACAAAACTTTTTGTACAGTTAATAGAGAATATATATTATTTCATGTAAATTTTTGATAATTTTTTGAAACTGTTAGATATTTTTTAAATTTTTTTAAAATAGCTTTGCCGAGTGTCTAAGTTAGACACTCGGCAAAGAACCCTTCACCGAGTGTCACCCCTAGGACACTCCGCGATAAGTCCACGGCCGCCAGGGACTTAAGTCCCGGCCGCACCGTGTCACTACTCCCACCCGCATCACTACTCCCACCCCTCACTACTCCCCCCGTCACTCCCACCCGCGTCACTACTCCCACCTCTTCCTCTCTCCCTCCCGCCGCCGCCCGCCGCCCGGCGCCCCCCGCCGCCGCTCGCCGCCCGCCGCCCGGCGCCCCCGGCCCCGCCGCCCGGCGCCCGGCCCCCAGCCCCCGGATCTGCCGCCGCTCGCCCGGATCAGCAGGATGTGCTGGTGGCGCATGACTTTTTTTTTATTTTTTTCAATAATTGTTGCCGAGTGTTTTCTGGGTACTCGGCAAAGTCTTTGCCGAATGCCCGACACAAAACACTCGGCGAATCAGTGTTTGCCGTTAGGATTTTTACCGTGTGTCACTCGGCATCTTCCCTGTTTCCCGTAGTGAATGTAGAGATGAAGCATTGTGTGACCTCTTCTGCAGTTTTCCTAAAAAAAACATATCACCTAGTATTTAATTACTCCCACATATCACCTAGTTTCCCGAAACAATGAATTTGTCATCATATCATATCAAGATATATATAATCGATTCAGGTATAGTTGCTGCGTTAGCGTCGCGTGCATTCCATGATTGAGCAGACAAATTAAAATAAAACAATAATCGATACGTGCCTGCACGCGGCGCACCGCGCGCGTCAGATCACAATAAACAACTCAACACGTGGAGCCCGCGGGCATCTGACTGCTTTGTTAAACTCGTACATAGCATATCAGTAACACAGATGCAAGCTGCTGATGAATTGACCCATCCTAGTGTGCACTCCTGCATATGGTCACAGCGCCAAAAGTCCAGATACGACAATACTTTCATTTTATTTGTACAACAAAAAAATATGTCACGTGTCCACAAACAAGTTACTGAACCATGCATATATATCTAGCCATGAATCGGTTCCTTTGTTAATTATTATTGCTCCCTCCATTCCAAATTATAGGTCGTTATGATTTTCTAGATTCATAAATTTTGCTAAATCTAAATGCATAACAAAAATTATAAATTTAGAAAAAACTAAATGATCTATAATTTTGGACGGAGCAAGTACATATGACGCTTGGTACAAGAACCAACACATTTGCAAGGACACTGGTGCCACTTCTACATGCCATCTCGTAGCTTCGTCGAAGCGATTTAACGAACAACATCTATAATGCATCGTACAAACATCTATAATGCATCTATAATATTATTGTACGAAGTGAATTGATGAAAGTTGCTGTTTAATTTCGATGTCATGCATGACGTCGTAATGCTGGCCAGGCAGCACCAGCTAGCATGAAGCATGTGCGTGAGGATAGCTAATTAGCTAGTGCAATATTCTAAGCTATACCAGCTCGCACGAACACTATTAGAAAATAGAGTATTCGTCCTCTAAATCAATACCGGCTGCTTTTAATTTTGACATACGGCCTTACGGCTAGTCCCTTTAGTACTGGTGTTGACATATCCCTACCGAGCATGTCAAAAATGGTGTTGACATATACCCACTGGGCATGCTAAAAATGTGTTGACGCAAAATCCTGACGGTGGTGGACCCTCTATCACCACATGAGATGGGAGATCTGCTTAACTCCAGTGCAGAATCCAAATCGGCGCGTATGGTGTGCGCGGGCGTACCAATCAGTTTGACCATTGGAGATAATTCTCTCGAAGTTCGATGGAGTTGGCCGATCGGGCCGATATGATACTTGATGAGATAACCATTGGCTAGAGAGATGATAGGAGATAGAGCGCCGTCGAGTTACTGCTCCACCATAGCCAGAGCCACAAGCCGATGAGATCTAAACTAATGTCACCACCAATATTTTTAGACGAAACCACAGCGATGCGCCCGGTAGTTGCAGCCTAGAAACACTCAGCAGGACATCAATCTAAACCCCACCAGCCGATGAATCTAATCACAATGAAACTCAATTCCGACGGCACTCGAGGGGTAACTAAGATTAAGATGCAACAAGCTATTAAAAACAGATCTATCGTCTATTCCGACAGAATTAATAACAATTAATATGTTGTAAACGGCAAGACGATAGAACAGATAAATATCAGCCGACGCAATCTTAATCAAGGCAGGATAACTAGTGAATATCATAGATCGAGACAAAAGCAATGCGCCGTAAGTCAAAGATCCAAAATACTCGATAACTTGTAGATGAAACTAGATGAAACCACAGCGATGCGCCCGGTGGTTAAAGCCTAGAACACCTGGTGATGAAACTTGCAGCTCGCCGGAGATCGAGGTCGATGCAGCCCAGCTTGCTAGAAGGAACTCGTCGAGAAGCTACATTACTCCTACTCCTAGGGCAATGGCGTGAAGCCGAAAGGTAAAGGTAAATATGTTGTATTATTGATCGTGTGATGATTCTACAATGACCGGAGGTACATATTTATACTCTGAACTAACAACTCCTAGAAGGAACCGTATCAAAACTACCCGATACGAAATATCTAAACAAAAAGAAATATTAAGATACACGAACTCTAATTTTCCTTACGTAAAGTCCTAATTAATTAAGTTTCCTTTTTCGTATTTTTCTTCGTACTGCCATCAGGTCTTTGCTCCTTCTTTCTTCCACACGTGAGCCTCTAATATGGCTTGCTTATTTCAACCAACTTGCATGTACGATATCAGATTTTTCCTTGATCAACTCATATATTGATTAGTACCTTCTAATTATACGCATGCAGAGAATAGTTGCATATGACACCGATGGCCTCATATTCCGTATCAAGGGATTCGATTAAAATTTGATATCAACAACTGGTTATAGTGGTTATAGTACTTTAGTACCAACATAGCAATATTGATTGCGCAACTGGAACCGATACTGAAGATCGTTTCTTTAGCTGTGAAAAGTTACGCTTCTAAAAACTAATTACCTCGAACGCCATATAATTCCCTTCTGCCATTCAAAAGCTTTGCCCCCATTGTTCCGACCTATCCTAAATCAAGTCATTCCAAGAACTTTGACTGCTTTTAATTCGTACATTGTATTTAAATATAAACCCAGATGCAAGCTGCTGAATTGACCCATCGTCTGCATGGTCACAGCCAAAAACGTCTGCGTGTACTAAACGGTATAGGTCGCGTTCGACGCCGGCAATCCTCCGCCGGCCGGGGCGAGATACTACGGCGTCGGCGTCGGCGTCGATCTCGGTCGTAGCTAGCTAGCAGAAGACGCATGCGAATTCAGGGTCACTTCCTACGCGAGTCCATCCGTCACTTTCCGTGCTCACCAACGTCGTCAAGGTATAGTACAGTGCTGGGGTTTTAGCTAGTCAATGTAATGCGTTGATCACATGTGTGCTGTAACGCGTACGCTGCACGCGTAGCTATCGATCCAGCTAGCGCATGCATGTGTATGCTTCTACTGGTTGGTTCGATCGGTCCGTTAATTTGGACGTATATCCAGTTACGTACACGGAGCTCAAACTGACCCATGTGGTGAGATATTTGAAAAGAAGCTTGAATTTTTCTCTTCCCTGATATTTCACTCTTGCTTCGTGTGACATACGTCATCTTCTCCTGAGCATTTATTTATGTATTAAAAAAAAGGTCCGTACGTGTGGGAAAGCGTTCGTTGACCCGTTTGCCATTTCCAACCTTTTTTGCGTTTCCAACTTTACTTTAAACGGTCCTCGGAAGGTTAACCAAACAACTTTTGCTCCCAACTCTTTACCATTTCTAGCTAATTCAAGTCAAAGGTGTCGTGGCTTGAATCTGCAGTCGTCGTCATGCGAGCAGCAGCCTGGTCTGCTACATAGACATCGTCGTCGTCGATCATCAGCAGATCCTTCTTACCGTGACCAAAAATTTTAACATTAAAAGGTCACTTTTTTACCATACATGCGTCGTTAGTTTCTGCTAGCCAGCTGCAACTGGAAGGCCGGCAATAAGGTAGGTAGGATGGCCGGCAATAAGGTATAGGTAGGTAGGATGACCGAGCAATACCATATGTGAGCCAAGTCGTTGGACTAGACGTGGTCGATTTCTTTAGTGCAGGTCTGAAAAATGACCGGGGAAAATCAGCTGTTCACATGGTTCATGCATCATGATCGATTACTCGTTGCTTCTGATCATTAACCAGTCGATTTCTTTAAGGCGCCGTTTAGATCCATGGAATTGAATTTCATTCTACTAATTATAATTTAGACACAAATTAATTAAGCTAATATAATTGTATGTGGAATGTATTTGTATATTATTATTGGCGATATGGGAGAGATACTTATGAGCTGCACTTCTGCTATAGGGAAGCGAGTCCAAGAGCGTGCTATAAGAATTGAATTCCATTCTAATAATCATAATCTATAGAATCAATTTCCATCTCCCACCCATAAATTTAAGATAGGCTTATATCTAAACTTTGGAAAGTTGTGGAATGCCATATTCCAAGATAAATTAGCCTACTCCATTAAGTACATTCCAATTCCTTTAAATGAAGAGATCCAAATGGGACCTAAGTTGTCTTTGCTGGTTTTGGCAGATCATCAGCCGGTGACAGGTCACAATTTTGCAGCTGCAGAATTCTTGGTTAACCAGCGGCAGGTTGACGTAATTGCGTCGTGAGTATTACCAATGTACTTCCCCCGTTCCAAAACAGTTGTGTTATTCTAGCTTTGTTCCAGCTAGTCAGACATTTCTATCTCTGACCATCGGTTTTTAGAAATTCATTCATTAGTTTAAGACACTATGATGTTTAAGCCTTGTGGTACTACAGCTAAACACAAGGACGGCGCCAGTTAATTTTTACGCATATCGTTTTAGGCTAGCCAGCTTGATTATTACGAGGGGAGTGTTCAAACCAAAAATTGGTTGTGCTTTTTTTTCTAGTCTCAGTTGAAATTTTCATCTAATAAAACTACTGTTCATCGATGTGTGTTTTCTTACTCCAGTCCAATTTGAGTCAAATTCGGCCATGTTGTATCTTAAATTAGCATAGGATAGGATCATCCACAAAATTGTTGGTCATTGGACGTGGATTAGATACAGATAATGGATATAGCTGCTGGGAAAATGATAAATGAGAAATAGATAACGAGAAATGGAAACAGCCCACAAGCCAAGGCCCATGAATAAAACAAACCACGAGCCGACGACACAGAGAACTGAACACTACAAGCCACAGTTTTGGCCTGTCCATGCAGGCAGGCCTTCAAAGTTAAGTGAGCTTGTTGATAGGCCGTTTGGGCTAAGTTTGGGAAATATATCTTCAGTTTTTTTTCAAAAACAAAGTATATCTTTAGTAGACCCGTGGCCTATATAGCGCAAGATGGCCCAACTTGTCAGTCCACAAGAACTGGGCCGGAACAAGCCAAAGCCCATGGTGGCCTGTCACAATCATGGACCGGAAGCCCAACTGTACATAATATATGGGCAGAACCGCAGAAGCCACCACTGCATCACGTTCACTGCTTAATGTGAAACGAACGCAATATGAGAACATGTTTTCTTTTTACTAGGATTGTGCCCGTGAGTTGCTACGGGCAACAAAACATTTATATTAAAATACATATAGCATTCAACAGGATAATAATAATGTGAAAATAAGCAAAATAAAATATTAAATAAATTCATTGGATTATTTACACCATAGATACCCATGTCACGGCACGAGTGCAAACTACAACGAGGAGCAAAAGGTAAAAAAAAACTCTATGCAAATGCTATCAGACTACTACTGCTGATAAAGATACATATTATTCATACATACAACACAGACTTGTAACTACAGAGTCGGGACAGTCTGTGGATCACATATACAATATAACAGATGAGTAAATGGATGTACACTTCACTGGTGGAACTACACAAATCACTAAAAAGAAGGTGCCGCTGCATCCTCTCAAAAATGGGAAGCAACCAAGTTCTCCTTCGCTATCAACAGCCTAACAGAGACGTAGAAAGAATACGTGAGACAAGGTTTAACGGCTAAACTGAAAAGGCTCAACAGAGCCGCTCAAAACTTTCCCCTGGTTCTGAGTATGAGCAAAGTAAGAACTTATTTTGACTTGAAATATTTCAATCTATTACGATAAGAAAGAAAGTGCACCAAGAAGAACAGGGTAACTAAAGTTCAAGCAGACCTTTGTTTGTCGTAATGAATGCATTTTTTTTTGCCAAACAATGAATGCATTTATAATTGCAAAGAAGTGCAACCACAATAGTACCTGTTATTCACTTATGCTCTACAACCCAGACAATAAATCATGATCTAGTTTAACTCACATTTTGAATTTTCACAGTACTCGTTTACACACCCAATTCAGTAGTGAAAATGTGAGCAAGGCACATGCTTAAGATAGTCCATCAAGCAGCGTAATTTCTATCCAAGACTGATTTACATTTATGTAACAATTCAGGAACCACATCACGTCATGGAAATGGAAGCATTTGAGCATGATTGCACAAACTTACAAGCTGAGGGATGAAAATAAACACATATGAGAGTTATGATCCCATATGCCACTACACAAATGCTATTTTACAAGGTCTAAACATTTGCTCAAACCAAGTCAGTAAAAAGTACAAACTCAGTGATACCTTAAGAACTGGTTCTCCTTGGTTTGATGTCTTGGATTCCTTCATAGCTTTCATTTGGGCTTTTTTTGCTCTCCCAGCTGCTGACTTGTCAAACTCTTCTTGTCTGAAGATTTAGAAAAAGAAAATCTGTCACAATTGGGACTAAGCTACCTCAGAGGCTGAGACCAAGAAATCACTATGAATTAGTATACAGTAAGAAAAATATAAATTAAATAATTCTTCCTAATCTAAAGTCTCATGTTTCTCTTAAAGTCAACCCCTCTCCAAGCTTGCCATGCAACCTCCTATACAGCTGGTGCACTGATGATCTAAGGATGAATTATGACAATAATACCTGAAGGTGCAGTCTTGAACGTCTGGACTTGAATTTCCTATGTAAGCTATAATCTAAGGTGAAATTTTTGTGTCTGATACACTTCTGACGACCTAATTCAGTAATCGATTCTAATCAGGTTGAAATTTAGGGAAAGCATACCTTAGGACTCAAAATGGCATACACAAGTACATCACACGGGTGTGATTCCATACAAACAGCAGTACCTATAGTATTGATAACTGAAAAAGCATGAAGGAAAATTGGTGGATCACATTAACGACATTTGGTCAGCAATGTCGCCACCTTACTTCGAGCCATTGTAGAGCGCACCAATCTCCTCCTGAGAAACATGAACCAAAATAATTAGCCTGTGGAGATTTGTCTTACTTTCCAAACAAGAAGGTTATGAATAAAGAAACAAGAAGGTAAATCTAAATTTGGGGAGTGGAACAGTTAGATATGGATCTAACCTGGTAGTACTTGAGCATCTGTGGTCGTTTCTTCTTGTATGTTGGGGTGATGAGGTCACGCTCGATATCAAATGGTAAAGGATCGAGATGTATAGCTTTTATCAACTCAAAGCTTTTCAGATTACATAGAAATTGTTTAAATTACTATTTGCATAGTAGCAATCGAGATGCATCAAACAATAGTGTAATTAGGGTACTTTACCTTCTTTTCCTTCCCGATCTTTGTGAGTTTTGCGAGAATATGGTCTTTGGCTCTTGGATTTTTGCATAGTTCAGCAAAACTTCCGGTACTACCGTTTTGTTCAGCCCAATGCTCAAGCACTTGTTGGTTCGGATTGACAACGGCAACAAGAAAAGATTCAAAACTATTCCCGTATACCCATATCTGAAATAGATTAATAGAATCATAAAAAAATGGGGCATATGGTAAAATGGATACAAGAAATACAGAAGAATAAATTACTCCTTGGATGTCTATCAAAATGACATGGGAGACAGGCACACAAGAGAATTATTTTCCCTCTTCACAGTTTTAGAACTCCACATTTGACATGGATGCCACAACAAACTACTGTTGTAGGACTGTATTTCAGTATAATTTCTTTTTTAGATACATTATAGAACAATAACCAGAAAAAGCAAATATTTATAATGACCAGAAACTTATTTAAAATCATTATGTGCATCAGCAATTATTTGCCTAATAATGAGCTTAGTTCCAACCAAACAGCACCGTTTAGTAGTTTCCCAACAATGTCCTAATCAGATAACCTTGACAAATATTTCAGCAAGTGCTTGTCAATATTTCAGCAAGTGCCAAAAACATACAGAGCAAATCAAGATGTAAACTTCATCTCTTCATCATGTAAGAGAAAAAAAATAAGGTGGTGCCTTTTTAAGAGATTAAGGGAGTAAGTTATTCACCGAATCTATCTCTTGAAGAACACCATACACATTCTCTATATTTTCCACAGCAACGTACTCTCCCTGAGAAAGCTTGAATATATTCTTCTTTCTATCAATGACTTTCAAGGACCCATCTGGTTGCCACTCACCAATGTCCTAAACTTTTTGATATCCAGCTGCGTAAGAATGTTAACTGACACATCATGTTGAATTTATGGAAATAACTAACCTGTGTGAAACCATCCATCAATCATGACTTCCTGTGTAAGGTCCTCTCTTTTGTAGTATCCAGAGAACAGAACACTTCCCCTTATGCATATCTCTTCATGTGGAATGCTGGATAGAGCATCATAACCCATCTCTGGAACTGACTCGAGGCGCACATCTATATGTTGGATAGGTGGACCAACAGTCCCAAGCATGGAGTATTCATTTGGTATTGAAACTATAGAGCCCGCACAAGTTTCCGTCAGTCCTAAACATCAAAACGTGCACAGTATTATCTGAAAGCATCAATTGGTACTATGCAAAAATTGACTTGTTTTGTGTAAATAACTTATCTAAACAAGTCCTCATTTTACATAACATTCATGTTCAAGTGTTTCGAGAGATATTCAATTACATAAAAGTTGTACCCATACCATTGATCCTTCTGCCACCTAGGGATGCAAAATTCCTAATGTTGAGTCATGTTTTGTACAATATGCAAAGGTATGGAAGAGCTTACCTGTAACTGACCACCCTTCCCCTTTACCATGTCAATCATTTTGATGTAAGAACCTCCCCCCACCCTTCCCCTTTACCATGCCAATCATTTTGATGTAAGAACCTTCCCCCACTGGCTCATAGACCTACAAAAGGAATGCTACTTCATTTAAGACCAAATAGTTCATAGAACTCAAGAATTCTACTTAGGCAGCACTTCAATAGAGCATAAATGGTTGAAACCTTCTCATAATTCGTCAAGCGTTCCTTGAAGTCCTGCAGTCCAGCTTCATAATCTAGCCAGCAAAATTTTAAAAGTATTCAGGTTGAAGTTTCATCCTAAATTGTCGGGGTGTTAGGGTTGAGTTTGTGTGAGTCTGGGTGTATGGTTGTAAGTGTGTTTGTACAACACATTATTACCAACAATGAATGCCAGATATCAGGAACAAAATAAGCAGAGAATGACCATATTGCAATACCTTTGGCGGCGATGGCGGGGCATCGATGGAAGACGGTGGCGGGATAGCGGGCAATCGCCCACGGCGGAGAGGCGCGGCTCGGTGGCGGCTCGGGTGTCTAAGGCGGGAGGGCCAGTGAGGCAGTGGCGCGGTCGGTGGAGCGAGGGGTGGTGAGGTGGCGACGCGCTGGAGGCGGCGCGTCGTGCTAGACGGAGGTGGCGTGTCGTGCCAGATGGAGGCGGCGGCGCACAGGAGGTGGCGCAGGGCGAGGAGGAGCGGACCGGAGGGGCGGCGCGGAAGGGTGGCGAAGGAGGCGCGTCGAGAGGCGGCGGCGTGCAGGAGGCGGTGCAGGGCGAGGAGGAGTGGACTGGAGGGGCGGCGCGGAAGGGCGGCGAAGGAGGCGCATCCGGAGTCGGTAGCACGCAGGAGGCGTTGCAGGGCGAGGAGGAGCGGACCGGAGGGGCGGCGAAGGAGGCGCATCCGGCGGCGGCGCTGTGGCGGGAGGCATAGGGCGACGCGGGACCGGATGGCACTCAGGGGGTGGCGGCTGTGGGAGGCGACGGAAGGGCTCGGGGACGGAGGCGACAGGAGCGAGAGGAAGGGCTCAGATTTGCGATTCGATCGTGGACGGTGGAAAAACGGTATAGCGCGGCAGACTTGGGGATGCGGGCGAGGAAGGGCTCTGATTTTTGCGATTCAATCGCGGACGGCGGAAAAACAACATAGCGCGGGACGAAGGGTTGACGGAGGACCCGACGTACGAAAAAATATCTTGGTTTTGCTTTTTTTTAGGAGTAGAGATTTTGCTTCCTTTACTTTGGAGTAAAGGCGTGAAAAGCCGCACGTTTTGTTTGCATAAAGAAAGGAAAAAGAAGAAATGCGCAAAAGCTGGACAAATATATGCTCTTTGTCGGTCTTGAGAAGTGCATTTTTTGAAATTGACAAGCCACACCATGGCGGACAGAAGAAAACATATTGTGCTGAATTTTCATGCTCTCTTGTTTGTATATGGAAGCCCAATAGCTCATCAAGTAATTCAAATATTGTAAATTTTCATAGAGATTTTTTTTAAAAAAAAGAGTAACAGTCACTTTTATTGTAAGTTTACAGTAGTAATGGCTTGATAAAAAAATTGAGTGGCTGTGAATGTGGTAGAATGGTGTGCAGCCGTGCTGCAGGTGCTGGTCAATGTCCTCTTGTCCAAGGTTCTTGTTCTTTTGTTCAGCGTGCATCCAAAGGGAAGGGAAGGAGACGGGGGAGGGAGATGGCCGTATTGCAGTGTCCATTGACGTGGCGCAGACTCCATATCATCGATCTGCAGCGTCAGTTGTTGTCTCGATCGTTGCCTGCTCTGCTCCTTTGGTCCATGCACACACAGTTCCATCTTCTGGTTCCGGTCCCTTGTTGGACCATGCGCTGTTCATCGTAGACCGGGACAAGCCAAAATACGGAGACCTGACCAGCACGGAACGGATCCTTTTAGTCGTACAAGACACGTGAATGATTCAATGAATGAATTCAAGTGTCCCAAGAGAATGTATTATATTGAAACTGAAAATGACTTCACAACCCATTTGAATGATATTATACAATCAGGTGTGTTTGGCTGCATGCATCACTTGATGCATGTATGGATGGTTCTAGATGGTAGGGTTCAACAAATTTGCTTGTAGCATTTGGTCCACTCTAATTAATAGAATAATGTATTAGGTGGGATGGCTTCCTTCCTCCTGGATGGGTTGATACAATTCATCCAACAAAATAAAAGAATCATTATTATTTTGAACCATTTCATACATGAACCAAATGATATAAGCAACCAAACACACCCTCAATTGCAGAGCTGCACTGCAAATATAATAGATAATCTATTTGTTTTTCTGACTTATTTTATTCTAACAGCCAAATAAAGTTTAGTCGCCCATAATTTTATTTGGCAATTGGCACTGTGTTCGTTGCTGCCACAAACCAAATGACCCTATCTTTTTTCTATTTTTCTTGTTTTAGCAAAAGATAAGGTCTGGCTCCTGTTGTCTCTAGCTTGGAGTAGCTCGATGGAAGTGAACAGTGAAGGCCCGTGACTCGTGCTGCTGGGGGCAAACCGCAAACGCCAAGAGCAAACCTTCCATTGACTTCTCCAGCCATGGTGGCCTGGCCGGGCCCCTTTCCAGCCTCTTCTTGTGTCCTCGTCTTCCCTGCTAGGCAGGCTTTTCCTACTACTATTCTAACACTACTTTTCTAACACTTTTCATTTTTTTATACACGGCTCACAGTACTACATGAAAAACATTTTTTTTTCCTTGTGCAAACTTAAAGCAGCAGGAGATAAGCACGACGGACAAAAAAAAAAAAGAAAGCCGTGGCCCACATGACATGACCAAAGAATTTCTATTCAATAATGCGCACCATCCTCAGTCAAAAATATGCCCATCATCCACCCGAGACAGTAAAGCCGTTAACCTCAAAGGCGCCAAACATGCTCACAAAAGCATCTCTTGGCAGCTTTTGCAGGTCAACGGAGCGAGTCAACTCACCCCCGGGAAAAAAGGTTGAGAAAGCTAGGCAAAGCCAAAGCGCGTGCTAGATCAAGTCCATCCGCCCCCATACATAATCGAAATGTATAGTTTTTGGTAGGCCCACAGCAATATTGCATTAGGATTAGGGTCTAGCCTTTGCTATCACGGTAGATCATGTCATATCGTCCTGGAAAGTGGAACTAGGATAGGGGCTAAGCCTGCTGACACATTTTCGTACAGGATCGACGCTGTAAATAAGGTAAAGGGAGGTAAAAAAAGTTGATAATACCAACGTAACCAAAGTAGCTACCCACATTAAGCTACATATTTCCACTACGAAGCACCAATTGTTCAGCCTTGTTTAGTTACCCCAAAAATTCTAACTTTGGCACTATGTAAAAAGAAGATTCCCCATTATATCAAACTTACGGTACATACATGGAGTATTGAATGTAGACGAAATCAAAAACTAATTGCACAGTTTGGTTGTACTTTGCGAGACGAATCTTTTGAGCCTAATTAGTCAATATTTGAACAATAATTTACAAATACAAACGAAACGCTACAGTATGCTACAGTGCTGGTGCAGTGATTTTGGTTGTCCAAAATCGGGCAAACCCTCGTAATGCTTTCATATCGTGTCGCATTGAGCTTCTTTGCTTAACAAGTTCAGCTATCTGGGTTCCAGGTTTCTCAGACAGGGGCGGACCCACGTTGAAGCTAGTGAGGGCACTGGCTGCAAATTTTCACCATATATGTTTGCTTTTTTTTTTTATCAAGTAGAGTGTGCCCTCAGAATGCATTCGGAGTCTGTCCTTGTTCTCGTATTGGTGCTGTCAGCAAAGAAACCAATCAAAAAAGAGCAACTATCGGATGTTTTTTGACTCCGTAGTCATTCTCATCTCGTGGATGATAGGGAAGGAGAGGAACAGTCAAATTTTTTATCGCACATAGTAGACCTAAGAAAAATTAACATTGAAAAATTCAAGATGAGGGGTAGAGTTTGGATCTCCGGAGGCTATCATTTATTGCCGAATTTTTTTTAGTTCATGCACCACTAATATTCATGCCAATCTTTCAGAATTCTGGTTGGCGCCTTGGCACTATTTTGTATACTCTTCTTCTCCTCTTAACAAAATACATGCTTAGACTCGTTCTCAAATAAAAAAAGGCTGTCATCCCGCTATTTGTAAGGGCAAGTTCGAAAAAGGTTTTCTCATAGTCAAGACATATCATTTTAGAGATAAATTTTTATAGACTACTCCTACAACAATTTAGTCTCTTCACACATTTCAAAAGATATTTTGTATTCATGTGGGATCACCACATGTTGTTCTCATCACCTCATCGTGACTTTTTTTTCACATGTAGACCTAGAAAAGCGACAACATGGCAGTAATTAAGGGTGCAGTGGCTGATTCGCTCTCCGCTCGACTGGAAGTTTTGAGTGTGCTCTCTCCTCATTTATCTTTCCTTGACATTGGATTCTTTCGATTTGTACGGCCAACAACCAAGCTAATTTGGTTTATTGTACATGCTTTGAGGAGGTTGTAACACAACGATTTCACCTGAGTCAACATGAAAATAATGGAATACCCTACATTACTGAAAAAAATATACTATGTAAATACAATTGTTTTTGGAAAAAAATTGCTGAGTGTACACGTGGGTAAGAAAATATCCAGCCTGTTCGTTTCAGCTTATCAGCTGGTTTATCAGCCACCGAACAGTGTTTTTCTCTCACAATAAATTAGCCGTTTCAGCTTTTCAGCCGGCTTACAAGGCTAGTCGAACAGGACCATCATGTCTATTCTATTGTAAAGGGTTCTATAGAAGGTAACCAAACCATACGAGGGAATGGGAGCAGAAGCATCCAACCACCATGCCGCCCAACCAAACCCAACCCCTAGACACGCTAGCCAAACCGGTAAGAAAACCATCACCAATCAGCACTCAGCAAACACACGGCTCAAAAAGAAATAAAGAAATCAAAAAAGGCCACTCAGCAACACACGAGAAAACACGTAGGAGAACTGTTGCGAGGTGGGGCCCACCACTCATCACCGAGTCCAGCGTATAAGACAGCCCCATTAACTCCGTCGTCACGATTGACAATTCCACACCACTCTGCGTCTCCATCCCAATCATACTCTTCTTCCTCTCCCTCTTCCTCCCGACCTCTCCTCTCCCAGGAAGCACCCGACCCCGACCATACGTTCTCCGGCGCCCCACGCGGACGGCCAGCCGCTGCTGGTTTCGCCAGAGGAGGGGCAGGGCCACCGGGAGGAGCAGGGCGACGCCGCTGCCGAGTGGGCCGGGCGCCTGGGGCTGTGCCACATGCCGCTCTGGGGTACCGCGTCCGGGCCGCCGGCCGCCGAAGGCGAGGCCGCCCGCGCGCCGCCCGGGTCCAGCGGGGGCGGCGCCGGCGGAGTCAAGGTGATCCGGTCGCTGCTCCCCACCCGGCGCCGCCTCCGGCTCGACCCGCCCGCCAAGCTCTACTTCCCATGTACGCACCCGGAGCTTGCTCTTCCATCTTCTTCTTGCCGGGTTCTAGTAACTGATTACTTTCTTGAGCATCTGCTATGGTTTCGATTGAAGCTGCCTCTCCCTCTGCTGTTCGGGCTTGGTTTCGATTGCTCTGTTCTCGTCAAGGCGCCGCCTTTCGTGTTCTTGTTATGTTTGTTCAAACTTTTCTGCTTCAAGAAATCCCTCTTTGATTGTTCCGTGAAAGCCTCTGTTCCAGGCTTCCAGCTTGAGTCTGTGTATAGAAAAAGAGGATTTTTAATTCGTCAAAAAAGGGGATTTTTATTCTCGATTTTTTTACGACCGTTTTTTTGGAAAGATTTTACGACCGTTCATATATGGAGATTGATTGAATCGATGGGTGGTAAAGGGCATGTCAGTTATGCAGTTTACTAGGAAAGGTGTTTTCAGTCATCTGGTTTTTTTCGCCTAATGTTGGCCTCTAATTTTGACTTGTGAAGATGAACCTGGGAAGCAAGTCCGGAGCGCGGTCAGGATCAAGAACATCAGCAAGTCCCATGTGGCATTCAAGGTAACAAACAATCGTCTCTTTTTTTTATCAGCTCTGCTCCCCAAGTTGATTCTGTTATAACTAGATGGTATTCTAAAATAGTTTCGCGAATTTTCCAAGCAATTTGTTGCTCCATTTTTCGATAACAGGACAATCAATTTGTTCCTAGGAAGGTTTTTAGTCATTACTCCAACTAATACAACGATTTAGCACCTCAGCAGCTGCGCTGTACCTCTCAGCAAAACACTAATTCTGGCCATTTTTTCTGTTCCAGTTCCAAACTACAGCACCAAAGAGTTGCTTCATGAGGCCTCCGGGCGGCATACTTGCTCCAGGGGAAAGCATCATAGCAACGGGTAATTTGATTGGAGCCTGATGAATGTCATCGGTAATTGTGGTGTTCACCAATTATGATGACCTGACCTGTGAGTGGCATTCTCTTATTTGAATGTCAGTGTTCAAATTTGTGGAGCATCCGGAGAACAATGAGAAGCCGTTAGAACAGAAGTGCAAGGTTAAGTTCAAGATTGTCAGCCTGAAAGTCAAAGGACCTATGGAGTATGTCCCTGAATTGGTAAATCCTTTCTCTGCAGCAACCCTGACAATGTATATTCAGTTTAATTGTTCGAAGCCTCTACTTGTCTCTATTCAAATCGTCGTGTAAGCTGAAGTTTTAACATTGTGTTGCAGTTTGATGAGCAGAAGGATCAGGTTGCGGTTGAGCAAATTTTGCGGGTAGTATTCTTGGATGCTGAGCGTCAGAGCCCAGTAAGTCTTGGCAAATGCTCTTCTTTCCTTTCTATTTTTCTCTTGATGCAATGCAACTTTGGGAGAATATAATGTTTGGCTTACACATTTTGGCAACATTTTGAAGCAAATGGACAAGCTCAAGCGCCAGCTTGCTGAAGCAGAAGCTGCTCTTGAGGCACGCAAGAAACCTCCAGAGGACAACGGTCCCCGTATCGTTGGCGAAGGCCTTGTGATTGACGAATGGGTAAGATTAATGCTTTGTGGTTTTAATTACAGTGCCTAGTCTTTTAATAGTGGTCAATAGTTTTTGAGATGCAGCTCTGCCTCATGTGCTTCTGTGCTAATTTCTTGATTATGTTATTGCAGAAGGAACGAAGAGAGAGATACCTTGCTCGCCAGCAGATCGAAGGTGTTGATTCAGTGTAGACACAACGCAGCACTCTAAACAGCAAATTGAACATACCATTTTATGGGCGCCAAAATACTGTCCTTTCACACTCCATTTGTCAAGCGGTTGGAGCTTAATTTTGTGAAGGTTCGGATTGTAGCAATCAAACAAGAATGAGGCTTTATGTAATTAGGATTTGAGCTTCATGCTGTACTCTCTTGGGTCTGCATGTGTGTAGATAATCTGTGCTAGCCATGTATTTGGAATTTGTGGACTGTGGACATGTGAATGTGATACATTCCCTTAGCTGCTGTCCTATCAATATTGAAAGTGTAATGTAATCTCGAAAGGCACTCTCCAAGGTGATTAATGGACGTTCTCCCATCATGTTACATTAATTCTACCATCCACTTGCTTATACAACTCATACTGCAACTGGAAAATAATGTTAAGAAGTCAGCTTAGTACCAATCATCCAGGGAATCTTCTCTATGGAGCTGCTATTAAAAACTTGTATAATGCCACCCTGAGATTTATGTCATATTGAGTTGTCAAGTGCTAGGTCCCATGAAACATTCTGGGCTAGGCTCAGCATCTGGTTCTCTGTCATGTTCGTTTATTTTGTTGGTGTGTGATCTGTGCTGAAATAATTGCTCCTTGTTCCTTTGTGTTCATATGATCTGTACTAATGGAGCTGTTGAGCTGGAGGAATTAGGTACAAGTATACCTAACCCACCAACCAAAGAGGTGGATGATGATGGAACATTAGTTTTAGTCCTTTTTGTGGTCTGGACAAGCTGTTGCTTTCTTGAAATTCATTCATATTGGGTGATTTGTTAAGTGTTTATTTCAGTTTTATAGCCAGATAGATGTGATCATACATCCTTGACTTTTAAGATTAAATAAGTGCAAGTGGCTGTTTGTCTTCAGTATTCTTTCACTTTCATAGAGACAAGTAAGAATAAGTATATTTTTGTTGCGATATCACCCTTAAAACCGGTATTTTGCCGCCAGGAGGTGATGCAATTGGATGTGTTCTAGAACGATTTGAAAATTCAGATCAGATTTTTTTTCCTGCTAGATCCTGTAAAACTGGTTTCGTCTTTGAAAGTGAATAGCAGTACGATAGGGACGGCAATAGAACAAAAGGACATGACCAAAACTTCGACTCATCCGAGATGATGAATTTTACCGGTATTTCATATCTTCCTGAACATTTTTTCTCTCAAATTTGGGACCAATCTCTGTTTTGCTACACCGTTCCGGTCATGCGTAAAAAAAAACTCCTTCCGGTTTTAAAATAATTTTTATTTTCTTCTCTTTTGCTATCTTCAAAATACTTATTTCTTTTGCAATTTCTAGAAATTTTTTGCCTGCTTTTTTCTAGTTTTACCCTTCTTAAATGTACAATTAATTCATTATCTAAAAAAATGTACAATTAATTAACCTCTTTCCCTTGCATGCACACTTTATAGAGCGTCTCTTATCTTTTATTTTACATCTTGCCCTATGTTTGAGGGAACTGTCTGCTCCACTTAACAGTTGTTGTGTCCGGTGGCCTCAACAAAAAGAAATTCACCAATTGATAGAAACAAACATACGAACAAATGGACCTGAAGTAGCATTTCCAGGGAGCAGTTTTGCACTGATGTGGCAACTCAACCACTACAGTATCAGCTCATGGCTGCTTGGTAAATTTCACAGAATTTTGGCATGTCAATGACCAACTTTTTGGTACCAAATACCAACATCTTACCAGATGTTAGGTAATTCATGCAACCAACTGGACCACTACCATGGACAGACAAAACAGAATTTCACAGAACAAAATCAGGGCCAAACTGACCCCTTGCACGTCATATCTTAGTGGTACAAAAAGGCTATTAAACGAATCTGAGCTTGCTCAGGCCGCGAAAGTGAAGTACAACTCTCTCCAAAAGTGTAGTACAAAGGAATTTCGTGGTGCACTATACAAGTGCAAGGGAACTTTCATTCTTCCCTTAACAAAAAAAAGAACTTTTATGTGAAACAAAACTCATAGTGGGAGAAGGCTCTAATGGCCCTGATCATCTGAATATGTCACAGCAAAAAACTTTAGTTCCCTTCTTAATTATATGCAGCTTGAGTCTCTTCCGAAGATGAATCGACGTGCCCAATCAGATACCACCAGCATCCTCGTGCGCCAGCTGATTTGTTTGCTGAATTCAGAAGCAACAGAGCGTTAGACATGCTGCTGATGAATCAGAAATATGGGGCACAAGTGTGGTAGCATGATCGCCTTTGTTGTCATGGAAAGGGAAACACTTACGTCGCATACACGGAGTACCAGAGCCACTGAGAGCTATGGCCAATGGAGATCCAGTCTCCAGGAAGCTGTGCAGCAGTTTGCTCACCTCCTAGAGGGGCGAATTGGCCCAGATGCCGGTACCTGGAGGATTAACACAGTAATAGAATCAGATTCTGAAAATAAAAGGTGAACACTTTTGGAGCTATGTTCTGGCAGAGCCTGGTACTCAGCAATTGGATCAGAATGAAGACCATGAAACGGATTCGGCCAACTATGAAAACATTGAGCAAATGAGTGATGGAATAGAAACCTGAAGGGGCGGAACCGATGGCGGCCTTCTCCCCTGATGCGGATGGGGCCTTCAGGGTGTTCTTCAGCATCCTTCATCTTGTTGAAACACCTAGCAAGATATTGCCCTTGCTGCGAAGCCACCTGGAAGGAAAAAAAAACTAGTTAAAATTTTGGACACACAAAGTACGGTTTAATAAAATCGGAAACTTCATAACTTAATACCCTAAAGAAGAAAAATAACAACCTGAGCAGTTGCAGGTAGGAATTTGACTTGTGAATCCACCAGTGAAAGAGCCTTCTTGAATTCTTCGATATTCAGCTCCACAGATTCCTTCTCAGCATCTCCTTTCGCACTCCTTACTAAATCGGCAATACCATTCATTTGCTTGCTCTTAAGGTAGAGCTGCAATTGTGGGTATCTCATGGAAATATCATCCAACACGTCTTGAATCTCTTTCACAGTCAAGGTTCCAGACTTATCTTTATCTGCAACTCTGAATATTTCTGAAATATCTTCCTGCAAGCATTATGTAACATGATCATAAGTACCTAAATGCAAATAACAGTCCAGCAAATATATATGATTAATTGGCTTAAATGCTGTATTACAGATACTCAACGCTGGCTAAATGTAAAATCAATATGCCGAATTAAATTACCTACGGAATACTATCTATCTGTCCATATGTGATGATACTGATCAAGTGAACTAATGTCATTCATGGGTACTCCTACTGAGACATTAGCTTCTACATAGGGAATATATTTTTTAGAAGATTTTGCTTTTTCTGAATCAATAGACAAAATCTTAGGAATGCTAGTAATGGATTTTTTTTTTGAAATGCAGTAATGAAGTTCCACATATGGGTTTGCTAGTAAACAAGACCTGGAATGTTATCATGCGAGAGAAGAGCTACATAAAGGACTCTTCTATTGTTCTTCAGAACCTTTTTAACATTAACGAACAACAGAACAAGTAATGGACTTCCAATACGTACCATTACTCTCCTCTGGTTTATTGTAGCACAATCACCAATTGCATAGACACCATCACATTCACGGACCCTTAGCCATTCATCAGTGGCTAAGACACGCCTATTGCCCTGTATATGCAGATACATGATTATTCAACTGACTTAACTGCAGCAGAAAACTTAATCGACACTGAGTTTATGTGTACCTGGCCAATTTGTTTCATGAATTCCACAATGAATGGACGAGTTCCAATACCAGTGGACCAGACAGCCATTCCATAAGGAACTGAGATGTCCCCAGTGCCAGGATTTTGCATGGTAATAGCATCCTTAGAAACCTTCACAACTTTGTATCCAGTTTTCACATCAATGCCATCCCTTCCAAACTTATCCTCAGCAAAGTTTGTTATCCTCTTGTCGAACCTTAGGAAATGAATGCAGGCAATCATTAGTCCAGGACACATGTTACTTATGTAAACTTCTGCAGTCAATTGTTGGGGGAACAGCTAAATTTGGTGTACTGACGAAAATGGGTGAATCCCATATAAAGATATAGTAGATATCAATTCATAAGCACAAATTTTATGACAGAACATTGCGGGGATATAGCCTTACATGGTCAGTATGTGATCTGCAGCTTCAATCAATGATATCTTGACAAGGTGCTGAATCGAGGGATAAAGCTTGGATAAATCTTCAGTAACAAAATCATGCAAAGATGCTGCAAATTCCACTCCAGTAGGTCCACCACCGACAACAACAAAATGAAGATTCTTCCTCCTCTCTTCTTCATCCAGGAAGGGGAGACTTGCCCTCTCAAAGCAGTCCATCACACTCCGTCGGATCTTCTGAGCATCCTCAACTTCCTGTGATTAAATGAGGACAAAATGAGTAAAGCAATATGACGCTATGGACCAACAGTCCAGATATATTCAGAAATCATGTCATAAACTCGGTAGTGGAAGGTTACCTTCAAGAAGTGGCAATTCTCGACCACACCAGGAGTATTGAATGTATTTACCCTAGCTCCAACTGCTACCACAAGATAGTCGTAGTCAACCAAGAACTCACCATTTCCATCAAGATTTGTCCCAAGATTCGAGCGACAATGGATTTTCTTGTTTTGTGGATCAATCTTGAAGCACTCTGCTTCCCAAAATTTGATTTCTTCACCTTTCTATTAAGCATAACGGACAAAAACACAAATTTTAGTTCATCAGTAACAAATGTAGGCATCTAAATTTGGAATAGTTCAATTATGAATATTCTTGGTCTGTTGTCACAAGAAGAAAAGGAAAAAAAAGAAATATGTCTGCTCCCGAGTCAAAACTTGCAAATTCTTGTATGTGTGGGACTCAATTGGAGATGCAAGATTCCAATGCCAGGAAGATGGAGAACTTTATTGCTACATGATCGTCCAAGTGCTTACAGTAAACAGTGTTCAATGAGTAAACATAAAAATTCAAGCTGCCACTAAAAAACAAAAACAATTAATCTGTCACTGAAACAGAGCAT
Source organism: Setaria italica (assembly GCF_000263155.2). Classification (NCBI taxonomy): domain Eukaryota; kingdom Viridiplantae; phylum Streptophyta; class Magnoliopsida; order Poales; family Poaceae; genus Setaria; species Setaria italica. The sequence goes on along the minus strand of NC_028455.1, from coordinate 5,764,069 downwards.
TTAAGTTATGCAATGTAGGGATGTACATAGCACTGAAACATTGATATTTATACTGCGTATGAACATTGCCAGCTGATGCATTGTTATATTGCTCTGCTCTTACTCGAGAACCAACCAATCTACTATATTAAGGCAGAACTGTACCCCCCAAATTCACTAATGGTTCTATTGAAATATGGATGGTAGAAGTGCTAGCATAGCAGTAAAGGACCCCCTGAAATTTGAAAAACTGCATACCTTCTCCAAAACCCTTCGAATTGGCTCGACGATGCTCCTTGGCTCAACTGTTCCAGAAGTGACGCTTGGGAGCAATGGTGTAAAAGCAAAGTAGTTCCGGGGAGATATGACCTGCACATCATACAATCTGGTATCGAGATTCCTCAGGAATGTGGTGCCACCCCAACCAGTCCCAAGCACCACAACTTTCTTCCTCTGAGGAAGCTGGGGCTTCTCAACAGCAGCATCTGATCCGGAGTCCGCATAAGCGACGAGGCCTCCACTACTGCAGATTCAGCAACTTATTGGTGAGCAATGGACATGAAAGTAAGATAGCAGGACTCATGGTGTGACAGAATGATGATATTACAGTATTATTCATTCATCTTAGATAATAAAATCTGTATGTAATACGTTGAAGGCACTCCATTATCGAGAAGACCTTGACAAAAACTTAAAAAGTTACGGTATTCAATAAAAAAACTGTCCTACATTGTGATGTTTCAGTTTGCCAAGCAAGCGAATTTCAAGGAGATACTTTTGGTTTCACTCATCAGGACTCCGAAGAAAAAGAGAAAGCATAGTACTTTATCATCACAAACAGCAACATGTTCCATGTTAGTTGGCACATGGCTTCCAACGCACCAAACTATAGTTCTCCCTTTGTTTTTAGTTCCTGTTTGTGGCCGTACCATAACGATCTCGCCTGTAATTAAATATTGGGAAGGAAAAAAAAGCACAAGCACAAGTACGAATGGAACAAGAAAATGCTGGAATCTACGTAGTTGTGCTGCGGAACAGAGAAATCAAAGTTGTTTTTTCTTTCTTGCTGGTCTCACGGGGCAGCCAGTGTTGAACGTTCAGACCTGTCCCACTACGATGCAGGGACGCTAGCTAGCTCCCCTACATGGAGGTGGAGCAATCAAAGAAGACTAGAAGAGGTTCCTTTTGTTCTGGTAGGCCACATGGACCAGGGTGGAATGTTCATATGCAGAGTCCACCACAACGACCGAACGTGGGGACGCCTCCGATTTGCAAATCAGGTTGGGGAAACGACTTTTTTTGTTTTTTAAAAAAGTTGTGGTTCATCTAACATCCTCTGAAATGAAAGGGAATGTAGCTAACGCGTGAGAAAGCAAAATCCAACAAGGCCTGCGAGATTTCACTTTCAGAGTAGGTAATAAAAAAAAAGAGAAAAGAAAGAAGAAGGGCCGCATGTTTACGCCCTCCAAGATCTGCGGGGATGGAAATGAGCAGAAACTAGGGGGCGAATGGAACAAGAGGCACAGCTGCGGGTAGCTAGTTGACAGGCTCCGGAGCAGGGAGATCGAAGCGGGCGGCGGGCCCGGCGGAATTACGCGCGCAGGAGGTCGTCAGCTCGCAAGATCGCAGAAGGCGGGGAGCAAAAGCAGAGAACACTGAGGCAAACTTGTATACTAATTGAAAGGAAAGGGAAAAAAAAGGCGGTTACAGAGCAGAGAGATGTTAGGAGGGAGAGAGGGAGGAGGGGTTGTCGATGTTGAGCAAAGAAGAGGAAGGAAGAGCAGGACAGGGTACCTTGCGGCTGCGACGACGAGGAGGAGGTTGGAGACGCCCGGGCGGCGGCGTGCGCCGCCGGACGCGCCCTCCCACAAGAACGCCGCCCACCTCATGTTCACCCTCTTTCTTCCTTGGTTGGTTGCGTTGCGTGCTCCGGTGATCTCGGAACCAACAGCAGAGCAGAGCAAAGCGGCAAAGTAGGCGCTGGAGGATGGGAGTGGGGATGGCCGGCGGCCCAAGCAAAGGAAGTCTCTGGTTTATACCGCAACGACTCGTAGCTTCCAACGAACGGACGAGCTGTGGAGCTCCGGCCGCCGACCCCAGTGGATCTCCTGGTCCAACCTCGCCACCCCCTTTTAATATATTTTTTTTTCTTGTGCAGTTGTGCTCGTGGCTGGCGGCGAACGAGGCCGTGCTGTGCTGTCGAGGTTGGTGACTGGCCGGTGGGCCTGCAACTGGGTGGCCGACACGTGTTTGGCATGCTAAAGCGAACCAGCCAGACGCCTGGTACTACGCGGCGTTGGGTGTCACGTCATGTGCGTGGGGTCGGTCCGCCCCGTTCGCCGCTTTTCGCCCTTTCTCTCTCTCTCTTCGAATTGGGGACTTGTTATTTCCCGATTCGGGAGTGGCAAAATTAGTATTTTGCTATAAGAGTGTAACTGTAGTATTTCGTTTGTATTTATAAATTATTATCCAAATATTGACTAATTAGATTTAAAAGATTTATCTCGCAAAGTACAACAAAACTGTGCAATTAATTTTTGATTTCGTCTATATTTAGTACTCCACGCATGTACCGCAAGTTTGATGTGATGGGAATCTTCTTTTTGCGTAGTGTTAAAGTTGGGATTTGGGTGAAGGGCGGCCAGCACTGCTCGCCCGCAGAGGATGCTTTGCCTGTTTTTTGAGTTTTCTTACGAAGGTTTTCCCTTTTTTTTTAGCCGGGAGTAGTATACAGTACACTCCTACAAGTGAAAAATGAGCAAAGGATCCCCGGAGTTGATGATATTTTGTTTTTTAAAAAAAACGTTGATGATATTTTTGTGCGGTGGTGATTTGATTTCGATCATCCCCGGAGTGACCGTGGATCCCAAGATGCACGGGTACGGTGGTGCCTAATTGACTGGTGGCCTGTCTTTTTTTTTTTTAATTCGTGTGCTTCTGAACATGACTTGTCTCCCAAGAAGAAGGAAAGGGGTTGTTCCAGCAGGGCTGGCAGGCGGAGGTGGAAGCGGGCAAGGAATAAAGAAACGCGCTAGGTGCCCTGCGTGCGGCGTGCCTGGACAGCGAATCCGAAGGGAAGAAGAACTAACGAGCACAGGCACGGAGCTGGATGGTCAGCATCCGGACCGTTCGTGCCTCCTTCCGGTACGGTCGTTCCATCCCTCGATCTCTTCCTTTTCCTTTTGACGGCCGCGCGTGGCAAGAAAGAAATGAACCGGCTGGACGTACGAACGAACATTGGCTAGCTCGGTGCTCGGTGCTCGGTGGTGATTGTCTAGTATGAGCGTTCCATTTCGCATTGTTTCCAGCCTCCTGTGCCGCCGGCCGCCTGCCGTATGGGGCCGCCCCGGCACGGAGCGGACGGAGGAGGGCCCTGGCGTTGAGCGCTGGTGCGCTCCCTGGTCTCCGTCTCGTCGTCTTCGCCCTCGCCAGCCACGTGATCACCATGTACCACACATGGCGCGCGCGGCCGCGACTTCTGCCCCAAGAAGAAGAAGAAGAATGAGGAGGCTTCGCTGGTTGCGTGTCGGTGTGCGCGTGGACGACAGCCAGGAATCGAACAAGCAAGCCTCCCGCCGCGCGCGATCGGCGGCGAATCCAATCAAACAACCACCACCAGCAGCACGGTGTGGGGGTGGCCCAGCTGGTCAGCGCCTCCGGGCTCCGGCACGCACCACCGGATCCTTCCTTCCTTTTGACCCCCGCAGCAAGAAAGAAAAGCATGTTCCCGCAAAAAAAAAGAAAGAAAAGTATGTGCGTAAAAAAAAACAACACTTGATTAAATCCGCGCGGTGGTGGTTGTCGCATGCGGGTGGTGACTTGTGTGCGCCCATGTTTGGGGCTCTTTGCGAAAGTTTGGTATTCAAGCTCTGCCGCACGTGTTTTTAAAAAACTTAGTGAATCAAATTTTATATATACAAAACTCCCATAAATAATAATTTATAATAATAATAAAGATGTAAAATATATTCTAGGTGTTTAGAGGCAAGGGGTTAACTGTATCGAATTTCTAAGCATTTAGCACTAACGAACAACTTTACTTTTATAAAATAAAATAAAATTTTATAAATGAAACCCGGTCCATCATTGCAAACATGATAAAAATTTATGTGTTCCTTTGTTAAAATCACAAACACTTGATCAACGTACACCGGCTTTCATCACAAACACAATGAACCTTGGGCCGCCCGGGCGCACCTCGGTCGCCGTCATGCATAGTTGGCTGGACCCACTACTGGGAAAAGCCTCATCATTACCGGTTGGGAACCCTTAGTACTGGTTGCGCAACCGGTTGACGTACTAAAAAATAATAAAAAAAAGAATCCCACCACAGACCCCCGCCCTCTCTCGGCCCCCGCCGACCCCGCCCCCACCCTCCCGCTGCCACCCCCGCCGCTCCTGCCGACCGCGCTCCCACCTGCGTGCGCTGCGCCTCGCCTGTGTGGGAGAAGAGAGAAGTGTGAGAGAAAGAGATAAGGTACCCATGAGAGAGAAGAGAGAAGAGATAAAGGGGGAGAGGAGAGACGCGAGGAGTACCCATGATCGCAGACACATTAGTACCAGGTGGAGCATCCACCCGGTACTAATGGGTGACCTTTAGTACCGGTGGAGCTCCCAACTGGTACTAAAGGGGTCACGGGGCGACCCTAGGGGACTAGTCCTTAGACCCCGTACTAATGCAGTGGATGAAAGGTCTATTCCCCAGTAGTGACTGAAAATCATGCTGTGATTGATGTTGTTGTCGCGTGCCCGCTGGTCATCACCTTATGCATTTGCCATGCTTTGCACATCCTGTAGTTTTGATGCACTTAAGTTCTCGGTATGTGATCGGTGGCACTACAGCACCATGCACAGGATATAGCCCAACCTGAACGACGAAAGCACCAGCATACCCAGTTAGTTTGATCCCTTGCCTGAGAACGTGCACGAGCTGCATGCTGCCTGTTAGTAGCCCTGGAAAGATGCACAGAACCCTTACACTTGCATGTACTAAACACAAAGGAAATAAAAAGGCAACAGGTTATTATAAACAAAGTTCGACCTTCTAATAAAACTGAATGTCTATACGGTTAAAAACATAAATATATGCATCCATATTTATCGAGGGTGAACTAACCTTTTTCATGCATCCAACACATCTTTGTAAACAAATATTTTTTTCTCTCTTTCCAGTTGGGTCCATATCCTTGTTAGGCTTTGCCAAAACCCATGTAGTGTTTCGGGGCACTTCCCTTGACAAGGCAACATATAGCTGGTTGTGTACGAACACAGGTTCAGGAAGGTATATGCCAACACTTGGTATAGTTTATCCTTGAGATTTGTTAATGGTCATCGCAAAACTCAGCCTAACTGGGAATTGCTTCCTTTTAAACTTGAAGGGAAGTGTAATATCCTCTGAAAGATATAGAGGTATCCTTGATATAAAAACCCTATTCCCATCATGTTGGCCATTAACAATTTCAGCATCAATTGTGTTATCTTCAAAGCTTCTCACCACCAACCGAGTACCATTACAAAGGCCATTGTGAGGATCAAGGTTGAGAATAACAGGACAATTCTTCTTGACCTTGAGCTCATGAAGAGGTAACCCATTTGGTGTTATTGAGTTTAGAAAATAAAGGGGGTAGTTGTTGTTTGTGTCATCGTCAACCGAGTCATGACTAAAGTACACCTTTTCTTTACCTGGAAACATGTCGATCATTCTTGCATTCAGCCCATCAACATGCTCATTCCTTGTGGAAAGAATTGCGTGCTCGCGCATATAGCTTGGAGAGGTGTAATTCTCTTTCAAATTCGGGAACACACACTCGATGAACTTGTCAAGTGACTTATCGGAACTGTACTCAATGACAATATCTTCAGGAAGCAGCACATAATCATTAATGTATGTTTCTTCAGTTCCATTGCCAATCCTTAGCAAGAAATCTGAATACCAAATGTCACCTTGGGCTCTCATGTTCTGTGTAAGCTGTATCTTCCAGCTCTCGTTCAGCGTGGTACAATTGGAAGAACCTGTCTAAAGTCACCTCCAAATACCATAACCTTACCCCCCCAAAAGGCTCTGAACAGCCTATTATATCCTACAACGACCTATCAAGTGTCTTGACTGCTTGTCGGAGTGTCATGGCAACTTCATCCCATATTATCAAAGATGTAGCATGCAACAATGCAGTCGTCCCACTCTGTTTTGTAAAGTTGCAAACACAATTATCACCAAGCTCGATGGGGATCTTGAACCTAGAGTGTGCGGTACGACCACCAGGCATAATAGAGGTTGCAATACTAGATGTCGTGGTGGCAATTGCAATTAAATCCATCGAGCGAACCTTAGCAAGCAACGCCTTGTAGATGTATGTCTTACCAGTGCCTCCAGACCATCAACAAAGAATACATGGCCCCTTCCACAAACAACATGGTCAAATATTTGATCAAAACCATCACTTTGTTCTTCATTCAACATGTCTATAATTGTCAGATCATCCTCATGAAAACCAATTTTTTCCTCCTCTGTAAGCTCTCTATAGTAATCTCTTGATATGTCACCTGGTAGTCATAAAAGATCCAAAACAAACAACCATTAAACAAACACACTAAACATCAAAAAGGCAAGGCAAGGGAAAGCAATGGTAAAAATAAAATTTGCAGAAGATATTGTAAGTACAACCAGATCAATAATTATATTATAGCTACATATGTTCTATCACATTTTCAGCCATGTTAGTTATATCACTTATCTATTTGTCAATTAAAAGTTTCATACATTGTTTTACTCTCCACTTACTTTTGATCTATCTCATTTTGTATTTTAATTATGACAGAATGCATCATTAGCTAGGTTTCAGAAACTGAACCGGAGAGTATATGGATGAGAATAAAAAACAAAATGACATGTTAATAGAATATTGTAACCCATCTCCAATCAAATTTATTAAAAAAGCAAGAAGCTATAAACACCTAATTGTAATATTATTTTGAAATGCTTAACATAAACAATGTCAAAAAACTTACCTGACTTGTCTATCTCAGGGAGGCCGTAGCTTCTTATGTCTTTGCCCATAGAATTAACGATATCTGCTATGTCCCTGAGCACCAATTGTGGAACCAATGAGGAAGTCCCATGAGTATGTCGATAGTCTTCTGCCATAGCTTCAAAATGCTTAACCCACATACCACGGATATTGGTGCATGCACTCACAATATACAATGATCATTGCAAAAAGCCTCCTTAGAGCACAGGGCATCTTAAGTGATGTAGCTTCTATCATTGCATCATCTAATGACTTATCAGTCTCCACAGGACCCATCACCTCACAAGTTTTTTTGAAGGTCAGATATTGAACACCACAAACAGTACAAAGGGCGTCAAATAGTACCTCTCACCTTCAAAAGGATTTGCATATACCAGTATTCCAATCTGGAACCTCTTTTTTCTAGGTTCCTAGCATTTTTTTTTGACTTCTTCCAAGTGAAGTGATCTGGAAACTTCCTGTATAGAAACTTGGGTGCATTAGGATCATCTTTATTCATCGTGAAGTACTCTGTAAGCATTGACCTTTATGATTGTGCACGCTGCGCCACATCTTGCAGCTTGTCTGTCTCTTTGAATGGAACCATGTGCATACCAGGAAGGTGCACCTGCATTTGCAAAACAGGGATGACATTGAGTACAATGGAAAACGGTATAATCTGTAGATTGCCTCTATGGCGGTGATACATCTTTCTTTCCTATATTGCTTTATCTCATTCATCAGCGGTGACTGCAAATGAAGCACAGTCATGACCTTTGTAAATGTAGGTACTTGATCGACTTGATATTACAACAAACCTCAACATTAATATGGCAATTATTTCGCATCAGTAACGTGGTTTTATATGGAACAACTTGTCCAACCACTTTCTTCTGATAAAAACCTTATGTCCATCTTGACGCCTCCTATATATAGGATATGCATCCTTACCTTGCTGGGTGGCATCACAAAATTGACGAGGATAATTAAAACGACACTTGCCGTCCACCATGCACGCATATTTTGCATTAAGGGTTCCACAAGGTCCGTGCATCATGTGCTTGCATACAAGTTGATGGAGTATAGGATATTTTTTTATCAGGAAGCTCTGATGATATATATTTATCAAAATCATTAGGGCCACTTAGCTTAGCACTCTTATCCATAATCAACAGAAAGTGCTCATGTGGCAGTCCTCTCTTCTGGAACTCAGTGACATGTGCCTAAGCAGCAACCTTACTGAAGTGTCCCTTATTGATCAAGAAATCTTGTAGGTCAAGTAACTTCGCACGATAGACCCTCGCCACAACATCTAGTATGTCCTGGCAACAATTGTTCCATTATCTCAAGCCAATAAAGGTTGCAAGTAATTGTCACAAAGTAGTCTGGCCGGCCATATCATGCAACTAAAGCCATTGCATCCATAAACCTTGCTTGGACATCGCGATAGGAACCTCGGAAGCTCTTAGAAAGCACAGTTCTTTTTCCAGACCGTGAAGCATCGACATCTCCGGTAGCAAGTCGGTCAACAATGCCCTAATTAGAATGAATAATTAAAGAAATAAAATTAACCCTCTTAATTGTGTAAAACCATAGACATATAAAAATATAAAAAATAAGTTGCATAAAAATGACACTTATTCTTCTAACCTGGTAGAGATCCGCACGTATAATATCCTGGTTTTCTGGCTTCGAGTACCAATCTAAATGCATGGATTCGACCTTGATATATATGTCAACTAACCACTGTTGGAAAAGTCAACCACCATAGAAAAATATGACAAACACTCCATCACATATTTGCATAATATAACAATAATATTCTTGCGCACTAACGTGAAGTCTTGACCCTATAAAATAATGTTAGTACCATTAAACAACTATCCACACGAAATTACATAAACTTATACTACATAAAAGCACAATACATACCTCCGTAACCACCATCATTGTTGTCTTCATCAATCTCATGATCTATGATGAGTGTATTGGTTATTGTATGGTAAATAAACAATATACAAACCACATGCAAAAAATCATAAACAATTTGAAGATTCACCTTCACCACCATAGGCAGGGCATCCATTATTCTGGTAAGCATTGGACACACATGTAGTTTCAGTCCTACGCCTGGCTGATTTTCCAATGTCTTTTGCTACTTCACCATTTTCTTCTACAAGTAACGCATGGAACACATAATGAGATGACACTCGCATGCAAACTTAATGACATGGACAGTAAACATACCTGATTTACTTTGTATATTTTCTCTTTTTCCTTGGAAACGCACCACTGGATTATCCTCCAACAATACCTTTTTATCCTCCCAACCAGTTCACCACCAGGATAAAATAGAGGACAAGCCAATGGGTCGTAGCAGCCATGGTATGCTCTTATAAAATGTGCATGTCTTGAGTTTTTATATATCATTATACTCCGAGTAAACCTACGCTCTTTATGATTTCTATCCACCCATGTGGCAGCCACCTGTTCAATTGCAGGCGCAATATATCTCCTCTGGTCCACTGAAATACTTGTATTCAATTCAATCCTATATTCATCCAAGTGTGCAACCTATCCCAAACTCTTAAACATATGAACATAAGGATTGCCCTGCAATAATAAGTTCAAAATCATTCTAATAACATTGATGTTAAGATGAGGAGATCTTTTTATTATATGTGCAATACTTTCATCCGTATCGTAAAAATACAGTCGCATGTGCTAGGGACCTTTTCCACCAGGAACCAACTGATCTAACTTGTGGTATATCTGGCCATGTACCTTGAAAGCATAAACACCAGTACCTATAGCAATTTTGATCACATGAGAAGTGATGGGTACTAAAAAGGTTTCAATGTAGTGTGTCATGAGAAACAATACCTGCAGAAGTGGCAAGACGATGATTGAAAGTTGCACCAAAGCTGGTGAAAGAAAAGTGTGCGTTGAAATAACATATGTTTTGTCTGAAATACAATGCATCCCGATCTGTCAAGCTCGTGAACAATCGATGAAGCTCATCTGGCATAGCTGGTATATATATATTCACCTTCCCATTCCTACAGCAAAAAGCAGGACCTTCACACTAGAGAATTTTATAGCACCACAATATTCACAATTTGGTGCTTTCCACAAAACATGGTGACCAGTTGGCAAGTCTTTATATACTCTATCATATGGATCATGATGATCCAGTACAACCACTTCAGGATCTCTACAGGTCTCGTACCGAACATCTATAAAACCAAAAGTCATGAAATCCAAAATTAGGGTGAATAGAAATATGGATCACTGACACGGATTATTTTTATTTTTATAAATGGCAAAGCTTGAATGCATATACCTCTCTCGTTAAACACCCGTGCTTCATCATCTTCATAAATGTTTGGTGTTAGAGCCGTGCCTAGGATCTCTAGATGCACATCTAGTCGGGATCATAAAAGACATGAGGGTCATGGTGTTCCTGGTGTGTGTGCCGAGAGTGAGAGAGAGAGAGAGAGGTACCTTCACCCCTAGAGGTGGGAGCAGCAGAGCTGCTGGCCATCGCTGGTTCGCTTGGTAGAGTCTGTGCAAGGCAGCGACGCGCAGTGCCGAGTCCGGTCGCCGGTGAGGTGGCGGTGGTGCTTCCCGCCGCTACTGTGCAAACCTAGATCGGTAGGTGTGTCGGTGGGGCGACTGGCTGCGGCGAACCTCGTGAGCCGAACCGGGTCCCCCACCCTGTTTATATAGCGCAGCGTGACAGGGGCCCACCACCCATTGCTAGGGTGAGCGCCCCCGATCAGGGCGCGGATCAGGGTCCCGATGGGCCTTTGGGCCCATTGGGAAAGAGATCAATCTAACATTCTCCCCCTTAATCTCATCATTTACTTTTAACTTTACACTTTTCACTTTTATTCGTTTCATCGTAGATTAATATGTAGAGCATGCCTCATCGTCATAGCTTAATCGCCGATAGAATCAACAGCTACAACACACCTCTCTATTTTGAAACAATTCTGTTTCTTTTGGGCCTTTTCCAATCCAGGAATCATAGGCTTTCCCTTAAACCCATGCCGGCTAAGTGTTCTCTGAACACATTGGGTGGTAAGCCTTTCGTGAGCGGATCCGCAAGCATATCTTTTGTTCTTATATGCTCGAGACTTATAGTGTGATCCTGGATTCTGTCTTTCACAACATAAAACTTTATCTCAATGGCTTTGGAAGCATTGCTTGATTTGTTGTTGTGAGCATAGAATACTGCTGGCTCATTGTCGCAGTACATCTTTAGTGGTCTGTGAATACAGTCAACCACTCTCAATCCGGGTATAAATTTCTTTAGCCACATTGCCTGCCCCGTGGCCTCATGTCATGCTATGAATTCTGCATGCATCGTTGATGACGCAATTACTTTCTGTTTTGAGCTTCTCCATGAGATAGCTCCTCCTGCGAGAGTGAATACGTATCCAGACGTGGATTTTCTATCATCTTTGTCTCCCGCAAAGTCTGCATCTGAATACCCTTTTATCTCTAGGGAATCAGATCTCTTATATGTAAGCATGAGTTCTTTTGTGCCTTGCGCGTAGCGCAATGCTTTCTTTACCATCTTCCAGTGTTCTATACCTGGATTACTTTGATATCTACCAAGAACCCCGGTGACAAAAGCTAAGTCAGGGCGAGTGCACACTTGAGCATACTGTAAGCTTCCGACAGCTGAAGCATATGGAACCGCTTTCATTTGATCGATCTCGTACTGGTTCCTGGGACATTGAAAATTCCCAAAACTGTCGCCCTTGACTATGGGAGCAGGTGTGGCCTTACTCGCATGCATATTATACTTCTTTAGAACCTTTTCTAAATATGCCCTTTGCGATAATCCAAGGACCCCATTCAATCTATCTCGGTGAATTTCTATGCCCAAAACATATGATGCTTCACCAAGATCCTTCATATCGAAGTTTGAGGACAAGAACTTCTTTGTCTCTTGCAGTAGATTGATATCACTGCTTGCAAGTAAGATATCATCCACATACAGAATTAGGAAAATGTATTTCCCATTTTTGAACTTTGCATAGACACAATTGTCCTCTATATTCTCTTGAAACCCAAATTTCTTTATTATATCATTAAACTTTAGATACCACTGTCTAGAGGCTTGCTTTAATCCGTAAATGGATTTCTTTAGACGACATCCCATATTCTCTTTGTCTTCCATGATAAAACCCTTTGGTTGTTTCATGTAGACATTTTCTTCTAAATCCCCATTTAGAAATGCCGTCTTTACATCCATCTGATGTAACTCTAAGTCAAAATGTGCAACCAGTGCCATTATGATTCTGAAGGAGTCTTTACATGAGACAGGAGAAAAAGTCTCATTGTAATCTATTTCTTCTCTTTGTGTAAAGCCTTTTGCCACAAGTCTCGCCTTATATCTTTCTATATTCCCTTTGAAGTCACGTTTAGTCTTGTAGACCCATTTACAGCCTACTGTTTTGGCTCCTTTAGGAATCTCCTCAAGTTCCCAAACGTTGTTGGAACTCATCGATTTCATCTCATCTTCCATGGCCTCTAGCCACTTCGATGAGTGAACACTTTTCATGGCTTCCTCATATGAAGTGGGATCACCTTCTATATGAACTTCTTCTGTATTATAAACTTTATAACAATCAGGGATAGCTGATTTTCTGACCCTTTGAGACCTTCTAGGCCCCTCACTTTCGGGCACATTCTGTGCTTCTGCTTGTGGCACATTATTAAGAGGTGGCTGCTGCAACTCTTCCTCGTGTGTAATGATGGGTTCAGTTGGCTCCTAAAGGACAGGTTCCAAAACTTCACTCATCATATCCACGGGTGGAATCACAGCAGGTGCCTGCACCACAATATCAGGGACTGTAGCGGGTGCTTGCACCACGACCTCAGGAACTATTGGTGCGGGAATAATAGGTAGTGAGAAGAATGGTTCCTGAATCATCGGATTAGGTGCACACACCCGCTTCTCCTCAAGATCAATCTCTCGAGCTACCATGCTCCCCCTCACCATCTCATCCTCTAAGAAAATCGCTTGTCTCGTTTCTACAAACTTTGTATATCTGTCTGGACAGTAGAAACGAAAACCTTTTGATTTTTTCGGATAGCCAATGAAGTGGCAACTTACTGTTTTGGGATCTAGCTTCCCGATGTTTGGGTTAAATACTTTGGCCTCAGCTGGGCTCCCCCACACACGCAGGTGGTTTAGTGAGGGTACTCTTCCTGTCCATAGTTCATACGGTGTTTTGGGCACCGACTTACTTGGCACTCTATTTAGAATGTGAATGGCGGTCTTCAACGCCTCCATCCACAGTCCCAATGGTAAGGTGGAATAACTCATCATGCTTCGCACCATATCCATCAGTGTACGGTTACGCCTTTCAGCTACTCCATTTTGCTGAGGCTCGCCCGGCATAGAATACTGGGCTACTATGCCATTTTCCTGCAAAAACCTTGCAAAAGGTCCAGGAACTTGGCCAAATGGGGTATGTCGACCATAGTACTCCCCCCCACGGTCGGATCTTACTATTTTGATTCTTTTGTTATGCTGATTTTCAACTTCAGCTTTAAATATCTTAAATTTATCCAGCGCTTCTGATCTTTCTTTAATTGGATAAATGTAACCATAACGGGAGTAATCATCTGTGAATGTTATGAACAAGTCATAGCCATCCACGCTTTTCACAGGGAATGGTCCACAAATATCAGTGTGGATTATCTCTAAAACTCCTGTGCTACGTTTAGCGCCTTTTTTAATTTACTTTACAAACTTTCCTTTAATGCAATCAACGCATTGTTCTAAGTCTGAGAACTCTAATTGAGGAAGAATTTCATTCTTAACTAATCTTTTTATTCTCCCCCTCGAAATATGGCCTAAACGACAGTGCCATAATTTCGACGATATTTCATGAGTTCTCTTTCTTTTCTTTGTTTCTTTCTCTGACGAGTATACATTCATATTCACATCACACACAGAATTTACTTTTTCACGCAGTGATAATAAATACAACTCATTGTGAAGGATGGCAACACCAACACATGCATTATCGAACCAAATGGCACACTTTCCATTTCCAAAATGACATTCATATCCATCATGGTCCATACGTGAAATGCTAATCAAGTTTCTGTGTAATGAAGGAACATAAAGCACATCTCTAAGTACAAGCATGAAACCATCAACTAGCTCTAGAGAGACATCGCCAACAGCTTCAACTTCTGCTTGGACTCCATTTGCGACTTCAACGCATCTTTCGCTTCTTTGCGTAGTCCTCGTCGAACGGAATCCCTATAAAGAATTTGCAACATGAACAGTTGCACCTGAGTCAATCCACCAAGTAGATTTCGAATACTGTGTATACAAGGATTCATTTACAAAAGAAATAGTATTCTCACCTCTTTTTGCCATTATTGACTTTAACCAGTCGGGACAGTCTTTCTTGAAGTGCCCCTTTTTCTTGCAGTGTAGACATTGATCTTTGTTTACTGTGAGAGGCTTTTGGTGATTCTGCTGCATAGGAGCCTTTCCTCGTGCCTTGAAAGAGGAGTTAGCAATCTTTTTCCTGTTGTCCTTCACATAGTGCAATGAACCACCATATGAGGATCTAAGTCTGTCCTCTTCCTGCACGCACATGGCTATCATTTTTTCCATGTCCCACTGTTCTGGCTGCATGTTATAATTGACAACAAAAGTGTCAAACTCTTTTGGCAAAGAAGCGAAAACCAAATGAATAATGTGCCCAGGCTTGAGCTCAAGATCCATTGGCTTCAACTGTGCTGCCAAGTTATACATCCTCATGATGTGATCTCTTATGCCAGTCCCTCCTCCATTGTACCTCTCTATGGCCAGCTGCTTGAACAGCTGGGTAGCGTATATCTTTGAGGAACCAGTGAACTGATTCCTTATCTTCTCGAGGTACTCTAAGACGGAGTCACACTCTGTGATCGAGCCCAAAATAGCAGGCTCAATCGTATTCTTTACCAAAGCCATACATTTCTTGTTGGCAGTGGTCCACTGTTTGTTTACAAGGGTGTATGCCAACTCCGGTGGAGCATAGTCCCTTTCCTTTTGCTGCCATGCAGCATCATCATCACCTTCAGCCCTCACTGGCTTCTGTGGAGCTTGTGGCCGCGGTGTAGTCAGCACCCAGTTAACTTCTCCACAAACGAAGGAGAACTCAATCTTCTTCCTCCATTCTGTATAGTTGTTGCCTTTCAGAATGGGTATCTCTTTGAGACAAGCCATTAAGTTGAATGATCCTGAAATTTACAATCCAAAGTGAGATCATAACAACAATTGCATGATTTATTTCCAACGTTGGTCAAAAAATAAAACATACAACTGTTGATGCAATTTAAAACTATATCACCGTTGGGCAGAAATAGAAATAAAAGCATCAAAAGAACTTTTTAAATCATGATACAGTTATTAACAACGTTGGTCAGAAAATAACAGCACCATAATCTAATTAACTTTATCATGCTCTCACAAATTTAATTATCTCGTTGGTTCAAATTAAATTTAAATGGAGCAATAAATATGACTTTTGCAGCGGAAACTGTGAAATAAATCTATTTTCAGAAGCAAAACCACTGTACAGACTTTATTAATCTCTAATACAAATTATCCCGTTGGTTCAAAATAGATTAGAGACTAAAACTATGCAAAAAAACATCAAGTAAATGCTTCTGGAAATAGAAAAAACTAATTATCAGGCATTACTGTGCAAAATTCGTATTTCGGCCCAGCCGCGAAAAATGGCCCACAGCCCGTTCCCGCGCTCGGCCTGCTCGCGCGACGCAGCCGGCCCGCCAAAAAGGCCCACGAAACGGCCGGCCCAAAACTTGGTCTGCTCGCTCGGCGCGCCTGGTTGCTTTCGCAGGCCGCAACCTGGGCCTGGGCCACCGAAGCGGCCCAGCGCTTCCTCCCGCCTGGGCCAAAAGAAGCCCGGATGATCTCAACCGTTCGTCCAAATTCGACGGTCGAGCATCATTCTCGGCGGATCAAAACCGGCCGACGGCCGGCTCCCTGGAAACCCTAGCGCATTTCCGTTCTTTCCCCCCGCGAGCGCCCGCCGTGGCGGCGGCGGCGGGGCTGTCTCTCCCGCGCCCGGCGATGGCCGGCGGCGGCGGTGGAGGGATGGCCCCGCCGGCGCACGGCCGCGGCAGCCCCCTCCCCTTTCTCTTTCTTGCCTCCCCCCATTCTCCCTCCGAGCCTCCGAAAAAGCGAGATTCAGAGAGCCATGGCGACCATGGAGGAGGGCCGACGCCACCGCGGGTCCCCTCGCCGGCGCGCGCGTCCACCGCAAGGTTGGGCGCGCCGCCGTCGAGCGGTCCTTTGGTGGTGTTGTTGCGCCCCCCCGAGCCCTGAGCGGATGCGCCGGCGGTTCGGGTGGACTTTTTCCCCGACGAGCCCGAGGCTCGGCCGGCCTTTGCCGCTCGCCATCGGTGGACGTGCGGCGGTGAAGTCGACGACAGGTAAGCCGCCGCTTTCTTTCTTTAGATCTAGGGTTAGGGTTAAGGTTTTACTTTTTCTATTTCTTTTGAATCTACTTCTTTTTCCCGATCTAGAAGGGCTTCTAGTGAGGTGTCTGATACCATTGTTAGAGCCGTGCCTAGGATCTCTAGATGCACATCTAGTCGGGATCATAAAAGACATGAGGGTCATGGTGTTCCTGGTGTATGTGCCGAGAGTGAGAGAGAGGGAGAGAGAGAGAGGTACCTTCACCCCTAGAGGTGGGAGCAGCAGAGCTGCTGGCCATCGCTGGTTCGCTTGGTGGAGTCTGCGCAAGGCAGCGATGCGCAGTGCCGAGTCCGGTCGCCGGTGAGGTGGCGGTGGTGCTTCCCGCCGCTACTGCGCAAACCTAGATCGGTAGGTGTGTCGGTGGGGCGGCTGGCTGCGGCGAACCTCGTGAGCCGAGCCGGGTCCCCCACCCTGTTTATATAGCGCAGCGCGACAGGGGCCCACCACCCATTGCTATGGTGAGCGCCCCCGATCAGGGCGCGGATCAGGGTCCCGATGAGCCTTTGGGCCCATTGGGAAAGAGATCAATTTAACATTTGGTACACCTTCATCGGGTTTCAAGCAATCCAAATCCTCCTCTGGTGAGAAAGCATAATATCAATTTTACTTTACCAGTTCATTTACTAAAGAGTTGATAACCCATGATTTATATATAGTGTATAGAATAAATTTACCATCCATTGCATTTGTTGGATCATCTGATTCCCAAAACTCGGAGTCCAATGGATCTTTATCACCCAGAACATTATTTAATCCTATTCGCAACGTGCAATTTGTGTCAGTCTCAATGCCATAGGAGATGTCAAATCAAATTATTCATTTATATAAACCAAACATATTGATGGGAAGATCATACTCTTGACAGCACCCCTTGTTCTTGGACCAGTCATCACTTCTGTTACTGCCGACTGCCCAGTTCCAAACAATGGTGGCTGCAATGCAACATCTATATAAAGAACAAACATATCAACGCCTTCATATAATATAATATAAACAAAAGGATTTCAAAATGTATTATATATATACCCTGTGTATGCATGTTCTTTTGTCGACGGACCTCCCTTTTCTAAAAAAACCTTTTGTTGTTTTGCCGCGTCTGACATTTTAGCAAATCGTTCCCTCTTCTCTTTCTCCCTCTTACGTTCTTCTGGAGTGACCTCCTCCACATCAACTGCATTAAAAATTAGTAATATTATTAGATATACAATGACACCAAAGATAGCATAAATATGTACTTCATATAGTGACCTGTCATAATGGACAATCAAGACTTCTCAATTGATGGTTGATCGATTTCAGTGCGCCTCATTTGTGCATCTTTCCTTGTATACCAGTTTTCATCATCATCATCATCCAGTAAAAGACCATTGAATAATTCTATTGGTTCTGGCTGTGTCATAACAGATTGAGGAGTACCAATTTGGCGACCATGATATGTACGTGCCAGATTCGGCAATGTGGGTTATTTCATCGGAAGCAAAGAATGGATGCTTTATAAAAAGGAAACTGCAATAAATATGCATTAGATCAATACCAATTGAATCATTAGTACAATAACCTACATTGGTTATCTGTTTCTATCATTATTTTAAGCTGACCAATAAAAGATAATAATGCGTGTTCAGGCAGTACAAGGGTTGCACGGGTAATAATCTAAAAAGAAGCTAATACAAGGAGAGTCCGCATGATCAGAAATGCTAGCCAAATGCTCTTTGACAAAAAAAGTTACTGGCCAATTAAAATGACGCAGGGTCTAAAATAAGTAGACATGCATGAGATAAGATGCTGTCCAATTCAAAATCACGCACCCAAAGAAGATGTGCTGGCATTCGATAGGAATAAAAAGGCAAAAGACGAACAAAACTGGAACCTTGTAGTGGTAGATCGATGCCCCTGTGCCGTGGCCGCACTATCGCTTGGCCTCCGCCTGCCACTCGTGATTGATCTTGCCGAGGCGTTGTAGCACTGGCTCTCCGGCGGGACGACCCCCTTGAGTAACAGCGTGGCGACTACGGTCGTCTGCGGGTCCTCGACGGCGACAACCCCGGCCCTTCCAGTGGCGGCGGGGTCGACGGCCTGCGGCACCTCGATGGCGGCGGCCCACTCTATTGGTGTCGTCTGCGGGTCCTCGACGGCGACAACCCCGGCCCTTCCAGTGGCGGCGGGGTCGACGGCCTGCGGCACCTCGATGGCGGCGGCCCACTCTATGGGTGTCCTCCACCACGCCACGCTTGGCCTCCGTCTGCAAGTCGTGAACGATCTTAATTGCCGAGGTGTTGTCGCACTGGCTCTCCGGCAATGACCTTCCTCGAGCGGCAACGTGGTGACGACGGTCTGCGGCTCCTCGACGGCGACGACCCCTTCCAGTGGCGGCGTGGTGACGATGGCCTGTGACACCTCGATGGCGACGACTCACTCGAGCGGTGTGAACGACGATGGCCCTGCGGCACCTTGACGACCCCCTCAAGCCGATGTTAAAAATTATTCGAAGAAGCAATCACGGGCTACGTACTAATTGCCATGCATGAAGCAAAAGGAAAGAAGCCATAATTATCGTGCATGCAATTGCACGTACGCTTACGAGATCTCCGTGGCAATCAATCTGATGGCAAATTTGGCAAGTGTACAGGGGAGGGATCCATGCATTCCTTTGGAAATTCATGCATTCTTTTGGAAACTGCAAAGAAGGAAATACGAAGCTGATTTCTCGCTCGGCGGATGGATTTTGACGGTGGGAAAAAAAAATAGGTACAGCAGGCGGGTAGATGAGTGCGGGGTGAAAAAAGACGGGAGAAAACGGCAGTCATTTTCTAACGTCTAGTTTTCGTCCCTTTCCAACACTTTCCGACCCCTCGACCTGTCATGTGGGTCCTTAGGGGGAATTGTTTTGGGTGGGAAATATTTTCAATTGTTTTGAAAATATTTTAGGTCTGAATAAAATATTAAATCAATATTTCAATATATCACATTCGACAATTTTCTGATAGTTAGCTAAACATATGAAAATAGTAGATTCAACATTTTCTAAAATCAGATCAACATTTTGTAAAAAAAAATTTTACTACGATTCAACATTTTTCATAACATATTTTAACATTTGAGAAAAGTGGATTCAACATTTTTATAAACAACAGTCAACATCTCAAAAATACACTTTATCTATCTTCTTTGGGATCTTCTTCTTCCAGGATGGTAGGTGCGGGCAGGCGTGGCGGACGACAGGCAACAACAGCAGGGTTGGCAGGGCACGGCGGCGCGCGCGTGTGGGAGAAGTGGTCGTGCTCGGCTGCAGCGGGGCACGGCGGCGTGTGGGCCACGACGGTAGGGAGGTCGGCGCACGAGGCACCAACGGTGTGTGTGGGAAAGAGCTAGGGTTTTGTGGATGCGGCGAACAGATAAAATTTATTGGATGAATCTCAAACGCCGGAAGCTTTATAGCATATGAACTTTTGGAAGTTATATAGGTTTTTTGCACGTGCTAGGCGGCCTCGGCCGGCGAGATCCCTTCACACCTAGCGAACCTAGACCTGAGCAAAATGTGGGCCGAGCCGGCAAAAGCTCGGAATGATTCGGGTCTAATAAACATGGCCAAGCCCGCCCACGAACAACTTTCGGGGCGGTTGTTTTGGGCTTTTGTTTGTCCCAGTTCGGGCTGGGCTGCCAGCTCTTTTTTTAGTTGAAAAGAAATAAAATAATAATCGGGTTGGGCTTGACCCGCTCAGATTTTTTTCAAGTTGGGAAAATGCGCACCACGCCCTGCCCCATCAAGACCATAGGCTGGGCTTAGCTTGGCGGGCTCGGGCTGGGCCGTGGGGCTAGGCCGGGCCAAGTTTGCTCTGGTCCAAGCGAACCCCACGCAACTAACTGAACGAGAATGGCGCTGCTTTTCTTTTGTTGCTACGCCAGCAGTAGCATTCCGTTGCCACAGTACACGCCGCCCATTCTTACGCTACGTCATCAATCACGATGCTCACATTCCATTTGCCCCACGCATCATCCATCGCGCCAGCCAGAACGATGCCGACGGACGGGAAAAGCCGCGCGGCCGTATCCATCCCGCCGGGCCGATGGATGGTAGCGGCCCACTATGCTGCTGCACTCGGCAGGCAGGCCGTTTTAACCAGGCTTCGCACGCGCTGGGCTGCTTGGCTGCACCGCCGCCGGATGGGACCACGCCAGTTTTATGGCCCGTGCGGGACAAGGCCGCCTAGGCCCACCTCCGCTTTTCCCCATTCCGAGCTAGGAGTATTTGGTTGGCATGCGTAGGTCCCCAAAGACGGCAGTAACCAAACCCGGCTGTCGTGGCGGTCCGTGCTGCGACGTCGGCCGCGCGGCAGTAGCGTGCGATCCGGCAGCGTTGGCTCGTGACCCCAAGGGGCAGTGGACGGCGTCTTTCGTGTCTTTCTGGGAGACGTCGTCCTAGAGGTCTTCTGACCCGATATATTTATTATCTAGACAAAATCTGTTTCTTCAATTTCTGCACGACGAGGTTTGGCGAGCAGTAGGGAAAGTTTTCTTACAGGACGATTCCGACATAAGTTTATAAGTAGACGAGTGATGTGATGAATTGATGCTGCATAAAGACAACGTAAGATTTAAACATGGATGGAGAAAAAAAATTAAATCTTAGTTTTTTAATTGTCTTTATTGGTTGTGTTTTTTTACTCCTCAATTTTAAGGATTAGAGTCTAAAAATTCTTTGTAACCCCACCTTAATTATATATATACACCATATAAGTATAGTATGCAAGACTTTATCCTTTATCTAGAAAAATAGATAGATCAAACATAGTAAGTAGGAACATCATCTCATTTTTATATATTCCCTGCGTCCTGAAATACAAGGTATTATGGAGATTTTAGGATATATTAGTCAGGGTTCTATATGGCTTCTAGAAGGCAGATAAGCAATGCATTTTTAAAACCTATATTAAACTCATGTACAATATTTTTCTTTAATATTTTTAGATATCAATCAGTAGATATTCATCAATATTTTCTTAATCCATCTTAATTGTCTTTTAAATGCATCAACATTTTTCTTTAATATTTTTTACATTCACCCATATTTTTGCTCAACATTTTTTTATATACACTAACTTTTTTTCATTCCCCAATGTCTTTTTTTGGCTCAATACACCAACCTCTGCCAGGAGACGCTTCTCCACGCGCCGAACGCGGCCGCGGCGAACGTGTACGTGCTGGCGGCGGCGGAGCACGCCAAGGCGTCGCTGGACGCCACGGCGGCGCGGGCGGAGCGGCTGCTGGGCGGCGGGTGGTTCCCGGGTCTCCAGCGGGAGGCGTACTGGTAGTGCGTCGGCGATTACCTCGACGCCAGGGGTGGCATGGTGGGCGTGGTGGCCGGCCTGGTCTCCGACTACGTGGTCGAGCACAGCGCCAGGGCGGACTACGCGCAGGCGGTGGCCGGCGTGGAACGCTGCGCCGCCGCGCTGAAGGTCTTCCAGGGATCACCGCTGGTCGCCATGAACGCCGCCGACTATGAGCGGGCCATGCTCGCGTCTGAACTGGGTGCCTTGATCCTTGGCAAGCAGTAGCTAACTAGAGGTCCGAGTTGTTCATTTTGTCGTGCGCCTTCTTTGGATGTAGATGAGAATGACTAAACGAGATGATATTCCTATTGTTACTGTATCTTTGATCTATCTGCATTAGCTTGCAACTAAAATATTTTGGCGATGTGGATGTCGTCTTTGGGCCTACGCATGCCAACCAAATAGGTCGAACTAGGAAAAGCAGAGGTGGGCCTAGGCGGCCTTCTCACGCATGGGCCGTAAAAGTGGTGGCGTGGTCCGTCCCATCGGCAGCCAAGCCCAGCGCGTGGGAAGCCTGCTTAATGCGGGAATCCGATGGATAGACCCTTCACCTTCAAATGTTTGAGAGGGTGGTGATCGAGGCCGGTGGGAGGCGATGGCGGCCAGCGGAGTTATGTAAGGGTACCGGATTTCTGGGGAGCTCCAATGTCCAGCGTATCTAGAGGAGGGAGGAGGTTGGGGGCGACTACAGGTTTGGCGGTGGCCGTGGTTTGACCGACGGCGGAGGCGAGATGGCGCGAGAGCGTCGCTGGTCGGGCAGGGTAGGATGCCCGGTGGCTCGTGACTAGCAGCGGGGCAGCAAGAAGCATTTGGTTAGGAAGGATGTGGCGAAGGGCAGTGGTGAATAGTGGGCGGCTGGTGCGGCAGCTACCGGTTAGTTGCCGGGGTGGTGGACGAGGGAGTGGGGATGAGTGGCGCCGGTGGGGAAGGAGGAGAAAGTGGGCTTGTAGATGGGCTGGAAGTTAAGTCCTTATCTATCTTCCATCCGCTAGGAGCTCCCTGCTTAACGGCCTGCCTGCTGAGTGCAGCAGGAACCATCATCGACCTAGAGGATAGTTACGGCTACTTACGTTATATGGCTGGACAACATGAAATTTGACTCCTAAGATTAACTTTCTTAACTCTCTTACTCTCATCCTATTTTCTCTCTCACCAATGTTTGTTGCATCTAAAATTTCCAAAACTGATTTTTTTAAAAAAAACCATCATCTCAATTCAGAGAAAAATTAACTTGATTTAGCAAAATGTGCTGCTGGACGTTGTAAGATGAATCACAGGATAAAAAAAATGAAATATCACATTTACCTAGCAAAATTGCTGCTGGACTAAATCAAGTCTGTCGTCACATTCAAATCACCAGAATATTTCAATTTTAATTTCAATGCAGACCAGAGATAGCAAGTTAACAACCACACACAATAACTCAGACCAACATCCACCGACCATCACCAATCATCATATGCTTCTAGAGCTATAACAAGTAGGAATCTCAAACTCATCTATGAATAAGGCGCCCAGATCAAAGCGCCAAGATTATTCGCGACCAGGGCCAGATCATAGTCGGCCGCGTTCAGGGCGACAAGCGGCGAGTCCTGGAACGCCATCAGCTCGCCGCCGCAGTTCTGCATGGTGGCCAACGACTTGGAGTACTCCAATACGGTGTGCTGGACCACTACTGGAAACAGCAGATTTGTCGAGTGCCCAAGGCACTCAGCGAAACCCAAAAATACTTGGCAAAGGCGGCAAATATCACTCGGCATTGATTTACTCGGCAAATGTTTCTTTACCGAGTATTTTTTGTCGAGCACTTGATAAATAGTTTGCCGAGTGCTAAACTGACTCTCGGCAAAAAGAAAAAAGTACGCGACGGAGAGAAGACGGTGACGATGGCTTTGCCGAGTGTCTAACAGAAAAACACTCGGCAAGGCAAGGCCGGCCTCTTTGCTGAGTGCCAGCTGGAAAAAAAAACACTTGGCAAAGGATGCTTCTTTGCCAAGTGCTAGCCGCTAAAAACTCGGCAAAGCCTGGCTCTTTGCCACGTATAACACTCAGCAAAGCGATCATATATTTCCAGTTTTTACGGTTCGGTCATGTATAACGTATCCCACTCAAATAAACATTACAGGCATCACACATAGTTCACAATAAGCATCATAGGCAGTTCATATAGATATATATCGATAACACATAAATGCAAATAAACTTCAGAATCACAAGTAGGTTCATTCACAACCACAAATGCAAATAAAATTCACTGAGTGCAAGGGTGTCCACTGATTAGTCACAAGTAGTCAGTGAGTAGTCACAAGTAATCCACAAATGCAAATGCAAATAAAATCACAAGTAGTCAGGAGGCTGAGGTGTCCACTGTGACCACGCTGGGTCATGAGGCTCATTCGATGCCGCTGATTGATTCTGCACAAAGAAGAAGAGATAAATCATTCTAGTTTCTAGTTTATTTCTAGTTTGTAAACTATAAATCATTCTAGTTTCTAGTTTATTTCTAGTTTCTAGTTTCTAGACATCTTGGCATCTTTATAAGATTGATTCTTCATAAACTAGAAACGATGATTATAATAGGTTGTGAAGTGACTCATAGGAGTAGTTTCCTGTAGTTGTAGGAGGTTGAGGAAGAGGGAATGGGATCGGTGGTGGAGGTTGACCCATCCTCTCACAAACACCCTGCATATACTCAAACATCTGCTCCATCCTCTGCCGCTCTGCCTCCATCCTCTGCCGCTCTGCCTCCATCCTTTCCTCTAGCGACTCCTGTAGCCTCCTTTCTTCTTCCACCTGGGCCTACAATATTTCGTCCCAATGTTACAATGCAATGCAAAAGTATGTAAAAATCAATGAACGATGAATAAAATAGAAATAACTAGGAGTGGCTCCATTTGGAACCGTGTAGTGTCCGGCCATGGACGTATCACCAGGCTGGAACTCATGCTCCTTGCTCGAATCTGGGAGAGAGTAGGAGTACTGGCCGTGTTGATTGTGCTGTCACCAAGCCAGTACCGGCCATGCTTCTTACCTCCTCCCGCCCTCATGACGACTTCTCCATCAAGGTCCTGGGTGCTCGGATCGTACTCTGGGCCATGGACCTCCCTTGCCATTGATGTGTATCCACCGAGGCGGCTATGGACGATCGCATTGCTGTACGCTAAGGGTGAGTCCTCTGGGTTGTAGTCGATGTCGGCCATCACCTTGGCCAATGCCCATGCCTTGAACTGGGAGCAAGGCTGGCCACCATGTGCCGATGACTGCAAAAAAAAAAGCAATATGATTAGAAATTATGCAGAATTGAGTGTTAGAATAAAAAAATAAATTCGCGTACCCATCTAGCCGCATATTCTTTGAGGCTGAGGTTCCCTTGATGGTGTAGTGCACTTGGCATTAGCAAAATGCCGCTCCCAACAAGCCTTGTGAGTCTCCCACTTAGGCTCGCACCACTTGTCCACCATCCGTTTCCAGCACTGAAGATGCTGGGCACACCACCACGGAGGCACCTACTCCATCAAGGTTAGAAGAGAAAAAACTTTTTTTATTTGCCGAGTGCTGAGAGAAAACACTCGACAAACTTATTGATTTGCTGAGTGTCGAGGGAAAACACTCGGCAAACTTATTTATTTGCCGAGTGCTGAGAGAAAACACTCGGCAAATGAATTTCTTTGCTGAGTGCCACTAACGGACACTCGGCAAAGAGCTAACGGCCGGCACACCCCCCTAACGGATGTTGACGTGGCGGTCTTTTGCCGAGTGCCTATTCTTTGCCGAGTGTTTTGTTCTGGTTTGCCGAGTGTTTTTTTCTACACTTGGCAAAGAGTTTTTTTGCCGAGTGCAATTACTTTACCGAGTGTTTCTCTTGCAACACTCGGCAAAGAGATTATTTGCTGAGTGCCCTAAGGATTGCACTTATCAAACCCCCTAGCACTCGGCAAATCTACTGTTTTCGGTAGTGACAGTTGGTCGACATGTCGCCGATGGTGACTGCCATGTGGCTCCTGGCCTTGGTGTAGTAGCCAATGCAGTGTAGGTACGCTTCCCGCTCGACTCCCGGGATCAAACCCCACCCCCCTGCCGCCGCCGCGGCGCAGCAGCTGGTCCGCCCGTGCCATGGTGGCGTCGAACAACCCCTTGGCGCGCTGCACCGCTGCGAGCGCGTAGATGGTCGCCTCGGCGGAGTCCGGTGAGTGCAGCAGTGTCTCCTGGCAGAGGTTGTACTGCGCCGGCGTGCTGCAGGCCTTGAGGCACGCGTCGGACCATGTCATGGTGGGGACCTTGAGACATCCGCCGGCGGCGCCGGCGCCGGCGATGAACAAGGCGGCGAGGACGACGGATAGTGCGAGAACTTTGGTCATGGCGGCTGCTCTCTTCTTCACCATGTCTGTTCTTGGTGACCGATGCCCTTTTCTAATTTCTTTCTTTCTTTCTTATCTTGATTGATGATTCTTCAAAGTCAAAACGAAATATTGAGGGTCTTTTATATGCAGAAGAAGAATTGTTTTTTCAAGTAGTTGAATTAATTAAAACATGGGCAAAAAAAGGCTAGAAATTGCGGACTGCAAGTATTTAATTTCTTAGAACAATACCAACAGGCGAATCTATTATATTGATAGGTCATAATAAATGTTTGTGTATTTACAGATTATATATCTTTCTTATATCATCTAACCACTAATTAATTTTTCATATATCAGAAAGGGAATCAAATCTACAGTTATTATTGGGGGATTTTCTTAAATCATACAGTTGTTGAACAAATGATACACACTTCACTTTTTACTTCTATATATCATCGTTAGTACATCAACCCAAGCTGCTGCATGTGCTACTAATTTGAGGAGACATAGTTATTAGTTTTGTAGTTGACAAGTTTTTCATTTGAGATTGTTTAGGGTCACAAACATGCAAATTTTTCATTTGGTGGTAAGGATTAGAAGGTTTAGTTTAATGGATGTATTTTTTGAATACAAACTTTTTCATGTGATCATGGATGAATACAAAATTTATATCAAAATTGTAGAGCTCGACGAGATTTAAAACTTGCATTGACAACATTTTCATTTGAGATGGTTTAGTGGTCCAAAAAATATTATAAATACATGAAAAAAACACATCCTGCACATCAGCGATCCATGCCTCCAAAATGGAACCCAACCATATATTGGCTGAACCTTCTCACTACATAAGAAGCTTATCCTTCTAGCCTCCATTCTTCACGTATCCACTCTCTCTCTCCTCCCCCCTCCACATGCGGGAGGAGGTACAGGCGGCTGGTGCGTGGTGGGGTAGGCAGCCCTAGCCCAATGGCAAGGGTGGCCCGTGAGGCCCCGGCGATGCGGGCGGCTAGCTCAGCCCCGACGGCGCAAGCCCTAGTGGCAGGGGCAACACGCGCAACCAGCTCAGCCCCAGCGGTGCTGTCAGCCGGCTTCGAAGCTGGAACCAGGAGGTTATCTGCCCCTTTGGGATGTTCGTATACCTGTGCAGGTCCTTTTAGAGCCATCACGAAAGCTTTTGCTTTTGTTGTAGAATCTCCTCCATTGGATTCTATGATTGCTTCATATTTCATGAGGAACTCCTTCGGATCAGATTCACCATTGTATTGTGGCAGAGTCACTGCATTAAATCTCGGAGGCCATGGAGTTTCCTCCAATTCCAAAGCCAACTGAGTGGTGGGTGCTATCATGTACCTGTGGTGCCCCCTCGGCTGTATTCTTGCATGAGGACAAGGGTATGAGTTTTGCTCTTCGGGGGCGTAGTTGTGCTGGTGCATCTCGTTCAGCTTGTTTTGCATATCTTGTATAGATTGCCACAGCTGTACATCGGACATTGGCTCTGAAGGTTCCTGTGCCTCATACCGCATTGCTTCAGCTAGTTGTTTTTCTTCTTCTTTAGCCTCATTGGATGCAGCTAGTGCCTTGCCATTCCGCTGTCTTGTATGCCCCTGAGGAGTTGACGGGCGAATTGCCGCTGCTTTCTACGTTCTTGCTGCCCCTTTAGCTACTATGGCCTCAATTCTCCTGAGTGCTACAATGTCTTCAGCTGCTACTCCCAAACTCTCCAGGTCTACTTGCAGTTCACCGTCTGCTGTGTGCTCAACCTCATAATCTTCTTCTTCTTTTGCTTCAGCTTCTGGGTGAGTGACGATGGCTCCTTCAGCTACTTCTTTCGAGGGGACCTTCTTCTTTGATGGGGTCATGTGGTCGTAGGACTACCACAAGGTGGGCGTAAAAACTGTTGGTGGAAAATGGCCCCGAAACGGACTTCGTCACAACAGCCTGCGGGTTTTTCCTCCAAGGGATGAGGTCCCCCTCGTCGAGAGACGAGAATTAAATGTCTAATCCTATTCTCCTTTCTTCAGTCCGGAACTAAGATCACCGAAATAGTAAGCAAGGACGAGCATTAAATGGCATTAATTTTCATTTACTTCGGATTTGTCCCCCATCAGTTACAGTGGCGCCTCTATTTATAGGGAGATCAACCGCCACAACGTTCAATTACACTTTACTGTTACCCAACAGCTAGATTCCAAGGATATTCCAGGGTACAATGGGAAATACGGCCTTCGTACGGATTCCTCCAGCTGGCCCCTTGTACGGCCTCGTCATTCCATGTGGCTGACAGCGTGGTCTTTAGCGCATTCAGCCCTTCGTAGGTCGAGGTGCTCTTCGTCAAGCGTCCCTGTTCTTCCTTTCAGGGATAGATCGAGATGTCGTTGAGGTGCACAACACCCCCATCTGGAGTCCTGAGGGCAGGCTTTCCGTCCTCGTGCTCCGAAGGGCACTTAGTACGCCCAAGGGACCTCCATCATCACCTTCTTCTTACTTGCACCTAGAATTCGTTAAGAGCATAAATGAGCCATTAGGGTTAATTCTTGAGGAACTTCTTCCACCGAAGGGTGTTCTGAAGGTGGTTTCCCCAACAAAACTCTTGAGTTCCCCAGGAGTTTGAAGCTTTAGTACCTTCACAGCAACAAGATCTTTACCTTCCCCATCTTAACAATCTAACTCTCCTTTGTATACCGACCCAAATGATCCAGAGCCCAGAAAATTGGTAGGAGAGAAGCCTTCTGTTGCTTTCACCAACTGGGAGTACGAGATCAATGGGTGGCCTTGCATGCGTGTTGTTGAAGGGATTTTTGTTTTGTTTCCCTTGAGCCAGGATGTAATAATGTAAAGTGATGAAAAGATAACAAGTGCTGCAACAAGAGAAATAACAATGGGCACAACCACAAGCTTTTGGTTTTCTTTGGTCGTTGCTGTATCGAACAAGGAGGCAAATGTAGACCAGTTATTCCATTGCAAAGTTTACCATTGCCTTTGATTGAGACTCCAGAAACATTTGCAAAAACACCTACAGTTGGCACTTCTCCGACAAAGTTGTTGAATGATATTACCTCCATTCCAGAACGTAGCTACTTCTAGCATTCAAATTTTGTCCCATAATATAGCTAGTTTTTAGTTCCCAAGTGGCTTATTTGACATAAGAGGTCTACAATGCCCTCCATGCATGCAAATCAATTATGGCATGCACATCTGCATGTAAGCCTGCAACCAATTAAATAGGAAAGGTATAATTATTATAATGAGAGGCAATATAGACTTTTAATCGACACCCTTAATCTGTGTGAAAAATTCTAGAAGTAGCTATATTTTGGGACTGAAGGAGTATGTTCATAGAATAGAGTAATGTAAGGTCACCTAAGAACTTGGAGATTGGACCTGACAAATTGTTTCGTGAAAGATCTAGAGTTTCAAGACCTTGGAGCTGACACATGGATGATGGGATGCCACCAGCTATAAAATTATTTTTGAGATAGAGATTCTGGAGGCGCTGGCATTCACTAATGGTACTAGGAATTTCACCTGATAATTTGTTATACTCTGCATGGAATATTATTATTTGTGGAAGCATCCAAGGACCAATACCTTCCATTTAGCTCCTATAACATATTATAATGCATATTGGCAAGTGGATGGAGTCACATGCGCAAACCAGACAACCACTTGGAAGAGAATGTTCGTCTATGAATGTATAGTCACTCCAAATTGCTGGGCCATAAGGTTACAATCATCCCAATCTCTATCGATCCTAGCAACTTCATATGATTTACGAAAACTTCATATAGTGTCGAAACTCTAACATATAGTATCATAGTAATCCTAGCATATAATTAAATTATCATACCAGATAAGTCCATCTAAGATGAATGTGGATGGTCACTCCAAATTGCTTGGCCATAGTGTTACCAACATTACAATCTCTATCGAGCCTAGCAACTTCATATGATTCACCAAAAATTCTTCTTGATGCAAAGATCACCAAAAATTATTCACAGGGTAATAGTACTTCATATTTCTACAGCAGCAGTAATCAGAAGTTCACAAAAGGTAAGTGTAAGTGGCGAACTGATGATTAGGTTTCACTGTAGTGAAACCAACCCACCAGGGTTCAGCTTCGTATGGGTACTAGAATTTTCCTTAATTTTCCTTTATTTATTCTAGGAATTAATGTCACTATTTTTCAATAGTAAGCGATGAATGCATACTGACTAGATACTGAATGTAATAAGTATGCAAATAACCATAGCTACTTTTCTTCTGTCTAAAAAACCATATTTGAGATGATATAGGTATACAATAGTATAGACGTAGTACAATCATTGATTCACACCACTAGCACTTATTGTACGGCAAATTGGCATAAGGACAGAGACTGCCCAGCAGCCGCCTACCTGTTAGGCATGTTGCATTCGGTTTGTGCAATCAGAAGGACACTTCTGGATACGATGGTATATGCAATTTTTGCCAGCCACAAATTTTACCTTTGGCTGGTATACGCGATTCAAAGGTTTCACGATCGTCATGTTTAGATGGCCTAAACTTCAAAAATCTTCGCTGAATTATTGAAGAAATTAAATAAGATCAGAACAAGCGACAGTGGATAGGCTTTACCAGTTAACTGGATTGCATTGCTAACTGCATGGTTATCAACAAAGCTAACCGCATGGTAAGGTGTTGTTCTGAGTTCCCATTCATAAGAAGAAAACATTTTGTAAGTTGGAAGCCATGGTTCGATGGATTGGAGGGGCAGTGTCATACATTCACATGGGCTACTTATGAACACACGGTTCCTGCACCTTCACTGCTGATGTTGCAAGTTGAGTGTGAAACCGTTCCCTCTTTTGACCTGTTCCTCTACCCATACGGATGCTTGCTGATGACATTGGAAACCATCTGAAACCAGGAATTCGTTGGCCTCTGGTCGACTAGCCACCAGTCCAGTCTTTGGCGACTAAAGGTTCAGTAGTCCCATTGCCATGGGTGCATCCAAGAACCATCGTTGTCTTCTACCTAGGCTCAAGTGCTTATTATATGGCAAATTGGCATGTGGCAGACACAGCCAGCCACTTGCTGAAGATGTCACGCTTCTGTACCGCGAATTTCAGCACTAAAATCCTACAAACCTTACTTTGGCCTTGTACTCATTGGTCGGCACTAAGCTTACTTTGAAATATCGCGGTAAGTTAATCAAAAAACCTACTGCTGGCATCCAAAATGTAGAGGCGCAAAAGAATCATTTTGATGCAGTGAACACTGAACAGTGACCTTCAGAGCACTAAATGGATTCGTACACATAGGCAATTGGACAATCAGCAAAATGAAATGAAGTAAGGCAGTGTCTTGCAGTCTGGGAGCTCACCACCGATGCCACCATCTTCGCTAAGAACCACGAGATCCAGCGGCGCGTGGCCTCCTACCCGGATGCTCCCCCATCATACGCTTCTAGGCGGCGGACGGCGCCATCCACGAGCACATCTCGCTCGCGCAGCCGCCGCGGCCAGCAAAGTTTGCGGCGGCGGGCGGACGCCGGAACCGCGGCGTGGCGCCGTCGCGTCTTCATCGCCACCGCCGCGGCGGCTGCAGTCCCCGGGCCTCGTGCCGAGACGACCCCAATCCAGGTCGAGAAAGCGGAATAGGAGAGAGGTTACTGACAGGTGTGCCCACATTTCAGTGAGCAAAACTTGCTCTCCTCCTAAAAGTGTAGATTCCAAACGTGTGTGGGTAGACTAAACCAAATTTGATTGATAATCTAACTCGTACTGAATGTTTTCGTTTGTCTGAAAAGTATTTTAATAATAATGTTTTCAGAAAACTATTTATAAATGTATTAATATTAAAAATTGGTGGTTCTAAGGGATGTTAAAAGGAATTGTGGTTCCAAGATCATACTATTATTAGAACAAAAGAAGGGGGGATTTTTTATCCATGAAATGGGGTTCCAGTATTTCTCTAGCATAGTTGTTTATTAGTACTATTTATTTTACTAAAAGGAGTAGAGGTGACGGAGTAAAGAAAGTACAAATCATGAATTGGTCAAAACTTAAGTGGACATGGATGGTGTGATTTGTGTTCTATCATTCCTACAATCCAGTTTATGGGGGACTTGCTTAAAATTATGCTCCTCTAATTTTCTTTTAGTTTAAAGTATCTTTTTTACCTGTATGGTTTAAACGTCAACGTTGTACTACTGTCTCTGTTTTGACTGTTTCACTGTGCCATGGACATCGTCTTTGTTACAGTGGAAACCATGGAGATTTAACGTTGCCCTATGGCTAACTTTCTTGTTGGGTGGGTCAGACGAGAGTCTTTGGATTGTTATCAGGGGTCACCTCAGTAAGTAGCATTCTGTAGAATTGGTTGCGGTTACCTGCGCCTTGTATGAGAATAGAATTCTCTCAACATAGGAATGGCGTTAAAGGGCCTGTTCGCTTCAGCTTATAAGCCGGCTGAAAAGCTGAAACGGCTGATTTGTTGTGAGAGGAAAACACTGTTCGGTGGCTGATAAGCCGGCTGAATAAGCTGAAGCGAACAGGGTGAAAGCTTTTTGTAGCCCCCCATCACAAGTGGCTACAGTCCTGCCTGCCTGCACTACCCAATAACAATGAATCAGCAGGTTATATTACTTTTCAGAACCTTAGCATAGCTGAAATGTGCAAATGTGCAAATTGTCATCACCCGCTAACCTTCAGGTATAGCTTATGCCCGCTGCGGATCAACCATGGTGGAACAAACATTCAAATTGTCTTTCCCTGGATGAAGGATTTAACATGAGTATTTTTTTTTGGTAACTGAAAACTGGATTCTGCTTCCACCATCGCCGCCAGTACCGCCGCCTGGGCCCCGCCCTGCAGAGGAGCACCACCTCCAGGGGCCGAAGAGAACCCAGTGGCAGCCGGTAATTTCAACTGTAGAAAAACTGAATTTGTTTAACTCAGCGGGCGAACACATCAATATATCAGCGATTTCACTAAATATCAGATTTTTTTTCCCCATGACATCAGGATAAG
Organism: Setaria italica; assembly: GCF_000263155.2. Lineage (NCBI taxonomy): Eukaryota > Viridiplantae > Streptophyta > Magnoliopsida > Poales > Poaceae > Setaria > Setaria italica. The sequence goes on along the minus strand of NC_028455.1, from coordinate 5,730,877 downwards.
TGTTGAAAACAGATACGACTACATTATCGCACAGCAGGACAGGCAATGTACTGGCACATTTTTAGCAATTACATCTACACAACCATGTAACATCAAGCTATTCACCGTATATATAATCCAGGGCTCCAGTCTTACGCACTCAGATGTGGTAACTTTGGAGAAGATACAAATAGAAACCGCTCCACGTTCTACCTTGTGGAAAATGCAACCGCAGGAATAAGCTTCAGACACTTGAGAAGGAAAAGAGGACTGTCGCTGCATTGGCATATCGTCCTCCTGTCATGTTCTCTGTTCTCTCAGGAGTGAATCTTTGATGGCCAGTAGCTCTTTGATGATAGATTCTGTTGGCATTCTTTGTGACGGCAATTCCTGGGTGCAGGATACTCCAAGACTCAAAAGGGAAACAATGCAATCAATCTTCCTATTGTACGAAGAATCACCGATGGTATGAAGCTCATTTTCAAGGTCTACTAACAAGCGCGTGTCAACAGCGTCCATAGTTCTATCATGGAGGGATAGATCAACGTGTTCACGGAGGTCCAATCCTTGTCTATATCTGCTGTCAGTGGGCCTATTTCCAGTTATTGTTTCCAGGACCAAAATTCCATAACTGTAAATGTCTCCATGTGTTGATACCATGTTTCCAGCACCATACTCTGTTGCATTGGATATTTGAAAATATAAGACTTTGCAACGCACACAATCTAAATTCAATATAAAGTAGTAATGTTACAGGCAAAAACCTAAGGGTGTTTCACACAGAACTAGTTTTTTCCCTAAATTTTTCCAGTAGCATGCTTTATTCCATAAACGTCTAGGCAGCAGCAATGAATCAAATCGAATAAAACAAAAGGGAGACATAAGTATCTTGGGCTAACCTGGAGCAGCATATCCAATTGTCCCTCTAAATCCCATTGAGCTTGCTGACTGTTGCAACAATGAGCTGCCCTGAACAAGAACCTTAGCGAGTCCAAAGTCCCCAACATGGGCTACCATATCAGCATCCAAAAGCACATTACTTGACTTGATATCACAATGCACAACAGGTTCAGGTCCATGGCAATGAAGGTGATCTAATGCATAAGCCACATCAAGGAGTATGGTCACTCTTTCCAAGAGATTCAAGTATCTTTGCTCTGCCAGACAATTTATGTCTGGATGTAGCCAACTTTCTAAACTACCATTAGGCATGAAGTCATACACAATTGCTCTGAAATCATTTCCCATGGTATCAATGCTTGAACAAATTGTATGTATCTTGACAAGATTTCGGTGCCGCATATTCCGTAGTGCTTCACATTCAGCAGTGAAACTCTTGAGTGCCTTGGGAGTTTGAAGTTTCAATACCTTCACAGCAACAAGATTTGTGCTTCCACCTTCTTGAGCATTCAATTCTCCCTTGTATACAGATCCAAATGATCCTGAGCCCAATAAATTTGTTTCTGAGAAACTATTTGTTGCTCTTAGCAGTTGTGAATAAGAGATCAATGGGTGGCCTTGCATGGAATGTGTTGATAGGATATTTGTTTTGATTTTCTTGCGCCAAATAAGAAGCATGCAGAGCAAGACTAGTACGACTAGTGTTGTCACAAGAGAAATAACGATAGGAATCACTAGGAATTTATGTTTTTTCTTTGATAATTGTACAGGGCATGCTGGCAAATGCAGACCAGGAACGCCACCACAAAGTTTGTCATTGCCTTGGATTGAGATTGCAGTAAAGTTTGTAAAAAGGCCAAAATCAGGCACTTCTCCAGATAGGTTATTGAATGAGAGGTTGAGATAGTGGAGCATGGTAAGATTCCCTAAGGACTTGGGTAGCTGGCCTGATAAATTGTTGCTGGAGAGGTCAATAATTTCTAGACCACTCATTTGGCTCAAGGCTAATGGGATACTGCCATTTAAGGTGTTGTTTTGGAGAAAAAGATTCAAGAGAAGTTCACAATCACCTATGGTGGTAGGGATTTCCCCTGATAAGCTGTTAGACTCTGCATCAAATGATATGAGATTTTTTAGGTTCCCAATTTCTTGTGGCAATGATCCCTCCAAGTTATTGTTAGACAGATACAAACCAAGGGAAAGTGTGGAGATGCTGAATATTTCTCTAGGAATTGGGCCAGCCAAGTAATTTTGTGAAAGGCCCAGCATTGACAGCTTTGTGAGGTTTCCAAGTGTGCTTGGTATTGTACCCCTAATGTAATTGGAAGAGAGTTCCAGATCAGCTAGTTCTGAAAGATTTCCTATGGCCAGCGGGATTGTTCCGGTTATGTCATTATCAACTAGATAAAGCCTGACCAAGCTTTTAAGACTGCACAAGGAAGAGGGAAGAACTCCTGAGAAGAAGTTGCCACCAAGAGCAAGTGTTTGCAAGCTAATGAGATTGCCGATGTCTTTAGGAATGTTTCCTGAGATTTCATTGTCTAACAAGAAAAGATGTTCTAGCGAAGCAGAAAGATTGGAAAGCGAATCAGGAAGAACTCCCCCAAAACTGTTCAACGACAGATCCAAAACCTGTAACTCAGAGCAGTTTGTTAACGCAGTTAGGAAATCCCAATCTTTTGGTTCTTTAGCTTGAAAATAATTGAAACTGAGCTGCAGAAAACTGAGACTTCTTAGTCTTCCAAGTGCTGGAGGAAGAATTCCACTGAAAGAATTATTCATGACCTGAAGCATCATCATATCCGAAGAATTAGATATTGAGACTGGGATAGGGCCATATAACTGGTTGTTATCCATGAATAACACCCGCAGATGGGGAACATTATTGAATGCATTTCGAGGAATTGTTCCACTTAACATGTTATGATGGACAGAGAACCGAATAAGCGAGGAAATGTTCCAAAGGGAAGTTGGGATCAAGCCACTTAAACTGTTAAAGCCTAAGCTGAGCCCAGATAAACTGGGCAACATGCCCAAGGATGAAGGGATAGCACCTGATAGCATGTTTTCATGGAGCTCAAGAAGCTGGAGGTTGGTGAAATTACCCCCAAAATGTGGTATCTCACCAAATAATCTGTTTGTGTACAAAGATAATTGTTTGATGGATATCAAGCCTGATAGAGATCGAGGTATCTCTCCTGTCAAACCATTTCTACCAAAATTCAAGGAGACCAGGTTTCCCAAGGTGCCTATCTCATACGGGATCTCACCTTGGAGTTGGTTATCATGTAGGTCGAGCTTCTTGAGCTTCCTGCATCCTCCCAAGGTCTTAGGGATGCTTCCTTCGAGATGATTCTGGCTCATATTCAACACTTGAAGCCTGCCAAGATGACCAAGCTCCAGTGGTATCTGCCCGATGAGCTGGTTCTCACAGAGGACCAGCTTCCGAAGAAAGGACAGGTTGCCTAGGAAGGGACTGATGTGTCCAGAGAGGTTGAAGGAGCCCAAGTTCAGGGCGACGACCCTGTCGGGGTGCCGACTGGAGCAAACAACTCCAGGCCAGCTGCAGTAGTGGCTGGACATGTTCCAAGAAGCCAGCAAGCTGGACTGGCCTGAAGACAGCATGAACTTGAAGGAGAGGAGAGCATGCTCATCTGTAGAGCTATTGTTCCCCTGGGACAGCAGCGCATAGGAACAGAAGCACAGCAACAAGTAGATCAATTGTGTTGCTCTGGCCATGAGGAGAAGTGGCTATTGGCATGCAAAGTTTAGTTTTCGTTGGCCCCCAAGACTACTGGATGGTATAAGTAGAGGATGCAATGCCACACATGCAACCTATCAGTAAACCAAGAACAGAAAGCTGATGAAGCTCATCCCGGAAGGAGTAAGAAGATCAGATATGGACAACGATGGTGGCTCACTAATTCGGACATGTGTTGTGAGATTACAGAGACAACTGTTAAATAATCCGAGCTTCCATTATATCCAATAAAAAGAATGCAGTGTCATACAAATGAAAGTCTATGGGTTCAGTCAAAAACATCAGCTCTTGGATGGGCTCAGCAGCATTGAAGTAGTCCATCGTGGCACTGCTGCTCCCTGAAAACACTACCAGATGAATGCAGAAATGAGACAGAAATGTGCCATGCCTCCTGCCATGACCATAAGGAAGTGGCTACAAGAGCATATGCTTGTATATACAGTGATATATGATTTATATTTGTATATTGATAACTAATTAGTGAATCGCCAAGTCACTGTCCACCTAGTCTCTGGTCTTTGATCAATGTCTTTTGCGACAGATGCATCCAAGAATTGCTATCCTCCATCTAGCACAGAGCCCTCATCATACTGGACAAGTGGGAGAACCCATGCTGTGAACCAACCAACCACTTGCCGAAGAGTGTTCCTTTCAGCAATCACCATCTAGCATTACTGTTTTGAATAGTAGGATACCTTTTTTCCATTTTAGAGAGTCCAAACATTAGGTATGGTGTGAGTCAAGGTCACCCAATATTCTTCAGAACATTGTAGTAGTATTTCACATTTCATTGCAGTTGTGACTGGCCATGTGCCGTTGATGCCAGTAAACCCCCAGATGGGCTTGAAAGCATGGACTTGAAGGAGAGGAGCACGAGCTCGGCTGTGGCATTGCTGCTGCTTCTGCTGCCTGGAGGCAACCGAGCATGGGAGCAGCGGCACAGCAACCATTACCAAGCAGTCTGATTGCTACTTACATCAGGAAAATAAGCTACATTACCTCAACGAAATGTGTACTAAAGTGTTTTGGTAGACTATAATGGCTTATAAAGCCATAAAGGATGGGGTATAGAGGCTATGTTACATTTTTGCCACTCATCATCAATGGAAGGGATGCAAGTTGGAATAGACATGCGTGTGGAACCAAGTTTCCCTTCGTCCACGTTAACTCATTCCTTTCTCAAACTAGAAACATGACTAAATACAGGAGTCGTCGTCGGTCTCCGGGTCATCTATCTGCCAGGAAGTCTTTGACAGCAGCTGGATGTTTAATCGCCCATTGGACACGGATGAATCCTATACATCACCATCTTCCATCTAGCCTCTAGTACTTCTTACATGGAAAATTGGCACATGGGTGGGGACAGAGAGCACAACAGCTTTGGAGCACTTGCAGAAGAGTTCAGAATCTTTTTAGTGCAAATTGTAGCACCAGGTTTTCGATAGCGGGGTCCATTTCTTTCCTTCTCTAAGCACTATCCTTATTATTCTTTGATTATTTTGCGGGCACTAAGCTTACTTTGGAGGGCCATTAATCTTACAGTTGGCCATAAATTCCACAAAATATTTGAGGCACAGATATCAAGTAAACTGCTGTCTTCAGAGCACAAAAGATCATTTAGAAACCAAGATCTTGGCTTCGCAGAAATGAGCAGTTTTACAGCAAGGTACAAATGTAAAATGCAGTGAGAAACGGCGGTTCAAGATTCAGGTGCTCACCGTTGATGGAACCCCATCTTCTCCGAGAATCGCGAGATCAGGCAGCTCGGGAGCTCCTCCCGAAAGGCTCGCCCCCATCTGGTTCCGTACGGCGGATGGACGGAGACGGACCATCTGCCGCAGGCGGTTGACCCTCTCGGTCGCCTCTGCCGCCGCCGCGGCTGCTGGAGAGAAGCGAGTACGGGGAGGGGGCGAGGAGAACAAGAGAAAAGGCGACTGACATGCGCGTCCCACATTTCAGTGACTAACACCTGTCCTGCCTAACAAAAGGTGCAATTGTTTTTGAGACATAAAAGGTAAATTTGGAGAGAGAAAAATTCTTCTACCACTGCAAGCGTGAGGCTTCGCAAATTTTCCATGTACATCATTGGCAACTCGATTTTCTTGGCATTTTCCCTCTTTTATTCCTTTCTTTTTTGCTTTCCAACTAATGGCTGGTGAAAGCCTGAAAGGACCCGATGTTTTTATTTGGATTCGGCCGCAAATTTGTGAAGCCCCATATTTGCAGTGGTAAAAATCGAATGTGACTAATTGTATATTCATCGGTTTTTATATATTTTCCAGATGAAATGTCTCCTATATTTGACTAACCTTGGATTTTATTGAGTTTTATATAGCGGGCTAAATTGATGGCCAAAATTGTATTTTTAAAAATTTAAAGAGCGCAAATATTAAGACGTAATAGAAGGGCAATTCTCATTTTCCCCTGATAGAGTGCTGCCCAATTGATAAATCTGAAAACGATTGAAGGAAAATCATAATGCACACTTTCTGAAAAGTTGTCACTGTAATTCCTTCTCTTATTGACAGCTATCCTGTATGTAAATAATGTCTGTACTTAACCAGAACCACAAAATTGAGCCCTCATGAAAACAATAACATATTGTTACAACAATGCTACTTTACATTTATCAAAGATATTATCTACTCGCTATGACAGCCAAAAGCTGCCGGCCTGTCGCCACTTGACAACATATCGTGTAATAGATGAACCGCCGCCATATTTCTATAGTTTATTACTTTCTATCGTACATACGTAAAATCAAGAATTTAGCTTGAAAGGGCTCCTAAGATGGGTTATCATTATCCTATCGTGGTAGGGGTTAAGCAGCAGGGCCAACTCTTGGTCTTCCTCCCTCGCTTCGACTCTTTGTTGTTCCTGAAACCGTTCTGATGGAAGCCATTTGTGTCCAGGCTCTCTTCGCCGTGCACGCTTATCGCGCTTCTCAATGTCATTGACATCGTCTTTGTTACTGTATAAGCTGCCGAATTCTTCAGAGAATCTCTGTCGATGGCGTCTTCTTCCATACCTTTCCCACTGGGCAAAGAATATGCTTGTCGGATCTCTCTCATCAAAGGTAAACACAAGTGGGACCACAAATGGGCCACTAACTGAAATATAGATGTACCACAAACGAATTCAATATATCCTTCCGTGCTGACCTAGAATCCTGTAGTTGTGTGGTAGAATGACCTCCGGTCAGAAGACTGTCTGCATTACGAATGTTAGCTCGTGAACTTCTCGAACCGACAATACTCTCTCCCAAAGTTGCATCATAACTGAGCAAATTTTGTAGCGTGGTGATGTTTGCGGTCTTATCGCCTCTGAGAACTGCAATAGCAGTGTCCAATATGCCCAATGCATGCTCTACCTCAGGACTGATAAAAGTTTTATTTTCAACAAGTTGTGCTCGCTCAGCTGATTGGTGAGTAGGGCTAGTTCGAAGACTATCCACCTTCAAGTACGTGTTCTGTTCGCTCTCCTCCTCAACAATCTCACTATTCGATGTGGTATTTGTTACTGCCAAACGGTTTTGTACAATGGGATTATCAGGGGGCACCTCAGTAGCATTTCCTCTGCTGTGGTCACCTTTGCCTTGTCATCAGAATCCTGGTATTCGTGGATCCTAACTCAAAGCTCTCTTGTAGTCCTCACAAGTTGCCACGGTACTCACTGCTTGCATGATATTCCAGGCTGGTTTGAGTGGTAAAGATGGGGTACTTTTGGAGTAGATGGAATAGTTAGCTCAAACAATTGTACAAGTGTTTGCGTAAATTCAAAATATAGGGTTCTAAGTTTATTCTTGCTATGCAAACACAGGTAGAAAACTCACCTTGAGTCCCGGTTGGTAGGGACCAAATCTCTCTAAAAGTCATCTGGGATATAGTTTTCGAGACGAAAGGGGGTCCTTCAGTCCTGGGTCGTTCAACCGAGACTAAAGACCCTCTTTATTCCCGGTTGGTTTTACCAACCGAGACTAAAGGGGCTGCCACGCCAGGCGCGGGACAGGCCCCTTTAGTCCCGGTTGATTTTTCCAATCAGGACTAAAGGGCATGCATGAAATTACAGGCGCGCGTCATGCAAGTGCCTGCATGGTGCCTGTAATGTCATGCATCGCGTACTCCTTTAGTTACCCTTTAGTAGTTAAGATTTTTTTTAGGTAATGAAATCAAACTAGTATTTATACAAATCAAACTAGTATTTATACAATTACTATATATATACAATTCTTATCATATTATACAACTCTTTTATTCCCGGTTAATTTTACCAACCGGGACTAAAGGGGCTGCCACGCCAGGCGCGGGACGGGCCCCTTTAGTCCCGGTTGGTTTTTCCAACCAGGACTAAAGGGCATGCATGAAATTACAGGCACGCGCCATGCAGGTGCCTGTAATGTCATGCATCGCGTACTCCTTTAGTTACCCTTTAGTAGTTAAGACTTTTTTTAGGTAATGAAATCAAACTAGTATTTATACAAATCAAACTATATATATACAAAAATTTGTCCCGGTCATTCCTAGGATCTTCCCGTAGAGGTATTGCTCGATGCGTCTAATTTTCGTCCATCGTAATAAAATTATCCTTGTGGATTTACCACCTCATTCCCCAGGAATCCCACGAGACTTTCACATATTGCCCCTATTCTTTCGTTCTCCAAGAGTTTTTGTTGAATATTATACATCTGTAATTTGAAAATAAGTGAATGTTACACGAAAAATTAAATATAAGGAGCTAGAAATTAATTAACTATCAATAGTTTTATTTTACGTACTATATAGTTATAGTTATGCAGTGTCATCTTATTGCCCTTGGGTCCCACAAAATTGTGCATGTGCTCATAGATGTAGTAGCCATATAGATTATTCCCGGGTTCCTGTCTTAAGCACTTCAGTGGGGGAAAAAATAAGTTATGAAATAATTGTGCTATAGAATGTACAAAATGTGCAAACTTCATACGTACCAGGAAGTCTGTGTTCCATATAAGTTTTTCTTGGAGTGGACCTTTATGTTTCTTGAGGAATTGTCTCCATGCACTGCGAATTAAAATAATGAGTGATACAGTATTAGGTGAAAATTTAGGAAACAAACTTTTGCATAGAGATAAAGGTCTAGAATTATTACAAGTCTAGCATGTCTTGAATGTCTTGGTACTCCATCGGTCTTTTCCTTAACGAATCGAAGACAGTGACGTGGCTTCTATCAGGCTCAATTATTAGAAGGATCTAGTGGAAACTGCGTACGTAAATGTTCATATTAGAGCTAACTAACATTAATCAGGTAAGGAAAAAGAAAAAATGAAAATAGACGGTATACACACACTTACTTAAAGTTGTATGGCAGTAGCATGTATTCCTTGTAATTTTGTTTGTCCAGAAAATTGTATACTTCCACCAACATTTTCCCTGGAAAATCCCGTATCTTGTTTTGGTTAACTAGGATCCATGAAGCCAACATAGAAGTACGCTTCTTGTCGGCACGTCTGAATTAGCATCCTACGTTAAATGAAAGACGAAGTTAGTAGGGCGACACATGCACAGAAAATAATGATATGAGTGAAAATTTACATATAGATAAACGAACACTTACAAAGCCCAGGCGCTGATGAGAGAGACGTCAAGGGCATCATGATGGTACACTTCGTATATATCCTTGAATTCCAGCCATAAGACTTTCTCGCCTTCGCTGAAAAAATCTATCGGTTTTACCTTAAGGCCGAACATTTCCCTGTCAACGGTGGACTGCTTCATGTACCATTCATGGAATTCGTACATGTTTGTTGATGGCTTCTGTACCAACTCAGACCTTACCAAAAATACTTGCCTAGCTCAAAGGTCCATTTTGGTTTCAGGTTCCTTTGTTTTCTTCTTTCTCTGTCTTGGCTTGGAAGTTGGTGGTCGCGACTTCTTAAGTGGTGCTGCAGGTTCCTTGCTCGATGCGGCTCTTAGTCCCAGCGACGGTGATTGGGGAGGGGTGTTGTGGTCGTCGTCGCTCGTACCACCAGGATGTGCTGGAGATGGAGACTGTAATTGAGCAGGAAGCGACGGTCCCGGTGGTGACGATGGTCCTGGAGCAGGTTGTGCTGGAGATGATGGTCCTGGAATAGGCTGTGGTGGAGATGTCGGCCTTGAGCTTTGAGGAGATGGTCGCTGCTGGGGATCTGCGGGGAGAGGTGATGCCTCCGTGCCGGGGATGATGATGTAGCATTTGCACCATAGAATGATCCCGTGAAGCGCATCTCCTAGTGTCCTTTCCCTGTCACCTCTTGGGAGGTCGAGCTCTAGGCCTTCATATTGGCTATCAATGAGCTTCTCTAGGCCGACGCTGGTGTAGCCAGGTGGAATCTCCATGCCATTGCTTGTCTATCCTGGCAGGATTGATAAGGCACTCCCGTACGCTATCTGTACATATAGCAGAAGTAAAGAAGTTATTAAACTCCCGAGGCGTGGATGGATTGAGAAGATTGCATAAATATTATGTATAAGTATACCTTAATGGTGATGTTGCCGAACGGTCTATGCAGCTCACATGAGGTGCATTGTGTGATGACATCCACAGGGAACCGTTGCTCGTCCACGGGTAATCTTCACGTCTACAGATAGGGGACTCCTGTGGAAGCACAGCAGCTCCCGAGGCGTTGAGAAGGGCTGGCGACGTTTGGATCTGGCAGTGCTCCAGATTGGGCCAACTCGGCGACTGCCAGGGCCACTCGACAATTGATTTCCTCCTGCATTCGTACTTCTTGTGAATGCACTTTGGATTTCAACATGCACCGCCAACTCTCCTATTGCTGTTCCTTTCTTCGCTTGCTGCTTCTATACAAGTCCATGTCACCTCGAAAAGCGTACTTCCACGGAACGACCCCATACCCTCGGCAACATCTTGGGTGCTTGGGATTCCCAAGGACCAATGTGAGCTCATCATTCTCTCAGTCCACCTTCAACCTCCCAGCCTTAACATCTTCAATGTTCTTGATAAGCCTTTCGACCTTCTGATGTATTGTCTCATTGAAGACTAGTGTCCCATCCTCTTGGCTCAGGTTGCCTCTATGAGCGTAATACCAATTTTTTGATCGATCGGGTCATTCAAGAGTTGCTGGTACGATACCCCGATCGATCAGGCCTTGTTCCATAGTGCGCCATCTGGGAATTGCAGTGCTGGAACCACCTCGCCCTAGACGATGATGGTACTCCTTGCTAGCATTTACAACATTGGTGCGAACCTTATACGCACCGTCTTCGCTCGTCTTGTATTCGACAAATGCCTCCCAGTGGTCCCTCAACTTTGGTCACTCGTCAAAATCCGGAGTTCGACCCTTCTTGATGAAGGTGGCATCCAACATCTTCTTGAATGTTTGGAATTGTGTGGCCATTTTCTTCAGCGTCCACGATTTCACATCATCTTCATTAAATCCTTCGGGAAATGTGAAATGTTTCTTAACATCGTCCCACATCATATTCTTTTGTGTATCCAGGAGCGCATATGGATTAATACGTTTTCCCTTCCATTCCCTGATGCTGATGGGCACATTGTCCCTTACGATTGCCCCGATCTGACTCACGTACTTTTTTGCCATGTTTTCGGGAGCAACCGGCTTGCCCTCTTCTGTGACTTTCGTGATCTTAAGCCTTCTCTCCATCACCTTTGTATGACCTTGAGGTTTCTGATGGTTCGTCGATCCAGAGGGCTAACAGTTCAAGATTCGTTAATTAGTACATAGTAATAATGAATAAGATATTATAGATAGGGTAAAACAATGCAAATGATATGTACCTCGCTGGAACCTTCTATCACAGCAAGGTTTTTCTCGAGCTCGGGCTCTTCATTGCCATCGCTAGACATGTTGAGGAACATGTCCGCTTGGCTACCGTCTTCAGCGGTGTACGTTACGGGAAGGTTGGAGTCACTACCACCAGCAGTAATCTGCTCCATTATATACCTTGCGGTCTCGTCATCTGCCATCTCAACTACTTTAAACACACATGAAATCATAGATATATGTACGTTAAGGTATATACATGAAATCATAGAACAACCATGAAAAAAAAGAAAAATAAACTGATTGAAATGTACACATAAAACCATACATGAAATGAAACTTACATGAAAGTCTTGAATGAAACTTACACGAAATGTCTTGAATGAATCCTACATGAAGTCTTTCTACACATTTCTACTAAATTCTAATAATTTCTTTTACTAATTTCTAAGCATTTCTACCAAATTTCTAAAAATTTCTACTAATTTTTGAATCGTTAATAATAAAACATAGTAATTTCTAAAAATTATACAAAATGTATACAAAATTATACTAAGCATCTGAACTAAATTATACTGATTTTATACTAATTATAGTAATTTCCATCTGATTTTCTACTAATAATAGTAATTTCCTACTAATTTCTACTAATCATAGTAATTTCCTACTAATGTTTCTAACTAAAAAAAAATAAAAAAGGGCCCTTGCGTTAGAAAGCCGGGGGCTTGCGTCAGCAAGGGGCCGTACCGTACGTGGAGAGGGCCGAGGGTCGCGACGGCGGGGTGGTAGGCGGCAGGGGCCGGGGCGGCAGCCGACGGCCGCCTGTTTTTTGGAAATAAATTTTATATAAGTTTTCACTGGATTTTAGGATGGAAAAAATAAGAAATAAAAACTTTACATATTTTGAACATGCAAAAATATATTAAATTAGCAAGTATATTTAAAATAAGTTTGAATGAGTCATTAATTCTATACTAGTTGTTTTAGTTTCTAAAATAATTATTTTAATGCATCACTATCATCAAGAAACTATTCAATTAAATAATTCAACGCGCGAAAATTCAATTGATATATGTGGTTAACATTGTTCATATTGATCGAATAAATCTTCACCTCAACTAATTTAAGCACACATGAAATTGTAGATATGTTAAATTAAAAATTGTATCAAGTAGTACATGAAATCATAGAACTTTACAATGTAACTTTACATAAAGGTGAAGCATATTTAGTGCATTACAACGTAACGTTAAAAAACTTCTTCTTCACGGAAGTTCCTTGGTCATAATCACGGCATAAGTATAGAGCCTCTTCTCTGGATAGCATGATGCTTGGGTCAACTTAAACAGCGAATGGAGGCATGCCATCAAACTGATCATAATCAACTGATTGGTCCGTTTTGTCCTTGACTCCCATGATTTTTCTTTTACCTAGAAGAACTATGTGGCGCTTTGGCTTCCATGGCTTTTTTGAATTTTTCTTTGATTTGCTAGACATGTCCTTCACATAGAAAACCTGATGCACATCATTGGCAAGTACGAATGGTTCATCACTGTATCCAGTCTTGCTCGGGTCCACTATTATCATTCCATACTAATCTTTGGTTACGCTAGTTAGCTTTACCCATTGGCAATGAAACGGAGGGATGTTCAGCGGTCCGTATTCGAGTTCTCATATCTCCTATATGAAACCATAATACGAGTTCTTGCTCCTGCTGCTATTTATGGCATCTATGCGGACACCACTATTCTGGTTGGTGCTTTTCTGGTCTTGGGCTGTCATGTAAAATGTATAACCATTTGTCTCGTAGGCTTGGAATTTCACGATTGTGCTAGAAAGTCCCCAAGCTAACCAAGCGAGCTATGGATGAATCTCAGAGTTAACCATAAGATGTTGACGTAACCAAGTGGGAAAAGTATCCATGTGATGACGTATAATCCAGGCATCGGATTTCGTCGGGTGTTCAGAAACTAACATTTGCTTGTGTTGCTCAATATACGGAGACACAAAGGATGATTGTTGCAGAATAGTAAAGTATGCCTTGTCGAATAAATCAAAATCATTGCTTAAACTTGATTTCCTTCCAAAGGGGCCCATTCCCCACAGTCTCCCCTCATGGCGTGAAGTTAGTACCCCAATTGAATTAATTGAGTCAATAAAATCAACACAAAACTCAATGACCTCCTCTGTTCCATATCCCTTGGCGATGCTTCCTTCTGGATGGGAACGATTAAGAACATAGTTTTTTAGGATTGACATGAACCTCTCGAAAGGCCGCATATTATGCAGGAATACTGGACTGAGAATAGTAATCTCTTTTACTAGGTGAACCAGGAGGTGCGTCATAATATTGAAGAAGGATGGTGGAAAGACCAACTCAAAGCTGACAAGACATTGCACCACATTGTTCTGTAGCTTTACTAGCTTGGTTGGATCGATTGCCTTCTGCGAAATCACATTGACAAACGCGCATAGCTTTACGAGCGGCAATCGGACATTCTTTGGTAGAACACCCCTCAGTGGAATCGGAAGCAACTGGGTTATCAACATGTGGCAGTCATAGGCCATGAGATTTGTGAAGTTATTTTCTTTCATATTTATTATTCTCTTTATATTCGAGAAGTACTCAGATGGAACCTTGATACTATTCAAGTATTCAAACATGCTATCCTTCTCTTCCTTGTTGAGAGTGTAACTGGCAGGACGTAAGTAGTGCTGTCCGTTATCTCTCTTTTCCGAATGTAGGTCATCTCATTGCCCCATACGTTTCAGGTCCTATCATGGTTCCAATGTATCTTTTGAGCTCCCATAAACACCCATGAAGCCTAGCACGTTCACACAAAGATTATTCATTAGGTGCATCACGTCTATTGCGTTGCAGACCTCTAGGATTTTCTAATAAGGTAGCTCTCAAAATATTGACTTCTTCTTCCACATGGGTGCACGTCCGTTATCGTCGTTCGGAATAGGTTCGCTACCAAGACCTTTTCCAAAGACTACCCTTACATCCTTTATCATCTCAAAGACATGCTTTATATTACGATGTGCGGGTTTTTTATGATGGTCTGGCGCCCCTTTTAAATGCATCCCTCACTTTCTCAGCGGGTGGTTAGCTGGGAGAAATTGACGATGTCCCATATAAAGGACCTTCTTACAATGCTTCAAATACATGATGTCTGTGTTGTCTAAACAGTGGGTGCAGGGCTGATATCCCTTGTTTGTCTATTCCGAAATGTTACTCAGTGCAGGCCAATCATTGATGGTTATCAACAACATTACTTGTAGGTTAAATCTCTCTTGTTTATCCCCATCCCACACATGTACACCTTCTTCCTTCTAGAGCAGTAAAAGTTCATCAACCAACGATCTTAGGTACACGTCAATGTCGTTACCGGGTTGTTTTTGGCCTTGGATAAACATCAGCATCATAATGAACTTCCGCTTCATGCACAGCCAAGGAGGAAGGTCGAACATGCATAGGGTCACAGGCCAAGTACTATGACCACTACTCAACTCACCGAATGGATTGAATCCATCCGCACTTAAACCAAACCTTATGTTTCTTGCATCACTTTCAAAGTCCGGGAATACTCTATCAAGTGATCTCCACTGGGCCCCATCCGCGGGGTATCTCAGTATCTCATCTTGCTTACGTTCTTCTTTGTGTCATCGCATCAACTTAGCATTCGCCTTGTTTCTGAACAAATGCTTCAAGCGTGGTATTGCAGGGAAATACCACATCACCTTCACGGGAACTCTCTTCCTGGGAGGCTGCCCCTCGACATCACTAGGATCATCTCGCCTAATCTTATACCGCAGCGCTCCACACATAGGACAAGCATCCAATTTCTCTTATTCATCACCACAATATAGGATATAGTCATTAGGGCATGCGTGTATCTTCTGAACCTCCAATCCCAGAGGGCAAATAATCTGTTTAGCTTCATATGTTGTGGATGGCAATTCATTATTCTCGGGAAGAATCTTCTTGATAATTTTCAACATCCCCTCAAATGCCTTATCGGACACACTATTTTTGGCCTTCCATTGCATAAATTCTAGTGTAGTACCCAGTTTTTTATGGCCCTGCTTGCAATCTGGGTATAACAATTTTTTGTGATCATTAATCATGTGCTGCAACTTTTCTGATTCCTTCACAGTTTGCAATCTTTGTGTGCATCCCGTAGCGCCTGACCAAGGTCATCAGTAGGGCCGTCTTCTACAAACTCATCTTCATCAGCCTCGCCCATTGTAGTATCTGCAAAAGCTTGGCCTGCAGCCCGGTCCAGAATGTTGTTATCATCCTTGTCTTCTTCGTTGTCTTCCACTACAACCTCTCTTTCACCGTGCTTGGTCCAAACCAAATAGTTAGGTATGAAACCATATCTAAACAAGTGGCTATGAATAGTCCCCCAGGAAGCCTGTGAATAGTCCTTCTTGTTACTGCATTTGAAGCATGGACAACATATGAACCCGTTCTCTAGCTTGTTCACTTTGGCCACTTCGAGAAAATAATACAAGCCATCAACAAACTCCTTGGTCCATCTGTTCGCATTATACAACCATTGCCTGTCCAACTGCATCGTATTGCTCATGAAAATGGATTACGCATGGACAACATATGAACTCGTATTACGCATTGTATTACGCATGAAAAGGGATTACACATGGACAACATATGAACCCGAATTACGCATCGTATTACGCATGAAAATAGATATAGGTCTTCATATTAGATAAAGAACTTGATAATGGATTGAAACAATTCACATAAAAATTACACCATTCCACATTCATAGCAATCACTAAATATACATATAGAGATTACACTCATAACAAGACAACAAAGATACATATGCACTAAAGGTTACAGATGCTCCATAGTGGACTTCACGTAGCCAATTATCCTAAAATAATGGTACAACATTGCAGAATGTTTGCCCTCCAAGCCATCTTTGCACTTAACTCAATCTTCTCCGAAGTCTATCGAGAGTCACCTCCACATATCTAGTAGCAGAAAATAATGGCACAACAAAAGATCTTTGAATCCACACACTCAGGCTGAATATCATAAAGAAAACTTGAAATAGTATTCCAAATGTCTTTTATGATATTCAGCCCAAGTTTGTGGATTCAAAGAACAAAAGAGCTTCGAGTCCACACGCTTAGGCTGAATATCATAAAGGAATCTTGAAATAATTGTCCAAACGTCTTTTGGAGCAAGTGCCACATTCTCATAATAGAAGTGTGGTGGCACACACACAATAGCCCGTCCAGGCAAAAGATCTATCCACTGAGCATGGCCCATGGTGGTAAGCCAAAACCAACCAAAAGCCGCTAGGTCAAGGTTAGTGAATAAACCAACCAAAAGCTGCTAGATCAAGGTTAGTGAATAGACCTTTGCCTGAAGAGGATATTGGGCCAGCATACTTCTATTATGAGAATTAGGCTCCAAAAGGCGTTTGGACATTATTTCAACATTCTTTGATGATATTCAGTCTGAGTTTGTGGACTCGAAGATCGTCTATTCTACCATTATTTTCTGGTACTGGAGGAGCGGAGGTGATGCTCCATAGACTTTGGAGAAGATTGAGTTATGTATAGAGAATAGAGTAAGCACGTTCTGTTAACTGGGATTGGAGGAACGGAGGTGGTACATCCATTGCCGGTCCATCTGCATGGTATTACGTGGAAAGTGAACATAGGATTTTGTATAGGATTATTTTTTATAATTTAGTTCTTGCATTAAACATGAGATAAATAAATTGTTGGTCAAAGAAATACAATTATTAATTGTTAAATTATAGTGACATGAAAAAATGTAGCAATGACCAAATTTTATTTTCTTACACCTACAATTTATTTACCTTATTTTTATTGCAATGACTAAATATAAAAATATATTTACTCTAATTTTGTTCTCATACATAATATTGAAATCCTTTCCATTCTTTCTCATATTTACTCTCCATTCTACCTCACATTCTAGCTCAAAATCCTCTCCATTCTTTCCTTCACACTCTCCCACACATCAAGTTGTTTTAACTATGACGAATCGTATATAACAAGCAAACTATCCTCTCCATTCTCCCTCATTCTAAAAAACTATTTTTTCTACCTCTCTAAAGCATAAAACAAAGCATAACAACAATAAATGAAAGGAGGATGAAGTAGCTAACATTCACAACACTTTGGATTAGTGAAATCCCTATGGAAATGAGGAGAAAAATTCGGATAGCACCTCCCTTAGGCTTGCTTCATCGCCATGGAGAGGAGGATGAAAACTCTCTAGTGGAGTGGAGTGGCTCGGGCTGGAGGAGGAAGAAGAGGTCTCTATCTTGCGATTTTATAGGGGAGGAGATTTTATCCCGGTTGTAAATTCCAACCGTGACAAAAACAAACCCCTTTTGTCTCGGTTGGAATCACCAACCAGGAGTAAACCTTTTCTCCCAGTTGGTGTTTCCAACCGGGACAAAAGAGGGCCGCCGTCGGTGGCAAAAAACTAGCCGTTACAACCGGGACTAAGGGGGGGCTTTAGTCCCGATTGATATTTACAACCTGGACTAAAGCTCCCAAAAATCTGGGCTACCATGGCGCGCTACCTTTAGTCACGGGCCAACTTTAAATTGGGACAAAAGGGGGTGGATGGAAGGTGAGTTCTCTACCGGTGATTTTTTTTTTAAAAATTTAGAGTCCCTATTTTCAAATTGCATTTTGAAATTTGGCATGTTACATTAGTGGAGTTAGGCTAGAGCAACTCTAGTCAAGGTTCCAAATCCTCTTGGAGTTAAGGGTATGGCTCTACTTAAGTTATTTATCTTCTTCTTATAGTGTTATGCTTGGTTTTTATATACATGAGTTAGTCTTATACCCTTACTATGTTGATATGCTTGGCTTATTATATGCTCGTATGCTAGTCATATACCCTTGCTAACGTAGTATAGACTTATATGCTCTTATGTGTGCCTTTAGACCATGCTACGGTATATACTTTGTGTGCATATATACCATGAATAGGCTGGTCAATCTATGCCATGGCATCGGTTCAATGGCCATGTCTTTGGTGGCTTCACCCTGGTCACAATAGCTCCGGATGGCTGGAGTGTTGTTAACAATACAAGCGTGGTGCTTGGATTGCTTAGCTTTGTTGGATATGGGTTTGCCCCACATGTTGCTAGGGGTAGGCAGCAGGTGGTGACAGCCCTGTCCGTCCTTAGTAAACCCACACGTTCGGGTACACCATAGGAGTTCGTAAATTATCAATGACTACGCCGGTAGACTGGTAGGGTACTATCTTCCTGTAGTGCCTGGGTGTATAGAACTAATTCCTATACAATGTGTGTGTATGTTACGCTTGTATGATCTGTATAGTATATAGAAAGTACATATGAACCTCGAGCTAACTCTTGGATGTTTCTCCCTAGCGTAGTTATCTTGAGATGATTCTTCTGTGTGTGTCACACTACCCATCCAATCATTATCTTACCCCTATCTTGTGTAGTGCAATCTACTCATCTTATGATATACTCATATGCATAATAAACTCTTTTGACCCTACCTGCCTTCCCTTCAGGAAATACGATACCCTTGGGAATACTCTAGGGTGAAATGCTACAACAGTATATCTGCGCGCTTGCAGATTTATTCATGATCGTTAAATATACCGATAGTGGCGGGGCTAGTAAGGAGCGACTGGTGGGGTACCGCTACCGTGTGGGAGAGAGAGAGAGCTACGAGCTCGTGAAGCACCTTGACTTCAATCTGGCCGCACCTAGGGAATAGGGCACGGTGGTAGGTGGAGGCAGCGAGCTCGATTCCTACTCTGGTGGGGAGGATCATGGCGAGGAGTGGCGGTGGTGAGGAAAGAAGGGGTGAGTGCCTATTTATAGCTCGAGGTGGTGCTCGTGGATGAGCTTGGGCTTGTACATGAGGATTGGGGCGAGGAATAGGCTCGGAGGGGGTCAATGGCAGGCGGTACTCTGCACACCACCGTGGCGCTCTGGCGTATTCGTGCAGAAGGGTAGGGGAGGGGTTCTAGCGCGGGTTATGGGGTCTGGGCGACGTGGCTTGGCATGGTGGTTCTAGTGCACAGCTCGAGATGACGGGGAGTGGACGGAGGAGGGAGATCAGGGGAGCAAGGTCGCCGATGCCGTGTGCCGGTGCGTGCACTGGTGGGGGTGGAGGAAGTGGTTCCAATGCCGGAGGAGAAGGACTGATTGGCACAGGGGATGGAGGGAGTGTGGGTGATAGCAGCATGCTCCATAAGGGGCAGGGGGAGGGCTGGAGTGCCAGGTGTAACGTACGGGATGTCAGCCGGCGTGGCAGCGTCGTGCACGAGCAAGGGGGAAGGGATGGTGGAGGATGAAGACGATGACGGTGTGCGCGAGAGGGCCGGCCTGTTGGGCCTGGCAGCTTGGTGAGCTACTTGCGCAGGCGGGCGCGCACACGGGCAGGCCGGGCTAGGCTAGGGAGGAGAAAGGGAGGATGGCGGCTTGTTTAGGAAATAGTATAGTTTGAATTTTGTTTGAATGAGTTTTGGGTTGATTTGAATTCAAATTTGGATTGGGTTTAGAGCTTTTGGATCATTTTCAATATTCTAGAGCACCCAATACATTCATGTTCAATTGTGTTTGAGCATAAATTTTTTAAATAGTTTTTGAATATTGAGGGAAAAGGGATTTTCTTTTATAGTTATTTGAAAAAAAATTAAAAATTCCCTATTTTTAAGTGTTTTAAAATTTTGGGATGTAATAGCCTAGCACGACGATAACCTCGAGATAAGAAGGGTTCTTGATAACCTTCTACATCTTCGCTTGATTAACTATGATCTCGAGATCAACTTGCCATATCTTCAGAGACTTAGGGTGTGTTTGGTTAGGCTATGGCTTTTAGCAAAGTTGCTGTGAGCTATAGAAAAGCATTTGTGAGAAAGCTGTTGTGGGAAAAGTAGAAGGCCGTTTGGTTAGAGCAGCTGTCGCTTTTAAATAAACTGTCGAGTGGACCCCTTTTGCGCCGCCACCGGGAGAGGTGGGGGGCAAAGAGCACTGCCGCTGCCTGGAATCACCGTTGGGAGGAGGCCCGCCTCGTCCTTTCCTGCACACGAACAGTAGGAGAAGAGGGCCGGGGAATGGGGCGCCGACGGAGAGAGAGGCCAGTGCGTCAGAGAGGGAGGGGAGACGCCGGCGTCGACGCCCAGGACGCTGCACAGGGAGCCGCTGCCGCCGCGCAGGCCGCCGCGAGAGAGAAGACCGAGCGAGCGAGCGGAGGGCGCGAGGGAGAGTGACGGGTGATGGGTGGGCATGGGTGACGAGAAGCGGATGGGAATATAAAGAAAAATGAATCGGTATCCTCCATAACCAGTGGTAGGTGGGTAATTTCTTTACCCAAAAGTAGGTGAAAGCAGGAGGAACCTGCTTTTGGATTTGTATTAGAGTGAAAGTTGCTTTTGGGTAAAAGCACATATGACTTTTTACCCCTTTGGTTGGCTTTTGACTTTTGCAAAAGAAAAGGCAGGTTGGAAAGCCCAACCAAAGGCACCCTTAGCCCCTAAGTCTTCCTGGAGGATTGCTGGTCAAGAATGAGCATGAATGGGCCCTGGGGACCCTAGGCTGATCGGCTTGGGCATAGGCCGATCGGCCTAGACCCTTTCTAAGCCTGTTGGCCTTCGTCTTTCTCTGAGTTGTTGCTTATTCATGCCATTGTCCAATCATGCTTCATTATAGTCCAATTTCCTACTAAAATAGAATGTTCTCAAAATACAATGCATATGCGAAAACAACCCGATTATTAGGTATCATCAATAGTTTAGGTATTAAGTTCATGTCATTATTGAAGATAAATAGGGGTAAAAATGTGTTATTAACGAGCGCCAAATAAGTATTAAAAAGGGCAGCATTTCCACCATCAGTTGCAAACAAGAATTCAATAGTACCCACCATTCTTCGGAAGAACCGACTATACAAATCTGTACTTTGTACAATTGGTTTCAAGCAGCTCAATAACGATACGAACCTATTTCCACCGTTGGTTCATTAAGACTCGCATAACAAACGCAGTTTGTAATTCGCACCAACTGTATACTCAGTTTCACATGGTGGTTAGGCTAATCCAGTGGGAGTTTCATAGAGGTTTCATGCACATTAAATACGATAACACATCAACATATGTGATGACATGTCAACGTAATTATGAAGTGAGAGAGGGAAGGAGTTTCATTAGGATGAAACTGTGTATGCACTATTTCCAAGACTATGAAAACTAATGAAACTGGCATTGGGGACTAAAGAGTTTCATTTCATGTGACCATATCCAATCACATGTCGTCGAGGGGTGCCTCATACTCCATTCAGCCAAAAGAACCTGGCCAAGTGATGGTGGGAATAGGATCATTCCCTCCTCTTCCCCTCCTCCCACGACCTCTCCCTCTTGCGGATGCCATTGTTCTTCCTCCTGCTCAGTGGTGTGGAAGGATACGGGAGAGGGGAGGTCCAATAAGGAGTGCTGAGATGGAGATGCACTGCACCCCCATGTGCTTAGTACCCCATCGTGTTGAATCATCCTGAGAAATGCTAGATATAGGCTTTTCAGGTGCATGGATGTAGGGGTCAGTGTCGTGTCCCATCCACCTGAGAAGGCTTCACGTTCAGGGTCCTTACAGTCTATAGTGTAGGCTTTTCAGTGAGGGTTCACGTGAACAGTGGAAACCACTGTTTTAGTACTGTACTAGCCGTAGATCCTTATAATGGGGATAGTGTGGAATCTTAGTCCTCGAAGCATGGAGACAAAATATTATAACAGTACAAGCAATAGTACAAAAGCATCCGAGGTGCCCAACATGACAAACCTAAAGAGCACATTCCCTAGAATAAAATTCCTTAGGTAATGTAAATCGGTGGAGGACAAGTGATGTTCTACTGAGTGAACCGGGGAAGTTTCCCCTTCCTCGTTGTTTTGGAGGAATATTCTGCCTCCTGCTTCTTCATCTTCTTCTGTCGCTCTTCTTCTTGGAGGATTGCGCCTGATGAGCATCGAATTCTTCCTTCTTCCGTTTCAGTGCTGCCTCCCGAGCACCTAACCGGTCGCGCCGTCTCTGCAGTTCATCCTCCTTGCCCATCAAACAGATTTGTTGTTGGCGGATGCGTCATTCTTCTTCGAGCCGAGTAGCACGTGCTGCGTCTCAAGCCGCTTCCATCCTACCATAGTATTGGGCTTTGGTCTCTAGCACCACTGGGATTGTGGGCACCTCCCCTAAAGGCCTAGTGTCGATCCATTCCATGAATGTGCATGCCTACATGTTCATTCCTGATTAGTTCAAGGTACCTGTACGTAGAAAACATATTTGAAATGTGTATGAATGGATTGACCTTGAAATCATCGTCAATGTCGGGACACTTGAAGTATCTACACCCCTTCTTCCTCCTAGGTATGCGATCCTCCCATACTTGCAACCACGCACGGAAGCCGCAGTGGCATTTGGGGCGCTCATTCCATGGTGGAACCTCATTTCGCTCCTCCCTCCACGACGACATTTCTTAGAGGGAGATGCAACCTCGCTAGAAATGGTGGATTCGGGTTGGAAAGTGTTAGTAGTGTGTTTGAACGTTGCCTGAATGTCTCATATATAGGACGCTACTGAGATGGTCCATGGACCATGTCCATAATGGCAAATGGAAAAGGACATGAATGGACATCATAGCCTGCACCGGCCTAGCTATCAAAGTCTCTGCACCGGCCTACATAATGTAGTCTGCAAAGGAGCACACATCATAGTCTACAGTATCGTACACATGATAGCCTACACTAGCCTACAAAAGATGAAGGAGGTCCTATGGACTAAATGCATCCTCGCTTGAAATGAGGCCCACCACGATCACGACCACGCCTCACTACCCACTGCGCTGCTCTGGACTGGTACTGGTCATACATGAAGGGCTCCGGTGGGGCAACCTCACGAGGTGGACGTCCTGGTGCAGCCACAGGTGGTGTCGCGAAGTCCTGGGTGTCGCCTAGTGTCGGAGGTACGGGCGCGTCACCCAACTGCGAAGGACCTATCTCGTCAGGGTCATAACTCAAAATGGAGTCCACCATGCCAAACTCGTCCTCTCGATCTCCTCCTTTACAGACTCCCCATCGGTCCCTCCGCAGCCTCCTCATCGGTCCCTCCGCAACCTGTGTACCCTATTATCGAACCAAAAAAGTATTATTGTCAATTTTGTTCCGTATTTGTAATGGAATAGAAAGCATGTATTGATGACGCAATGAAGTTGTCCACACGAAGTGGAGCTGAAGACAGTCCTGCTATGCTATATCCTCGGTACTGCTACGGAGTTGTGTTATGAAATTATAAGTTAGTATGAGATATTGGACAACAATTGGTCAATGGAAAATGACAAAGTAACGAACACATACCTGTGGGGGTCACGTACTGCGGACCCGACGTGTAAGTGGAAGGACCTACTCCAGCAGCTGCCCAAGATGGTGCACGTGTTACACTCGATGCCTCGGGGGGGCTGCATGTGCCTGTGGTGCACAAGACGCCCTGGGATATGCCGGATGAACTGGTGTAGGAGAAGATGAACTGTGGTGCTGAGTAGATGGTGCTGAGGACAAACCAGGATAGGTAGCCCGTGGTGGAAGTACAACGTTCGCGTGACCACCACGACAGCTGACGGCCCATATGAACCTACTGCACAGGCGCTCTATCCTCTTGTACGTCGACTTGTGCCCGTTCGCAGTCATGTCCAAGTAGTGCTCGATGCCGAACCTCATCGCCGTCTGTACCTTTGCAATAATGGCGTACTGTTGGCAATGACATAGTTCAAGTTAGGCACACAACATGATGCAGTTTGAGCACCAAATCATGCAGAGCGTATCGTGATGTCGAAGTTCACATCCCTAGAATGCGGGTAGGTCTGTGTCACAGGTGCGGTCTTCGTCAGTGGCTACCTTGGAACATGCATGACGTGCACATGTGTCCTCGGCAAGTACCACTGCAGGTACACTACGAAAGCGTCGTCGTCATGTGGAAGGTCCTTGTGCACTACCTCCTCCATAGCGGCCGTCCACATCTCAATCCACGGAACCATCCTCGGACCCCATAGGGCCACAGGCCCAGCACCACCCTGATGGGTCCACCTAACATATGCATCGTGCAACGGGTTAGAGTAACACAAAATCTTTATTAGACAGAAAATGATTAGATGAGGTATACATGTGAACGTCAGCTAGGATGATGTGAGTAACAGGAAGTAGGGACTCCTAGTATTGGTGGAATTGTCTCATCACACGGTGTACCGCGTAATCCTCGACGTGGATGTTGTACACCAGTGGCCTCTTCATCCTCCAGTACTCCCGGTCTCGAAGGCACATCGAAGACAGCCCATGCGGCGCACGAGTGTGGACGTCCGCTGGTGTGTAGGGTGTCCACCTCATATTGGTGTTGACAAGAGCGTCGAACTAACCGACGAAGTCTGGGTACGACTTCTTCATCCGCACTCCAACCCACGATCCCTACAAAAAAATATTTCACGAATAGGTTTAGTAATCGAAATCTAAATGCATGCAACATATGAATTAAGTAATTGTAGGTGTAGTACCGTACCTTTCGCGAGCACCACAACGACCCCATCGTGAGTCTGTTGACGTCATCGTGGTTGAAAGGCAACTCCAGGTAGGGAGCCATGTTAATGAGAGGTTGACCTAGGATGTGCAGAATATGATCCACCCAAAGAGCCATAGTAAGTACGCCTCCAAGTGGCACGCAACTGTGGCGTCATCGGTGTCGGCTCTCATGTAGTCGGCCTACACAACAATACAAGTTAGTTGACAAATTCACAAAACTTAGCGATAACGATATCAAAAGTCAGGTAAATAAGTACTCACATTGAACTGCATGAGCCACTTCTTCATGGGCCCGTGTGTGGAGCTGAAGGTGTGGTACGGCTCGGCCTGATCGTTCCGCGGAACATGGGTAAACTGCGCCAAAAGCTCCTCACGCCAGCTAACTGGCACGTCCTCCACGCCAATAGCCCTCCCGGCACAAGGAAGTCCAAGAAGGAGTGACACGTCCTCAAGTGTCAAGGCCATCTCACCCACTGTGAGGTTGAATGTGTGAGTCTCAGGCCATCAACGGTCAAGAAGAGCTGCTAGGAGTAACATGTCAAAGTGGAAATGTGTCGACTTCTCCACGCGCTTCACACCGGCATCCATCATGCCTCCCTCAACCAACCTTGTTAGAAGGAGGAACCCCGCAGCACGTAACCTATACCATGCATACCATTTATTAGTTAAAAGAACACAATGATAGAACTTCAAATTGAGTTACCTAAGTAAAATGTACCTTAGAATCCAATGGGCGTCGATCGGCATCGTCGAAAGCGGGACACGTGCGCGAAGCGTGCCGAGGTTGGCATCTCGTACGGCTGATATGAACGACCTGTGAAGGGTATCCACGGAAGGGTCCAGCAACTCGGGAGCTGATACCCCTCTCTAGCCTCCTCCGCCATACTTGCAACATGTTAAATATCAGTACGCGATGAAATAATAAAACTTGCAACACATACCAGTTATTTCAAATACTACATAAATCAAATAGAATATACTAGACATGAGATATTTGAAACACAACATAAATGAAATAGTACACGATATGGAATTATTACAATGTCTTACTATTACAACATAGGTTACATTCCATAATCTAATTCTTACAGGAGTCTCTCGACATAGAACTAATGAGACGAATAAGATTACATATGATGAAGTTGACAAAATGTATGAGTTCATAAACATACAACACACATTGCTACTCCTGCATACATGAATCACAGAAGCCCGTCATTATTCCTATGTGCATGACAACCCCAACCACGTGCTGGAGCATTTGTGTCACCTGTTGATGGTCCAGCTTGGTTACTCCCACCTCCATATGTCGTTGCAGAGCAGTTCTTGTACGTGTGACCTGTTTCATGGCACTTGGAGCAGAGGCGGACATCAGGACTAGCTTCAGATTGATCCATGTTGTTCCAGATGCGTTGTTCTTGCATCACCCGACCCCTTGGAACATTTCTAGATCAGGGTCAAGTATGTAACGCGCGGCATTACTAGTATTATTTATGAAGTTTCCTAGAAAACGATATCCATAAACCTCATTCCTCCAAGTATACCATATAGTTTCCTTCAGGAAGTAATGTGGTATGAACCAATGAGGCTAAAGTCCCCCTGCCTCGATGCATGCAACAATCACATGGGTGCAAGGCCTGTGAAGCAATCGTGACTTCTGGCATGAGCAAACACACCCTTCATTGGTAATGATGCACTCCTATGTGTGCTTCTTACGCCTCCCCCACCAATCGACCTTTGTCCCTGCAAACAACCTCGAATCGGCATTCAACGGCACCCACTTCATTAACACGATGTTTATGACCCTTTTTAATCGCCTCCTCCATGCACTCTGTCATCTTGTACCCATAAATTTTATGATTATCGGCCATTGAGTTATTTGCCACCGCGTACCTTGCCTAAAGTACTTCATGGTGTGGTATAAGAAGAATTCCATGATACCATCAAGGGGCAATCCCCTGTCACCACGCAGGACCCAATTGTACACCTCAGCTAGGTTTGTAGTCATTATACCCCACCTAGCACCTCCCTCGTTATAGAGTAATGCCCACTTTTTCTTCGGCTCATGCTCAATCCATTGTGAGAAGGTCTTAATGGACCTACCTCGTCTTCGCCTAACATTCGGACCATCCAGTCGAACATCCTCCAAAGACACAGGTTGCTTAGCCTCACTGTTCATCGGCCTCTTGCCTAGTTCTTTGGATTGTTTCTTTGTAAGTTCGTCAAGTTTTTCCCACAGTATATTGAATTTCCTCTCCTGATTCTGGGTAGATAGCCATGTGAACATTTTCATAAGGGTCTTGTTCTTGAATTGACTATGGAAGTTTGCCCCCATATGCCTCATGCACCACCTACTCTTCAAGTCTGGCCATATCAGCACCCTGAAACGCTCCAGACTGCCATTCTGTAGGTCTTTGATTGGTTGTAGAATGCCTTTGTGCCGATCATGAATTAGACAAACACCCTCCACATCTTTCACAATCATCTGCTTCACCCTTTCTAGGAACCAATAACAACTATCTCCGAACTCCTTCTCCATAAAGGCGATTGCCAGCGGTAACACCTAATTGTTACCGTCGGACCCAATAGCTGTCAAGATTGTGCCTTTATACCTTCCAGTCAAAATGTCCCATCAATGCAAATGACTGGGCGACATCACTAAAAAGCCTCAATGCAAGGACCCAAGGCCAAGAATGATCGTTGCAGGACCTGTTTGCTTGAAAACTGAGCACATGGATAGGCTTTCAGGCTGTAGTAGCTTCCTAGGTTCCTCTGGCATGTGGTGTGCAACAGACAGGGAGGTTATCATACGATGCTTCGTACGTACCTCACTTCATCTCCAACGCCTTCTGCTTGGCTCGATAAGCTTTGTGGTAGCTAATCTTGTACTTGAACTTCTCCTCTATGGTACAAACAATTGACTTGGGCTTGAAGCTAGGATTCTCCACTATCTGAGGATACATGTATTGAGCAACAAAATCAACAGTGAGGTTGCGGTGTTGTCCTTCCAATTCATCCAGCAAGCATTAGTGCTCCACTGCTCTAGTCACCTCCCATTAATCCTTCCACTTCCCCCTGTATGCGTACACCCTAAATGGGCAATTGCTTCTGACACAGCACACATCATAAACTGTCGGGTTCCTCTTCACCACCCTGAATTGTTGCTGCAAAGATAAAGTGGACCATCGCTTCACAGGTGCCTTCACCTCATCCGCACTAGGGTACAAAGCACCCACGCAAACCTCATTCTCCCTGTACTCCCAAGGGACATTTCCCCCTACATTAACCTATAGGGCGGAATGGTCATAAGTTGACCAATTCCGTGGGACATGATAAGCATCATCCTCATTCGATGAGTCATCATCCATGGCACCATTGGCCTCTTCTCCTTCCCTCTCCACCTGCTCAACTAACCCAGGGATGTCTTCCCCCTCATCAGCCTCGCCATTTCTCTCACGGGTTGCAACATCATCCTATGCATCTCCTTCTTCTACCCCATCTTCATTATCTTCTTCATTTTGCCCATTAGTAGTCTCCACACCTTCCTCGGCTCTAACTTCAGCACCTCCCACTTCTTCTTCCATCTGACTGCTAGACCCAATCTTCCTGAACACTTCAGCAAACAATATGAGCGGTAAACCACACTTAGTACAACCATTTACATAGGCCTGGTAGTTCTGGGTTCCTTCAAGCAGCATCAACTCCCAAAAGTATATGTCAGACTATCTCCTCACTACAGCCTTAACAGATAGCTCCACTTGATCTCTATCAAGATCGAAAGCCTTAAATAGCTAGTTGTATATTGAAGCCCAAGTCCTCTCTCTTGCTCTTGGTAAATTCTTGCAGAACGACTGAAATTCAGAATAATCTACCCCTTCTGAACCATATCTAACCTCCCCCAATCATAGAACACTTGGAAAACTAAACTTTCCAACATACCTATCAATATACACGACACGAACAGTGGAAATTATTCTCATGTACTTAATTTAAGTAACTCCACCTACATTTTAATATATGGTAGAAACATCTAACTCGAGTATTACCAATAATAACAATTTTACAGTTATCTAAAAATATGAACAAATTCATTTTATTTTACCCGGTCAATATACACGACATTAACATAGACAATTACTAAATATTACTAAATTTAACTAACCCTAAACACCCCTACATTCCGAAAACATATATAAAGATATGATGACATGAACAAAAATTGTAACTAAATCTAATAATTTCAACTAGCCCTAAAACACCTACATTTGAATACCTATACAAATTATAACTCTTGCAGTGTGAATAATATTCATCTTAAATTTATCTAAATAAATCAACAAACTAATATTACTATAACCTAAATACCTAAGCTAAATCCACTGCACCTACTAACCTATATTTTTCTATATCTAATATCAACACCTAGATTTCATCTACTAATTCACACTACACTATTTCTATAGCTACTACAACAACTACTACATCTACCAACTTCGAGCTAATCAAAATTAGGGGATTAGTAATAATACCTCAAACGAAGTGAAGAACCGGACTTCAATCTCCACCCTACTCCCCTCCCCTCCTCTCCTCCCTCCCTCCCTCCCTCCCTTTCTCTTCTCCTCTCTCCCTTTTTTCTTCTCTACTGGACCCTCCCTCCCTTCCTCTTGTATCGCGACTAAGTGCTCCCTCCTCTCTAGTTCTGACGTGGGTGGGCGAAACTGTCGTGCGGCATCCGCTCGTGGCGGCCGCCAGTGGCTTTTAAAGATGCGGGGGAGCTACCACCGGCTCATTTGGCAGTAGCTTTCTCGCTCCCGCCGTTTGAATTGGCGGGGCCTATTACAGCCCGCTCCTCTGGCGGAAAGCTGTTACCGCCAGATGGAACAGCGATAGTAGCCTCATCCCACATGCCGCTACAATCCGTGTGCCGCCCGTCAAATTAGAGGGTGGTAAGCGGGTTTGCCAGCTGACGTGGCGGATGCGGGAAGCTACCGCCGTTTCACCCGGGGGTAGCTTCTCTTACCGGCAATCGGCGGTAGCCTGTTTCCGCCGTTTGATCCGGCGGCAGAGGTCTATTTCTGCAAATTTTTGGATCGCCTATTTATTTCTGCAAGTATGTAAAATAAAAAATAAAAAAATAAAAAAAATCTTGGCTACACCGCCACCGGATGGGACCACGCCACTTTTACACCCCGTGCGGGACAAGGCCACCTAGGCCCACCTCCGCTTTTCCGCATTCCGAGCTAGGAGTATTTAGTTGCCATGTGTAGGTTCCCAAAGATAGCAGTAACCAAACCCGGCTGTAGTGGCAGTCCGTGCAACGTCGGCCGCGCGCAGTAGCGCGTGATGCGACAGTGTTCGCTCATGACCCGAAGGGGCAGTGGACGGTGTCTTTAGGGTCAGCTCTTCGTGTCTTTCTCATAGACATCATCCTAGAGGTCTTCTGACCTGACATATTTATTATCTAGATAGAGTCTGTTTCTACGAATTCTGCACGACGAGGTTTGGCAAGCAGTAGGAGAGTTTTCTGATGGGACGATTCCGACATCAAGTTTCTAAGCAGGCGAGTGATGTGATGGATTGGCGCTGCATAAAGACAACGCAAGGTTCAAACATGGACGGAGAAAAAGATTGAATCTTAGTTTTCTAATTGTCTTTCTTTCTTGTGTTTTTTGAGCTCCTCAATTTTGAGGATTAGAGTCTAAGAACTCTTTGTAACCCACTTTGGTTGTATATATCCACCATATAAATATAGTATGCAAGACTTTATCCTTTATCTAGAAAAAGCAGATAGATCAAACATAGTAAGTAGGAACATCATCTCATTCTCATATATTCCTTGCGTCCTGAAATACAAGGAATCATGGAGATTTTAAGATATATTAGCCGGGGTTCTATATGGCTTCCAGAAGGCAGATAAGCAATGCATCTTTAAAACCCATATTAAGCCCATATACAATATTTTTCTTTAATAGTTTTAGACATCAATCAATATTTGTAGATATTCATCAATATTTTCTTAATCTATCTTAATTGTCACTAACATTTCTTGATGTTGACCAACATTTTTAAATGCATCAACATTTTTCTTTAACTTTTTTTACATTCACCAATATTTTTGCTCAACATTTTTTACATGCACCAACTTTTTTCATTCCCCAATGTTTTTCGGCTCAATACACCAACTCTTTTTACGTTTAAAATTGTTGAGATAGTTCATCTAAAATGTTGATTGTAAAATACCGCTATGTGCGCAATACTTTTAAAAATGTTGAGATAGTGCATCTAAAATGTTCATCTAAAATCTTGAGATGTGTTACATTTATTCTCAGGAACACAGTAGTTTAAACGGAATTCAAGATACATTTATGGTTTGAGAGAAAAATAAGATCAAAGTTTTAAAAACAAAAGGATCCCCACCCCTGCAAAGAAGCAAACCGCTATGCGCGCTCAAGGTGCTCTTTCCCTCAGCTCCAATCTTATCCGTCGGTTAAAGTTTGCACCTATCTTAAATAATGGAATGCGAGTTAGGATTCCTGGAAAATCCATGGGCAGCCAATTCGGCCAAAATGTTGGATATGCGGCCCACTTATATATACACGTAAAAAGGGTTAAATGGGGTCCAACACCGGTTGACGAATTAAGTAGAAGCAAAGTGAAAGTGAAGTGGCCTACCACGTGTCTATATGATTTAAGCAAATTCAGCAATAAATGTAGTTTCCACTTTTGATTCCCTTTTTATATATTATTAAAAATTAAATTGATTATGAAAGAAAGATGTATATAATCTCTATGTATATATAACCATTTATGACATATCAAGGAGATTTGCTTGCTTGTAATATATCTTTCTAAGAAATAAATGCACCTCCACATTTTTATTATTTTTATATGCGCATGTTCTTTTTATTATGTTCAAGCAATAGGAACAATCGACACTGGACATCGATAGGTCACAAGAACAGACATGAAGAAGAGAGCAGCCCTGACCACAGCAGTTCTCGCGATATCCCTCGCCGCCGCCTCGTTCGTCGCCGCCTTCGCCGGCGGCGACCCGTGGAGCCTCAAGGCCGGCCCCACGATGACATGGTCCGACGCGTGCCTCAAGGCCTGCGCGACGCCGGCGCTGTACAACCTCTGCCAGGAGACGCTTCTCCACGCGCCGGACGCCGCCGCAGCGAACGTGTACGCGCTGGCGGCGGCGGAGCGCGCCAAGGCGTCGCTGGACGCCACGGCGGCGCGGGCGGAGCGGCTGCTGGGCGGCGGGTGGTTCCCGGGTCTCCAGCGGGAGGCGTACTGGCAGTGCGTCGATGATTACCTCGACGCCAGGGGCGGCATGGTGGGCGTGGTGGCCGGCCTGGTCTCCGACTGCGTGGTCGAGCACAGCGCCAGGGCGGACTACGCGCAGGCGGTGGCCGGCGTGGAACGCTGCGCCGCCGCGCTGAAGGACTTCCAGGGATCACCGCTGGTCGCCATGAACACCGCCGACCATGAGCGGGCCGTGCTCGCGTCTGAACTGGGTGCCTTGATCCTTGGCAAGCAGTAGCTAACTAGAGGTCCGAGTTGTTCATTTTGTCGTGCGCCTTCTTCTGGATGTAGATGAGAATGACTGAATGAGATGATGTTCCTACTTGCTACTGGATCTATCTGCATTAGCTTGCAACTCAAATATTTTGGCGATGTGGATGTCGTCTTTAGGCCTACGCATGCCAACCAAATAGGTCGAAATAGGAAAAGCGGAGGTGGGCCTAGCGGCCTTCTCACGCATGGGCCGTAAAAGTGGTGGCGTGGTCCGTCCCATCGGCAGCCAAGCCCAGCGCGTGGGAAGCCTGCTTAATCCATCATAGAAGATGGATAGACACTTCACCTTCAAATATTTGAGATTCGTGCGGTTGTTGCGGGCCGCACGATGTCCTTCTTCCTCCTGTCGCCTCCCCTCATCACGCCGCCGCCGAAGTGAGGTTAGGGAAGGGAGGAAGCTGGGCGGAGGGGTGGGATGTGGGCTAGAGCGGACCGGCGGTGAGGTTGCCACCGGGCGCGGGTGGTGGTCGAGGCTGGTGGGAGGCGACGGCGGCCAGTGGAGTTAGGTAAGGGTACAGGATTTCTAGGGAGCTCCAATGTCCAGCGGACCTATAAGAGGGAGGAGGTTGCGGGCGGCTGCTGGTCTGGTGGTGGCCGCGGTTCACCTGACGGCGGAGGCGAGGTGGCGCGAGAGCACCACTAGCCGGGCAGGGTAGGATGCCTGGTGGCTCGTGACCAGCGGCGGGGGCAGCGAGAAGCCTTTGGTTAGGAAGGGCGGGGCGGAGGGCAATGGTGAATAGTGGACGGCCGGCGCGGCGGTGTGGCAGCTGCCGGCCGGGGAGGTGAACGAGAGGGCACAGTTGAGTGGCGCCGGTGGGGAAGGAGGGGAAAGGTGGGCTTGTAGATGGGCTGGAAGTTAAAAGGTCTGCTAAAGTTTAGCACCTGTCACATTGGATGTTTGGGTGCTAATTAGGAGTAGTAAACATAGGCTAATTATAAAACTAATTGCACAGATGGAGTCTAATTCGCGAGATGAATATATTAAGTCTAATTAAAATATCATTAGCAAATGGTTATTACTGTAGCACCACATTATCAAATCATGAACTAATTAGGCTTAATAGATTCATCTCGCGAATTAGTATAGGGTTCTGCAATTAGTTTTATAATTAGCTCATGTTTAGTCCTCCTAATTAGCATCCGAACATCCAATGTGACACTGCTAAAGTTTAGCATCTTGTATCCAAGCAACCCTAGCTCCTTATCTATCTTCCATTCGATAGCTTCCATTCGATAGGTAGGAGCTCCGTTCTTAACGGCCTGCCTGCCGAGTGCAGCAGGAACCATCATCGACCCGGGGATGGATGCGGCTACTTACATGTATGGCTGGATAACATGAAATTTGACTCATAGTATTAACTTTCTTAACTCTCTTACTCTCATCCTATTTTCTCTCTCACCAATGTTTGTTGCATCTAAAATTTCCAAAACTGATTTTATTAAAAAAACTATCATCTCAATTCAGAGAAAAATTAACTTGATTTAGCAAAGTTTGCTGCTGGACGTTGTAAGATGAATCACAGGATAAAAAAAAATGAAATGTCACGTTTACCTAGCGAAATTTGCTGCTGGACTAAATCAAGTCTGTCGTCACATTCACATCACCAGAATATTTTAATTTTAATTTCAATGCAGACCAGAGATAGCAAGTTAACAACCACACACAATAACTCAGTACGTCTTTTATATGCAGAAGAAGAATTGATTTTTCAAGTAGTTGAATTAATTAAAACATGGGCAAAAAAAGGATAGAAATTGCGGACTGCAAGTATTTAATTTCTTAGAACGATACCAACAGGCGAATCTATTATATTGATAGGTCATAATAAATGTTTGTGTATTTGCAGATTATATATCTTTCTTATATCATCTAACCACAAATTAATTTTTCATATATCAGAAAGGGAATCAAATCTACAGTTATTATTGGGGGATTTTCTTAAATCATACAATTGTCGAACAAATGGTACACACTTCACTTTTTACTTCTATATATCATCATTAGTACATCAACCCAAGCTTCTGCATGTGCTACTAATTTGAGGAGACATAGTTATTAGTTTTGTAGTTGACAATTTTGCATTTGAGATTGTTTAGGGTCACAAACATACAAATTTTTCATTTGGTGGTAAGGATCAGAAGGTTTAGTTTAATGGATCTATTTTTTGAATACAAACGTTTTCATGTGATCACGGATGAATACAAAATTTATATCAAAATTGTAGGGCTCGACAAGATTTAAAACTTGCATTGACAATATTTTCATTTGAGATAGTTTAGTGGTCCAAAAAATATTATAAGTACATGAGAAAAACGCATCCTGCCACATCAGTGATCCACGCCTCCAAAACGGAACCCACCCATATATTGGCTGAACCTTCTCACTACATACAAAGCTTATCCTTCCATCCTTCCCTCTTCACCTGTCCACTCTCTCTCTCTCCTCCCCCCTCCACATGCGGGAGGAGGCACAGGCGGCTGGCGCGTGGCGGGGTAGGCAGCCCCCGCCCAGTGGCAGGGGTGGCTCGTGAGGCCCGGCGACGCGAGCGGCCAGCTCAGCCCTGATGGCGCGAGCCCTAGTGGCAAGGGCAATGCGCGCGACCAGCTTGGCCCAGGCGGTGCAGTTAGCCGACTTCGGCCCTGGTGGTGGGCGTGGCCGACGCGGACCTAGCAGTGCGGGAGGTCGTCACGACACCAGTGGCGAGGCTGCGATGGCCGGCAATGACCCAGTGGCAGGGGCGGCCGGCGGGGGCCTGACAACAATTTTTTTTCTTTTTTTAACTGGTTACTAGCTGCAACCGTCCTTGCAAATGAGGTTTCCAGGGACGGGTCACTTCCTCACCCACCTCTGAAAATTGTTTAGTAAGGACGGATAGTTATTCGCACATGCGGATGGTTACTTTTAGCTGCGAAAAGCAGGAGCGGGTGTCCTGCCCCTGAAAACTTTATTTCAACTGCCTCTAAAAAGCTTTTTTTAGTAGTGTGTGGTTCAGGAATTCATGCATGCTCGGTGTTTAGTGCAGAATTCGTTTTTCCCTTAGAGTTGAGAGGTTAAACCTCAAAAGCTTGAGAGTTGGTTTGAATGGATTTGGAGAACTTTTGGGGAAGTTCGGGACGCATTTGCTCTGTTCAGTCCAGCTGAAAAACCCATATAGTGATACACACTAGTATCCGAACCTCTCACAACGGTTGTTTTAGAGCTGATAATTTTGTTCTCTGTTCTAGTTATTATTTCAGAATGTTCTTCCAGTATTCTAGCTTCTATTCTCGTTACAAATGAGATATGAATCGAGGTTGAAAACTAAAGGAAAAACTGAGCATTTCAGTAGAATGGAAATAACCTTAATTTATTCAGTAC
Source organism: Setaria italica (assembly GCF_000263155.2). Classification (NCBI taxonomy): domain Eukaryota; kingdom Viridiplantae; phylum Streptophyta; class Magnoliopsida; order Poales; family Poaceae; genus Setaria; species Setaria italica. The sequence continues at coordinate 5,694,922 of NC_028455.1, read as the reverse complement.
TCTTCAATCACATGTTCACGACGTGCTACCCTCACTGACAAAAACAAAATATTCCTAGCTATCAACCTCACAATACTAGCTAGCTGCCATGCACAACCAGAACTAGGGCTTAGATCTGCTCCTGCCAATGATCAAGGCACCCAAATTAGCCGCCACCGTGGTCACGTCGAGGTCGGCGGTGACCGCGGCGACGAGCGGCCATCCCGCCGACAGCTTCTCCCCGCAAGTCTTGACGGCGGCGACGGCCTCGACGTACTCCTGGGTGGTGCGCGCGAACTGGCAGCTGTTCATGTCGGCAATCGCCGCCTCCATCTGGATGCGCGCCGTGGCGTACCGGTTGGTGCAGCTCAGGTACGCCGCCCGCTCGTCGCCGGGGAGCCCGCTCGCGACGATCTTGGCCATCTGGTACACGGTGTCGTCGTACGTCTTGGTGGCGTGGGTCGCCGCCGCCACCGCGTAGACGGTCATCGCCGAGATGTAGGGCGAGTCCTTGAGCACCTCCTTGCAGACGTCGAACAGCTGCGGCGTCTTGCACGCCATGGCGCATGTCATGTTCCATGTGAGGGACGGGATGTTGTCGCAGGCGTCGCCGGCGATAAACAAGGTGGCCATGGTTGCAAGGACCAAGGTCATGGCTCTCTCTATGTTTTTCGAGCTCTGGTGAGTGGGTGATCGATACCTTTTGTTTTTGCTCTGATTGTTTTTTTCAATGGTGAAGCTAGGTGTTCTTTTCTTACCACAGTGAAGCTGAGTGGTGAGGCCCCTATATATAGGGTTGATCTTTTAATTGGTAGATTTGCAATAAAAATGCAGAGGACCTGTTTTCTAAAAATACAACAAACAGTACAAGGTTTTGATTCCACATAATCACAAATCTTTATTTTTTTGATAGGCCATGAATGGTGCGCTATTGGGGTATTTCTTGCCCCCGATTACAAGGTGGTGCACTGGTTTTCCACACACCTTAATTTCACATAATCACAAAACCGTAAGATTTTTTTGATAGGTCCGATTGTTGCAAAGTTGAGGGCGCCGCAGGTTTTAGTCAGTCCCACGCCTAAAACACTTTTCCATGTTTTTATAACTCGAAGCAAGGTGGGCAGTGGTAATGGAGGTTTGTTGAAAACTTTGGGCCATCCACCTGTCCGGACTGTCGAGGAGAGGAATGAAAAGGCCATCCAGCAAAAACATCCCGCAGAGGTGTACTACGGGGACAAAAAGCAAAGGGATACAATATAATGTGTTCAAAAAGCTCGCAGAACAGAACCAAGCCTGTTTAGCTCTTTCAATGTGGTTTTGTAAGAAACATGGTCTCATAGGCCATACTTCGGGATTTTAGTGAGTGAGCGACAACATAGTCATTGGGACTAATGGCTTGTCTAGCATGTACATTGTAGTTTTCTAAGTACCAAGGCTGCGAACCAAACCATTGCAAGATCCAAATCATGGTATTCAAAGTGGTCCAAATGATGATATCCAAGTATCCAAGCCATGGTATCTAGGATTGTTCTATAGTATTCAAGCATCTGATGGCCACAGTAACAGCTGAGTGAAGAATGACCACCGGATCAGATCCGACAGTGTGTTTTTATAGAGCGTCCGATGAATCGTTGGAGCAGAGGCAAGAAACATCAAAGCACTGGATGATTCGATGTTAATGTGACGGCGACCATTAGACGAAGCATATTTCTTTTCCAAGTTCCAGAGAGGTTTTAATTTGGCCAGAAACCTTTCAACGTCGGATGATCCGATGGGCTATCGGAAGAAGCATCGGACGAATCGATGCATGCATTGGACGAAGCGGTGGAATACGTCAGTGATGTTTTTGGGCAAGGGGGCCAACGGCTAGTTGCATCATAGGGGCACTGGATGATCCGATGCCCACCCAAGGTGACCATCGATTATCCGATGCTCACTGCTTTTACTAACCATCGAAGCACTGGCTCTTTAAGGTCTACTCACCCATTCAAGGTTGCTGGAGTGTCCAGGAGTGCATTCAAGATCAAGACCCATCAAGAACACATCCATACCACCAAAAGTGCAAAAGTGATAATCCAAGTTATAACACATGCTTAGGGATAGTGATTAGTACTAGAATAGGCCTAGAGAGAGTGAGTGCAAGGGGTTGCTATCTTGTGATTGGTTCAAGGAGTGAACCACCATTGTAAGCTTGGTCTGCCGGTATCTTGGGGCCTTGGTGGCTCACTGGCAAGTCTTCAACCCTCTGACTTGTTGTGGAGTGGCGACGATGACCGTGTGTGGGGGACGAGGAGACCCCTTCCTTCGTGGAGAAGCTCGGTAGTGGAGACGGCATCAAGGTGATCGGAAAAGAGGGAGTGGTAAGCCTTGCCTTTGTGCCAAGCTTGTCATTCAGCTTGGCGAGAGCCTTTGTGGTGAGTCCAAGACCTTGACTGGGAGAGACTTGGTGATCGGGAGCATATCCTCGGTGGAGCTCCAATGTGAACTAGAGGTGTCATTTGCCTACCAATACCACGAGATAAATCGTCGTGTCGAGTTTGCATCCTTCCTAAGCCACTCCTTTACGCTTCCACATTTCTTACTTTCAACTTGAGCGCCTTTATTTTCTAGAATAGTATCTTCATAGGATTGGCTTTAGGTTGCAAAACTCTTTGTGGGTGGAAATTTTCATTAGATCATCCATAGATGCACATCTAGATAGCATGATGTAGTCTATATTTTGATGCATGGTAGTGGAAGCCATATGTTAAGATTTTACATGTGCCTAATTCACCACCTCTCCTCTTAGGCTACGAGTACCGATTCCTTTGGTATGCAATTTCCATTAAAACAAAAATAATGAAGCACAATTTCTCACATTATAAATCAAGGGTACATGTATCTTTTTCCAGTATCTCTGATCTGTCTTAAAATCTCTAGAATGTCTTGTATTTCAGATTGGATTGGAGGTAGTAGATAGTTTCATTAATTGTGACGGAAAAAATGTTCAGGTCTTTGAATATTATATGGATGCTGAATAAAAATGTTCTTTAATATGATTTCTTTAAAATTTCCATATGTTGTTGTGGGCAGTAGAAATATATTTATCTATCTTTTAAAATAATTATACACATATAATATGTTGCAAATTAAAAGAATAAGCTAGGCCTGATGGCATATCCGTATCATAGCATTTTTTCCCTTACCGATGGTCTAAGGCGGAAAGCTAAGTAATTTTTTGATATAGTGAACCAATACTTATATATATGTTAGAAAACTAGGCATTTTACGGCATGTCTTAATTCCGAAATAAACTACATAAATTATGTTGATTAATGATCTTGTGATAACAGAGTTCATGTTAATCTAACAACCTAATTAACACGACCCGAAACATAAGTCAGTGGAGGTTTAGTACTCCCTCCATTCCAAATTATAAGTCATTCCAAGAATCTTGGAGAGTCAAAGTATTTCAAGTTTGACCAAAATTATAGAAAAAATTATAAAGATTTATGACATCAAATAGGTATACTATGAAAATATAATTGATGAAGAATCTAATGATACTTAGATGACATCATAAATGTTATTATATTATTATATAAATTTGGTCAAACTTGAGATACTTTGACTCTTCAAGATTCTTGAAATGACTTATAATTTGGGATAGATGGGTATGTACTTAGAGTTGGTGCTGGTGCTTGAGGGCACCAGATGTGCCCGTTCCCAACTGGATAGTCAATGAGAGTTGTTGATGATTTGACACAGTGCAGCCCTACGAACGCCTTCTAGAAGTAGTAGGAGTCATACAGAAACAAGATGGGAGTATTCGCACGTCTTCTAGAAGTAGCAAGATGTAGACATTCAGAGCAAGCAGCGGCACTTATCCCGAGCGGGATCTCGCAACATGACACGGTTCTGGAGGCCTCCTCTTCTAGCAGAATTTTTGTGCAGGCTGAATAAAAACTAGGAAGGTGTGTGCGGTGTGCCGTCGCTAAACGCGCTAAGGAGTATTTAATGTTTCTTAATCTATCATCATCATGCGTCAGTGTACCTGCTAAAATACTTGTTGCCTGTATTTGCAAATGGTTAAGAGTGTCAGAGAGGAACCTACTGCTCACAGAAGTAAAATCTTTAGTCTTGTACTCAGTAAATACGTGACTATAGGAAATCTCCAATGATGATCGTAATTTAAACATATGTTTACAAAATGTAATATAAAACATTCCTTTGTCATATATATCAAGTTTTGGCAAAATTAGAACAAAACAAATCTGTAGATGTTATATATAGTGAGGTTGGTCGAAATTGAACCAGTCTGAATTCTGTAAAAAATAACCATCTACTGTTCTGGAATCATACATTCCTTTGTCATGGCACCAGGTCCAGAATCACTTTTAGCCCCTCACGAATTTTGTCTCTTGCAGCTTGCTCAGTCATGATTGTAAATTTGTAACTTTGACCCGAACCCAAAACCTGGAGAAAAATTGCAAACAAATATGGCACTTGGAACAACTTCCTTTACAGCTAAACTGAATGTGAAGAAAAATGGCATTTGAGTCTCTGCCTCTTATCCTTTTTATTGTGTTGCTGACCAAACAACTAAGAAGATTCTCAATTGTAGATGCAATCTAAACAGATGGTTGAAACATCATGCTAGTATTATTCACAAGCTTTGAAAACAGGAAGCAGAAGGTGATGAATCATGAAATTAACTTAAGAAGGACATAAGCATCAAGATGGATGTTGAAATAAATAATTTTGTACGATTCAAAAATTTAAGTCTAGTTGTATGTTGGAATAAATTATTTTGGTCAACATAAATTCCAAATCTGATAGCGCAGAATTGTGGATAGATACATATGCATTTAAACTTAATTATGTAGTACAGTTACAATTGTAATTCTTCCTTTCTACTTGATAGCCGTCACTGAGGTTTCTGTTTTGTGAGCCAATGTTTTTGAAACCTGATTTCCCCTGTATTCTTTGACATATAGAACGGAAAGTGTGTGGTTTGCAAACTATCAAGAATCAGAATCTGAAAAAGGCAACAGTTGTACTGATGGAAGGACAGGAACTTAATATTGCAATCTGAATGCAACATTTGCAGAGCAAAGTGTAAGTTGAGGAATCAAAGGAGCGATTCTCTGAAGGTACAATTGATCAAAGGAGCATTTCTCTGAAGCTGCAATTGAAACAACAGATTACAAATAATATAAAGAAATATACGAATTTTGCACCTTATGAACTCTAATCGAGCAGGGGTCCCAAATGGCATGTCGTGAGAACTGTAGGGACTTCCTGGTTCCCCCATAGTAAATAATCCAGAGATATTGGTTTGGCATAGGATTAGGATATATTGCAGGCCGAGAAAAGCTACGAAATCCTGCGAATGGGCATAAGAAAACTAACAATTAGATTGGAGATCATAATTGGTTCTACATACAGCCATACTATAAACCTAGTGAGAAATAATTATGGAATAAATTAGATTTTGTGAAGGCAGGAAGCAGGAAGTTGTCTCTGTTAGTATATGCAGAGTGAAATGTAATAGAAGTTTTCATCCTTGCATTTCGCAGTTGCATAAAAATCCATGAAAAGAACAACTCACCAGGGGCAATTGCATAATCCATGAGCGGAGGGAGAGGGATGGGCGGCCACAGATGCCGGCGCTAGCAAGCTGACGCTGTTGCCTCGTCGCTGCTGCAATCCCCCATGGTGCAGAACTGATCCACGTTGCAGGCCATGGTGGTCAAGGACACGGAACCCGGCAGGAAGACGGCGCACCCCAGCAGTTCGACGCTGGAGTCGGCCACACCCATCTGCTCCTTATCCTCGTGCTCCCGCTTGCCTTCACTCCTGGCCCTGCTCTTCGGGTCTTCCTGCTCCGAGGCAGGCACAGCCACGAAGTATATCTCATTGCCGCGTCCGCGATCGCCAGTGTGGCGACTGCGCGTACCGGATTAGGCAGGTGGGGTGGGAATGGAGATGGAAGTCAGGGCAAAGTAGGCGGATGTGACGACGTTGAGGCAGGGGTCACCTAATCGCCTTGCTTGAGTTCTGTAGAAGGTGAAGGACGGGGAGCGCCGGCTTGCTGGATGCCGGCGAAGAGGTGTCACTTCAACCTCCTCCTCCGTGCCCTGGTCATGTCTCTATCAGCGAACAGGAGCGGCGCGGCCGCTGCGGAGAAGGTCGAGGAGGGCCATGGTGTGTGACCTGAGCTTGGTGAAGACGGCAGGCGGGGCGACTGACCACATCGGCGCCGGCGGTCGGCAGAGATGGCGAGGGGAGGGGAGGGCGGCGGAGGCGCCGAGGGAAGGAGGGAGGATGGAGAGAACGAAATAATCGTTTGCTCGGCATCAGAAGCCAACGAACGGCTCCTCTGACCGAGGCCTTTCTTTTTTCACCGCGTGAAGTAGACGCAGGAGAGTACACGTGTCATTCCATTCGCAAACAGTAGCAGCTGCTCTGGGAGAGCAGCAATCCTTTGAGCGATATGTCTCTGCTTATGCAGAAGGCTGCAGTAGTAGAGGAATGTGTACGAGTTGTGTCTTGCAGCAGCAGCACATGAAAGTGTGACTTGTGTCTCGCGCGGATAACAGAGGAAAAGGCTTTTGTTTTATAGGCGCACAAGAGAATAGGAGAGGATGAACTTGGACAGGTTTGATGAAGATTGCCATCAGTTACCGGTCATTCACTGTCATCAATATAATCGCACCAATAACTGCCGTTAGAAAAATATTCCATGTCACCTTATACCGCATCCGGGACGTCACATACACACACCTCGACACGGCCGGCCGGCTCGGTTAGGTGAGTGAGTGAGCGCGTGTGGCAATCAATATCGTTTTTACAACTCAGAGTACACCTATTAAATTGGTTATTAGGAGTCGCCTCAATTAACCACATGGAATTAACCATTTTCAACTCCTAATTTATAGGTTTAATTGAAGATAAATGGGCCAATCCCAATTAAATCCAACAATATAAGTGAAAAAATGGTTAAGTTTAACTCCTAACCATTTTTGAACTCCTACCATTAATTTCGGATCTTGTAATTTATAGGTTTAATTGAAGATAAATGGGCCAATCCCAATTAAATCCAACAATATAAGTGAAAATTTCAATTGGTGATTCATATGAACTCAATATATTTTCCTTTTTTTATTTTTAGTGGCACTATTTGAGATATATATCTTTCTTCACAGTCAAAATACCTAATCAAATGCCCTCACAAGCACCACACAAAAGTATACAAAAGTTAAGTTGTTGCTGTGCTGATGAGAGCACATCGGTTAACAGTACTCCCTCCGTCCCAAATTGCAGATTATTTTGATATTTTTATAATCATAGTTTTTTACTATCTATCTAGATATACATTATATTTAGATACATAGCAAAGTTTATAAATCTATAAATATCAAAACGACCTACAATTTGGTACGGTGGGAGTGCAGATCTCCAGAAGATTCTTATCTTATTTCTCGCTAGAGTAAGGATAACAACATGATCATCTGCCTAGCTAGGCTAGCAACCTCTAGCTAGTTGCCAAATAAGCCAACGATCAAGGCGCCCAAACGTAGCGTGAGTGCGTGACCGTGGTCCAACCTTTGTCCGCCGCGTTCATGGCGGCCAGCGGCGTGCCCGCAGCCAGCTCTCTCCCGCAGGACTCCATGGCGGCCTTCGCGTCGACGTATCGCTGCTTGAGGCGGCCGTAGTCGCAGCTGGCCAGCTCGGCCATCACGCTCGCCATCTGGGCGCTCGCCGTCGAGTACCTCTCGACGCAGTGCCGGTAAGCCGGCCGCTGGCCGGCCGGGATCGACCCGCCGGCGAGCAGCCGCTGCGCCGCCGCCACCGTGCCGCTGTACGACCGGTTGGTGAACCTCGCCGCCAGGCGCGCGTACTCGGACATCTCGGCGGCGTCCGGCGCGTGCTGCAGCATCTCCTGGCAGAGGTTGTAGAGCTCCACGGTGTTGCCGGCCGCCATGAGGCAGGCCTCGTTCCATTTCATGAGATCTCCCTGGTTGCAGGCCTCGCCGCCGACGATGGACATGGCGGCGGCGAGGGCGGCCACTAAGGTCAGGGCTGCTCCCGCCATCTTTACTCAAGTGGGATTTTTCAAATGGTTGGTGTAGTACTTAAGAAGAATGCGATTTTTCCGGGAAAAAAAAAGAAGAATGCGATTTCATAGGATCTCAATGCACTATATTTCTTGGAAGTACATAATAATTTCAAGATATCAAGTGCAAATATAATATAGATGGTACCACTGTTCTTATGTTATCTTCTTTAAGCTTCGTTTGGATACATTAGTTAATGAGTGTATCTGTATTGGAGTATATTGGAACAAATTAAAGAAAAGGCATCCATGCAGTGGTGAAGGATATTAATTGCGGATGGTTTTAAGAATTGTGGTGCAAAAAAGAAAAAGTTTGGAGGTTGGTTGCTACTGGATGGATACCAAATAAAAATGCACTATGTTAGGATTTCTTTAAAATTTCCAGGTGTTATTTCTTACTATTAAAGTGTGTTATGTGTATTATAGTTATATTGATCTAATTTATGAAAATATGAATATGTATATAATAATATGTTGCAAAAGAATAAGCGAAGGCTGATGATGTATGGATGTCACCAAAACAAGGTGTCATTTCTAGAGCATTCACAAATAGCGTTATAAACCTCACCTATAGATATTAAATGCCTTTGCATCTTTTAATAGTGCAAAATTAGTCAACAGTCATATCCTGCTTCATATATCACAAATGTATTTGAAGAAATAAAAAATTGAATATCTTATATTTCAGGACATGGAGAGTAATTGACATGGTAACGGGAAGCCATGGGGCAAAAAGTAAGTAAGTCACCTTTCTGATGACTAAGTCTACATTGCTGCATAACAAACCACCACCAACGGCTTATCACTGCCAGTTTGAGGTGAACCGGTGGTGATATAGTATCACCGCCGGTTATTAAGTAGGTAGGCGTAGTGGATGTTGGAACCAACGGTCAAAACAAGTATCACCGCCTATTCCAAACATGAACCGGTAGCAATAGGGTATTCGGACCTGAAATTTTTATGCAATAGGATTCACCCGCACAGCCCCTCTCTCTCCTCTATCTTATCCACGAGAGCCTGGCGCCTCCCCCCTCTATCTCTTCCTTCACCCTGTCCTCCCCCTCCATCCTCTCTCTCTCTCCATCTCTACGCTCCCCCCTCTCTCTTCCCTCCCCTCCCCCTCCACTCGCACCTCACCGGAATAGATCCACCGTTGAGGAGTGGCGGCAGGGTGAGGAGCGGCGGAATGTGGTCTGATCTGGAGCATTGTGGGGGAAGAAGACGGGCGTTGTGGGGGAAGAAGATGGGCGGGGTGGTGACGTATATAGGCAACCGAGCCAATGGGAGGGCGTGGAGTGGGAGGTAGGTCTCTAGCTGTTGTTTTGTGTTTCAGTCCAATTCCTGTTCTTCTTCCCATGCAAAAGGTCATGTTAAAAAATGGAATCAGCCTGCTGCAGCTGCTTGGGGTGGACAGATCTAGGTGATTAGGTGTACATTAACAAATGTTTTAGTTAGGAGGCTTAAAAATTACAGGTACACTTATAACTATGCTAGATTGTGTATAGTTGAGCAGAAATAAGATAAATAGCCTCATCGATACCTAACTTGACTGATTTAGTACTATGTTGAGTGGTTGCTTGGCATTGGGTCACTGACACAATTTAGAAAGTACAACAAGCAACCCGAACGAGTCGAACTAAATCTCGCTTCTATTTGGCATTCACCTATTCCTCCTCTTTTCTTTTCAGATCCATTCTGCTTGGATTAGGATTCAACATGCTTTTACATGTATTTTGGATCTGTACATTCATATATATCAAGTGGACCAATTGGGAACACTTGCAGAAACATACTTCTCTTAACCATATATATTCTTAAAACTTAAGTAGCTTATACTATATAAAAAAACATGTAAATGACGAAAGCTTACCAAATATAATAGCAAGTGCTTATACTTGTCCATTATACCGTTTCAAGATTGTGCAAAGGTAACATAGCATGCTAATGGACACCTCTAAAACTTTTACCATGCTAAGAAAAATTCTAGAATATTATTTGAATCAAATAGATATACGATTTTTATAAGATAATACAAAAGTCTTATAGAGCTTCTTACTTTTAACGATGTGTCTAGATAAAATATTTAATATATAAAAGATATTTTTATCCCTATAAGAGTGGTAGTGTGTATGTTTCAAAAATGAGTATAGGAGGGCATTAGTAAATCTGATATTTTGTGAGGAAAACAATGGTGTGTGTGATTATATAGCACAGAAGCTAATTGACTAGTGAGCCACGACATATGTTGCGATGTGTCACGACACATGTGAAGTTAGAGTGCCTGTTTCTATGTGTTTAGGGTTGTTAGTTCATTGATGGACAGTTAATAAAACTTTGTTTTTATTACAGATTTACTAGTTCCCAAACGTTTGATTTTCATAATATATCATAACGTTCATCCCCATCTCTAATAAGTTAAATTTACAAAATATTGACAAATATTTTATAACAAGAGTTTCTAGACATAAATTTTAGGACATCGCCGGAGTTCACAGACATTTTAGGGCTAGTGCCTCCTACGTCCTATTGCATCGATGCATGTCGCAATGCTCCTTGGTTCATTAGTGACTTTATCCTGGTTTTATCCTCCCTGTCAGTGACCTTAATGCTGCAGCCATGACCCATTTCTACTCTAGCTGCCGCCCTTAACCGTGGCCCCTACTAACTACTAAGTCCTTGAACCCTAATCTACGCTACAACCTCTATTAGCGAGGTACCACGCATGTGCATAAAGATCAAAACTTTATAACTTGAACTATTGGGACTAATTATAGGAGTATAAATAATAAGAGATAGATATAGAAACTGATATGGGTAGATTGAAGCACAGATAGAAATTCATATCACCAATTTTTTTTGATTTGCATATACTTATTAAGAGCAACTACGACAACACAATAACTCAGAAAAACAAAATCATAACCCTGATCATTTCCCAAACACACAATCAACCGCAGAGCCTGCTGCTATCTCAATCAATCTACCTGCCAACAATGATAGCCCCTAGTAAATACGACACCATGGTCAAATCAAAATCTACCGTGACCATGTCGTACACCGGCAAGCTTTGGTACGATCACAGCCCATCGCGGCAGGTCCCAACCGCGACCTCCGTATTGATGTACTCCTGCCTGACGTGCGGCAAGTCACAGGCGAACAGCTGGTCAGCGACGCCGGCCATCAGGAGGCCTGCCTCACCATACATCACCTTGCAGTGCTCGAGCGCCGCCGCCTCGTCGGCGGGGAGCTTCCCGGTCCCCAGCATCTGGTCCATCCCGGCGACGGCGTCCTTGTACCTCTGCTTCGCCAGCCTCATCGCGATGAGCGCGTAGACGGTCACCTCAGCGGTCGCCGGCGCATTCAACAGCGTCTCCCGGCAAAGACTGTGCCACCGCTCCATCGTGTTGGAGAACGTGAGGCACGCGTCGGCCGATGACATGGATGAGACGTTGTTGCATGCTTCGTCGGCGATGAGCATCCCGGCGAGAGAGACCAACACTGCAGCGACGAAGGTCATGGCTATGGCTATGGCTACTCTGGAAATGACCCTGTGGTTTTCAGATCTGGGCTTGTGTGATGGTGAATAATGTATGCGTTGAGGGGTCCTATAAAAAGGATGTTTGTGTTCCTCCAATTGATAGATTAGGGCTTGTTTGGATCAAAGGTTTTTCATAGGAATTTTGGAGTTTTTCATTCCTTTGGAAAGGAATTGAGTGATGGCGTTTGGAACAAAGGATTACAAATTTCCTTTCCAGAGGAAAGGGAACCATTCATGCGCATTTCACGGGAAAAAAAGCATCCACTCAGAACCAAGGGAAAGCATCTTTCTCCTTGTCTTCTCCGTTGATGTCTGCTGCTCCTCTCTCCTTCCTGCCGCCATGGGAGCCACAAAACCAGACCGTCGGCGTTGGTAGCCACTGCCCCTGCTCCCGGCAATGGTCCACCTGAGCAGCCTAGGCACCATGGCCTTCTACCAGCTTGCGAAGTCCGGCTCCCCTAGCCTTGGCTGTAACCTGCCTAGAGACCTAGCTCCAATCATATTCCACAGCTTTGGTGACAGGAGAGAGATGACAGATGAGGGAGCAATGGGAGAGACCGAGATGAGGGAGCAATAGGAACAAATGAAGAGATAAGGTTACAGTTTTTGCAAAAAATAAATAGATAAGGCCTCCTTTGGAATGGAGGAAAAACATAGGAAAAACGTAGGATTCCCATTACAATGGATTCAGTTACTACAGTACCCTTTGGTACGCAGGAATTGCTCGTAGGAAAAATGGAGGAAACTATCCTTTGCATTCGATTCCAAAGGAAATCCACAGGGAAAAAAACATCCACTCAAACCTCATTATTTCTTGACTCGTGCGGAGGATTGAGGTACATCGCTTGCCAGGTCGTCATTAGGCACTGGACAAGAATACGAACAAAGACCAATAACAAACATGAACTAGAACAAGCATGAACACAGATTTGTATGCGACATGAAGAAATCTGACAAGAAATTTGTCAAAAAATAAAACCCCAAAGCAATTAAAAAATGGAAAAACTCCTTTACAGATGATTAGAAGAACTGCATCACGGATCCATTCTAAGGCAAGCCAGAGCCAGATTCCATCTCCTACGAGAGCCACAGCTAGATCCCCCACACATTGCAGTAGACGGAGCCTCCACATCCTCACCTTGGACTGCTCGCTGCTCATCCAGAGCTTGCCGCCGGCGCTGGGAACTCTGCTCAGCTTGCTGCTTTCCCACTCGCCGCTGCTGAGCCAACTCTGGTGCGTTCAGACTAGAGAGGGACATGTGGAGAGGGAAGGGAACGGATGGACATAACACTAGCCATTAGTAAAAAAGAACGAATAAGATCGTGTTGTCTCAAGGCTTTTATTTTTTTAGATAATAATGTTGTTTAGGGGTATATAAGAGCATGATCAGTTGATCACCTCTCTCATCAACTTTACACACACTATTGTTTCCTGCATTTTTCCTATGGTTCATCCAAAGGCTTAGCTTGTTCTTGTAAAATTCCTATGTTTTCCAATCCTTTGTTTTGCATATGAATTCTATCCTATTCCTGCATTTTTCTATTCCTATATGTTTTCAATCCTGCATTCCAAAGGAGGCCTAAGGCTCTACGTACTATAGAGAGTCATGGGCCCACAAGATGTTGAACTAAAGAACTCTCGTGACATGTTAAAATGATGCTAAGGAATCTATCATTTATCATTAAGCAATAATATATTTTTATTACCAACATGTTTTCTTATCGTTGTAATTAAAATTCCTGTGTTCCAAACATCTCATCCTACGCATTCCTATGTTCTTCCTATCCTTTGTTTTGCTATTACATCATTATCATATTCCTACGGTTTTTTCCTTTCCTCTGTTTTACGTTCCTGCATTTGAAACAGGCCCTTAGTGATAAAAATATGTGAGGAGATTTGCAATTATTTATTAGAATGCAACGAATAAGCCAAGTTTTTTTTATTTCACGTGATATGGTTCTAAAAATAAGATCCCGTTTCTAGCTACCCACAAATGTAGGCGTTCTATATATATGAAGTTAATTCTTGCTTCAAATTTAAGTAATAAGAATTGGGCTAATTGTCAGTTCCTATGTTATGATTACTAAACAATATCTTTTCACGCTGAATCTTAAGTATATCTTGCATGGTCCTGTTGACACCAGTTTTTGACCTTAAGTATATCTTGCATGGTCCTGTTGATACTAGTTTTTGACCAGGATCAATAACTAAAAAGAGAAGGCTTCGGAAGCCAATAGAAGCAGAGGAGTCCAAGGCCGACGCGGACGTCTCCACCAAATAAGGGAAAATGTGGATATTTATTTTAAGAATATTTTAGAATAATTGTAATAGATCACATTGTGACCGACTAGGATTGTAGTTTGCTCAGGATATAAATATATGCCTAGGGTGTTGTACTGAAGAGATCATCAATTAATCAATACAACCTTTTCTGGCTTCACACCACGAAACCCTAGGAGTAGCGTTAGAGTAGTTTTGGCGAGTTCATTCAAGTAAGATGAGCTGCATCGGTTTCGACCTCCGGCGAGCTTGTAAGATCCGTCTCTATCATCTTTTGTGTTATCTGTATCAAAACTTTCTCGATTAGGTTTGATATTTTTGATCCGTTTAATGCAAAGCTAGTTATCGAGTTTGTTTGGGGTAATTAAGTTGAATCATATCGATCTCTTAGTTGTTTCAAGCGCTCACCAGTTGTTCGATCATATTGGCTAGTTTGTTTTTGCATGCTTTAATTGCTTTATCTTTGCTAGATTCGATAGATCTTTCACCTGCCTCTTATGTCACTAGCTTTTGGATCTTTAACGTTAAACTATGACATGTGAGCCGATGCTGTCTCGGTTGGGTCTGATCCATCTATTCGCAATAGTAGTCTGACATCATTGAGCCGATGGCTACGTGCGCGAGGCTTGATTACGTTCTAGTCTTTTAAGCTAAAATAATTAAGTTATTGCTCATGGAAATGAGCATGGTATTACATAGCGTCTTCCAGAGAATGTGACATGATACAATGGATTGGGACAAATCTAAGAAAGAACATATATAATAGTGAGATTCTACAGCAAAGTCCTTGTTGGGACGAAATCTCTTTTGACACACGTGTCTTGGTTTTGAGATGGTGTACAATATGTAATGGTTGGAGAACGCTCAGCCACGAGATCGCTTCGCAGCAGCAGGCAGCAGGCAGCCACCGAGACAATAGGATGCATGTTTGACGTTTGAGTATTTCGATAATTGCCTTGCACTCGTAGTATATAGTTTGTCCCCCAATCTTTTATCATTTTTTCATCTTCTCAATTACAAGCTCTCATAGACAGCAGAATTAAACCTGCCGCCTACCATGTAAGTTCGTACCAAAACGAACCAAATAAAGGAGGCCATTTTTTGAACAAGATTACATATATAGAGAGGTACAAAGGTCACCTGGTACTCCCTCCGTCCTAAATTACCATTCGTTTTGACTTTTTTAAATTCATAACTTTTGCTATACACCTAGATATATGGTATATCTAGATATGAAGTATTATTTAGGACCTGAATGCAAAGTTTACACTTGGAATCTGATATTTGATTCACTGACATTTGTGCCGAAACGCTCTACTTGATACTGGAACACAAAACTCAAACGAACTTCGCGTACATTGAAGTCAAAGTTTCCTTGAGGTTGCATGGGAGTGTGTATAAATCCTCGCTCTTGTAGAAGAAATCTATTGATTGTGCAAAGGAGACCACCTTTTCCAAAAGCGCCATGGGATATTTCTGGTCAAGGCACTCTTGGACCATGTCCATCCACGCTCTCTCCAATATTTCCTTGAGCTTTTCAATGGCTTCCTCAACTGTGACCCCGTACTGCTTCATGCAAGTTTGCACCGTGGATGCCATATGGTCCGAAGCTTGTTCTCGCTTCAAGAACAATTGTCAACAAAAAATACTTATGAGATATGCAAGTTTAATCTAATGATATGTTGAAAGTGTTGGTATAATTATATATGTACCTCATGTGACATAATATCGTTCATGATACGTGCGATGACAGTGACACCCCTCACTACGGGAAACTTTAAATTTGCCGAGTGTTTTCTTTTTGCCGAGTGTTTTTTTTCGGACACTCGGCAAACAAGCTCTTCGCCGAGTGCCAAGCCAAAAACACTCGGCAAAAAAAAAACACTCGACAAATAGTGGCTTTGCCGAGTGTCAAATAAAAAACACTCGGCAAAGCCCCCTCTTTGCCGAGTGTCAAAAAAAACACTCGGCAAAGAGGGGGGTTTGCCGAGTGTCAAAAAAAACACTCGGCAAAGAGGGGGGTTTGCCTAGTGTTTTTTTTGACACTCGGCAAAAAAATAATTTTTTGTTCTCTTTTCACCATGAAATTTTTTCTACTCCCCACATACAACATGTGGTACTCCATGTTAAAATTTGGTATATTTTTGAATTTATTTGCTATATTTATTTAATTAATTGCATTTCAAGGGAATTTTTGGTATAAGTCAAATTTAGACTGCAAGTGATTCAAATTATGGAATAAAATGAGTAGAAAAATGATATTCATGTTATTTGGACCAATTTGAGACCTGACCCATGAAATGAAAAGAAATTTCGAACATCTTGTTCAGGAAACACGACCATGAACGTGTGGCAGTAGTATTTTTAAATTGTAAAAAAAACAATCAAAGTCTGAAAATTATGAGATTTGCCATGATGTGATGATATAATACGTGGAGGCTGTGGAAAAAAATTGAGAAGGTTTTGCACATTTCATCATGTACGATGATTATAAACCGAAGCATCTCAGAAGAAGAATAGTAACTTTGAGAAGGATTCGATAAAATTTAGAGTCGAAGTGACGGTCGAGTTCGGTTTGACTACAAAACTTTTTGTATAGTCAGTAGAGAACCTATATTGGTCCGTGTGAAAATTTGGTATTTTTTTGAAACTGTTGGATATTTATAAATT
>NC_028455.1:5644553-5677670 GCF_000263155.2 Setaria italica | reverse complement strand
CACAAGTCTGATGCATCTGGATCACATCATTAGCATAGCGAGCCCCCTCCCCTCCCCTCCCCTCACTCCCTCCTCTCTCCCAGAAGACCCCTGCAGATGCGCGCCGCCTGGCGCCCCCCGCCGCCGCCCGGCGGCCCAGGCCCCGCCGCCCACCGCCTGCCGCCCCGCGCTCCCAGATCAGCCGCCGCCGGCCGCCGGATCCGCCGCCGGCCGCCGGATCCGACACCGGCCGCCGTCCAGGCCCCAGGATCCGCCGCCCCGGCCCCCGGATCCGCCGCCGCCGCCCGGATCCGCCGCCGCCGCCCCGGCCCCCGGATCCGCCCGCCGCCCCGGCCCCCGGATCCGCCGCCGCCGCCCGGATCCGCCGCCACCGCCCCGGCCCCCGGATCCGCCCGCCGCCCCCCCGGCGCCCGGCCCCCGGCCCCCGGATCCGCCGCCCGCCCGTCCCCTCCACCGGATCCGCCGGCGCCGGGGCCTGAAGAGAAGAGGAGAGGATGGTGGCGGCGGCGGAGCGGCGGCGCCCGTGTATGATTTTTTTTATTTTTTCAATAATTGTTCGCCGAGTGTTTTCTGGGCACTCGGCAAAGTCTTTGCCGAGTGCCCGACACAAAACACTCGGCCAACTAGTGTTTGCCGACTCTATATTTGTCGTGTGCCGTTTGCCGAGTGTTACACTCGGCAAACGGTTCGCCGAGGGTATTCTGCAATTTGACTGTGTCCGGTAGTGCCTGACGATTTTCGTATAGGTCAAAGCCCAGTCAATCGCCTCTCTAGTAGTCACATCTCCAAGAGAAACGAAGGTGAGGACGACGGTTTGCATAGCTGCAATGCTTCCCAACGAGATCTGCAGATGCTCGTCAACATCGGCAGGTACGTAGTGTTCATCACGCCATGTGACCTCAGCGTGGTAGGATTTGGCAACGTGAAGTGCCTGAACATTCAGTTGGATGTCCAGATGTTAACATTGACTTCCAAAGCAAAACAATAAAAAAACTCCCTGTTTTTTTTCTTCACTTATTAGGAGCCACTTACCATTTCTTTTACCACCTCGGCATGCTTGTTATTCTGAAGTTTTAACTCCCCTGTGACCTTATCGGTACAGCGAATCACATTTGTGAAGAAGGGCCTCAGGTATTCTGGGATTTGTTCCGCGGCCTTTTCATCCCACCTATTTCCGATTTGAAGCAAAGTTAAATTTTGTATAGATCGTAAGAGTTCTGGGGTCATCCACCTGTTATGTAAGTTCAGTGACTGACCTCTCTAGGGCCGAGGTAAAGATGTTGCTCTCCTCTGTGCTGCTATAGTTGTCATAGATGTCATCCAACAACGCCATAAATAGGACCTGCTTTGTAAGCATTATCCGTGCATACGAGTAATGAGGCTCATAAACAATCCCCATCATCCAAAAATGCATCTCCACCAATCTATCCCTTGAAAAGGTCAGATCCACCCGTGATCGGAGATCCTTCCACCATCTGTGAATTGGGAATAAATATGATTGTTAGCGTACTACAATGCAGTAAAATCTTTATAAATTTGAACCAATGTGCCGATCTTCTTACATAGTAAGTTCTTTCAACTCGTTGCAGTAGACAACTTGGACGATGTTGTAGTCGAGCTTTGCAAACTCCAGTATGGTATCATCTCGCACCGCCTTCTTCTCGTACACCGAGATGAAGCGCCTCGCTTCCACTCTCTCGACCCTCCTGAATCGAGTTGTCTCCAATGTCACCCTTACCTCCTCTAGTAGAGCTGGATCCAAATTTGCTTTCATCAGCAGAGACTGGAGGCGGCTCTTATTGAAGGCGATGATGTTGTCGAGTATGTCCTCCCCATGAACCCTCATATGCGCGGCATCGTACAGCGTCGTCAAGGTGCCGACATCGTCGCTCGAAATGTGTCCTTGCTCATCTCTGAACTTGAGAAACACATCTGCACATTGAAGTTGAACATTCATGCATTAACGTTAATAATGCAACTCGGAGTTGCAGCATAAAGTAACGAAATAGTAACAAGTAAATTTCTTACCGGAACTGACGATGTACCCATGCTTCCTGAGCAGATAGAACCTCAGGGAGGCGACGTAGAGGTCGTTAGATCCTCCATCCTCGTCGCCGTAAACAGCAAGCAGCAAGACATCGATCTCCTTCTTGAAGTGGTAATCCACTCCGAGCCGCTGCAGAGCGTCGACGAGCTCCAGCTTCCGCACCAGGTCGTGGTCGTCGGAGGCGGCGGCGGCGGCGGCGGCAGCCAGCACGATCCGCCTCACCTCCTCCTTCAAGGCGCGCGCCTTCTCCTGCATGGACAGGAGCTCCTCCGGCGTGCACGGCTCGTAGGAGATGAAGAAGTCGCCCCACACGCTGGGGCCGTACTGCCGGCGACAGTCCTCCGCCGCCGACTGCGTCACCGGAGCGGTGGCGGCGGCGCTGCAGATGGCCATTGCAACGGCTCGGCTGGGACAGTTTAATTTGCTATAGTGTGTCAGCACTGGATGGCGAGCTCGAGGGAAATGGATGGCTTGAGAATGATGCTGGCATCCCTGCCTTTATATAGAGGGCGCACGTAATCACCAGGAGAGGTCAACTCTAGAGTCTGTTTAGTTACCCTAAAATCCCAACTTTGACACTATGCAAAAAGAAGATTCCCCATCACATCAAATTTGCGGTACATGCATGGAGTATTAAATGTAGACAAAATCAAAAACTAATTGCACAATTTTGTTGTACTTTGCAAGAAGAATCTTTTGAGCCTAATTAGTCAATATTTGGACAATATTTCACAAATACAAACGAAACGCTACAGTGTGCTACAGTGCTAGGACAGTGATTTTGGACAACCAAAATCAGGCAACTAAACAAGGCCTAGATTCTTTGATTAAATTCCTGGCGCGTGCATTGGAATATGAACGTGTCGTCACTTCTTCCCTGCATACATACATGACTACTCGCGCAGGTAATGCATGCAGGTATACCTTAACAACTTAATTAGTATTTTTTTATTAACAATGATAGAAATAGATAATTTACAATTGTTTATTGGTGTACTTTGGGATATTTTTTAATGAGTTTTAATGCAAATATAAGGGTTATTCTAGGTTATCTTAATAATGGCATGTATGGGTAACATAGATGCAAATTTATGGGTTTACGTTAGATTTTTTATAACAGCATTAGTTGGTAATTTATATGAAATTAAACTAAGGGCTTACACTTTAGGTTATTTTTTGTAATGGTAGGGTGGGTAATTTACATATAGATTTAGGGAATTACTTTAAACTATTTTTGTAACGGTAGATCTGGTAATATTAATTTTAGAAAACATAATCGATGTAATGGTTATGATAATTAAAGTTTATTAGATTGATGGCTGGATATTTCTATACTTGAAGAATTTTTATGATTTATCTAGACTTTTTGAGCGCGTCTGAGAGGATTAATGTGGAGGCTTTTAAAAGAAACCTCTAATTAATAATAGTAAGATGCCGAGATTGATAATGAAACCATGATAGATTCAAAAAATAATAAATTCATGCTTTGCTTGTTTTTTCAATTTCACCGTTTCCAAATAGTGGTGCATTCTACTCCTACATGTTAACACGTGCGCCCTAATTTGGACATCCATTTGCAGACGAACTAATATTTTTTGGCTAGTTGAAACCATGTGAATGTAGATTGTGGACTCATCCGCCTCGGAAGAGGAGGGTGAAGCTGGATATTTCTCTATTATCTAAAAAATTTGCAGACGAACTAGAAGAAAAACCTTTCTTCTCACCATCAACACCCGGTACTCTCTCTCTCTCTTGACTGCATGCCTCTCGATCTTGACCGACCACAAGCACAGACGACGCACGCGAAGGTGGATTGCTAGCACATGTCAGGACTATGTCTCCGCCTCGAAACACATTTGTCTTCAGAGAAATTATTAGCAGACAAACTAGCAGACTTTATTCCAATGAACCAACTGGTATCCTGGTTCGGCTATGCCTGTGTGATACATTTGTTTAGACTCGTTTTTTTTATATTATGCTCGTAGCATGGCTAGATGATATATATAATAAATTTAGGCTGTGACCATCTCTTGATGTTTTTTCTTTGTTATTGTCTATGCATCATTGATCGGTATCTTTGCACTTGTATTATTTGATTTCCGTGTTAAACATATAATTCAATCTAATGTTTAATTTCACCTAAACACATGTCAAACGCACGTGGAGGTGCGATGCAAGAGGGAAAACCTATATGATGGGGATCAAACAAGACTAGTTTCTATCTCTTGAGAAAAAAGGAAGGCCGCAGCCAAGAACTTTCTAGCCACGTGAAAGACCAAACAAGACTAGTTTCTATCGACCCAAGAGCAGTGGCGAAGCTAGTTTTTTTTTTCTCAAGAGCAATGAACACAAAAGAGGACTTTGACCATATCCCTAGAGCCTGTTTGGAAACAAGGTGTTAAAGTTTAACATCCGTCACATCGGATATTTGGATGCTAATTAGGAGTATTAAATATAGGCTAATTACAAAACTAATTGCACAGATGGAGTGTAATTCACGAGACGAATCTATTAAGCCTAATTAGTCAATGATTTGACAATGTGGTGCTATAGTAACCATTTGCTAATAATGGATTAATTAGGCTTAATAGATTCGTCTCGCGAATTAGCACAGAATTCTGCAATTAGTTTTATAATTAGCTCATGTTTAGTTCTCCTAATTAGTATCCGAACATCCGATATGACGCTATTAAAGTTTAACACCTCGTATCCTAACAACTTCTTAGGCATGGGTTGCATCGGCACCCACACCAATCAAATGTAGCTCTTCGATCGCCTGTGGGACCAAGACGGACGGCACGTCAATTCCAATTCGTGTTTGACCTGTGCCACTTGTAGATCGAGTATTTTTTTTTTGAGGATCGACGAATGGAAGTTTCTCGCAGGCCGTAACGTGGTGCGGCCCACGAAAAAATTGGGCTTTTAGTCAAATTCGGAGGCCAAGAAATTCGGCAACAGTAGGAATTGTAAAAGCCCGTTAAAAACCTCAGGATTAACAATTAACGCGACCACGGTGAGATCAAGGTCGGCCAAGACCGCGGCGTACAGCGGCGACGGCGAGCTCCGGTATCCCGACCACAGGTCGCTCCGGCAACCCTGCACGGCCAAGAGTGCGCGTCGTAGAACTCCTGCTTGGCGGCGGCAGCGCGGCAGCTGCTCCATGATCTTGTCCACGAGGCCGCGCGCGGCGCCGTACCTCTGCTTGCAGTGCTCGAGCGGCGGTTTCGCCATGGCGGAGGTGGTCTGCAGCATCCGGGCTGATCCGGCCGATCGTGCTCATGGTGTCGTCGTACGGTACGACTCGTACCTCAGCGAGGCCTTCCTCGTCGCCATGAGCGCGAAGAAGGTGACCTGGGCGGTGTTGAGCCCGGTCCGCAGCGTGTCCTGGCAGAGCTGGTACCACCTGGGCTCCTGCTTGTCGCGGGACTTGAGGCACGCGTCCTCCCATGTCATGGAGGGCACGCCGGGGCAGGCGTCGCCGGAGGCGATGAAGAAGGTGGCAAGAGAGGCCAGCACTGCAAAGACCAAGGTGACCACCGCTGCTCTCTGCATGACTAATTCAGCTTGGTGAAAGATGCCCTCTTTTTTTTCTCTTCTCTGATGTTGAAATCCAAGCGTTAAGGCCCCTGTAAATATGTGCTGATGTATGACAAAATATTTGGAGACGCAGGTATTTATTAGAATGCTATAGATAAGATTGTATAGTTTAATTGTGATTTCACATGATATAGTTTTGATAACAAAGTAGTATATCTTTTATAGGTAGCCCCTAAATAATTGGCCTACGTGGAGTACATCTTGCTGCACATTAGAATAGACACATTCGCAACATTACTATAGTATAAGACTCAATCAATGATACAATCTTCAGAGATGCAAGTATTTAATACAACCCCAACTTTTTGCACATTTGCATCTGGGTTTTTTTTTGGTAGATAATTTTTTACTGGCAAATACGGGGCCTCATGGTGTCTGCTGTAAACAATCAAATTAAAAAAACCATAGGATTTTTTAACAATAGATAGCCTACTGATAATTTTTGCAACAATTGATAGTCTGTCTGTGATATTATATATTTGTTTACCGATTCTTTATTCCATTCTATAATCTTTTACCAGTAACTACATTTATTTCTCACATATTATATTTTTCAGCAGGCAAAAGAGGAATTATAAAAAATAAATATATAGTTGTATCCAGTTAATAGAAACAAATAAGCAATTTTTTAGTCCAAGAGCACGTGATTCTGAAAGCATATTGTACCTTTTGGCATTCACTATTCAGGAAGACTCACTTTTTAACTAATTAGTAATCAATTTATCACTGGTACCAAAGAGTTGAAATTGACAAGTTCTGGCTTGAAGTTTCTATACTTAATAAAATTTCTAACATTCATTTCTGAAGTTCAAACTTTCTTGTTAAAACATGAGACAACAACGGTGAGTCAAGTTTCACATGTTTTCGTTAGAATATGTAGAGCAAATAAGGAAGAGTTCAAGCTCTGTGGAATAAAATATATGCAATATTTAATATTGTACGACAGATATGCTATGTTTTGTTTATTTAACGAGAGGCTGGATATCCCACAACAATATCTCTTTTGTTTTCTTGTCAAGACATTAATTTAATGCCAGCCTATGGAGTACGTGTACATCACTGAGTATATCTTGCTTCACTCGATCCCTTGCACACATAATCCAAACAATAGGTGGGTACAAACACGATATAAAAATCAATGATCATTTAACACTATTGCATGTGAAAGATTCAAGGAGTGCGTGTGTGTATTTTCCTTTTGCGGCCCGTGAATGGCCGGGGGGTTTTTCCTCCTGAGCAGGGAGGCACTGCCGATGAATTCTATCCCATTTCAGTAGATAATAAAAATGTATCATCATAAAGCAAAATAGATTCAATAATTAACAATGTTCAAGCACATAGCCAAAACCATAGGATTTATTTGCAATTCGATCATAACCAGACTGATCTAGTTGGTCGAAAATCCTGGCTCCTATTCCAGTCAGGCTTTCATCATATGCACCACCATGCATGTCTAAGACCGATCCCGGGTACTGATACATGACTCCTGAGCAGGCATTGAGGATGCCCTCTGCGTACCCGTAGTCCCCTTTGATAGGGTTCAAGTAGCAGATGGACAGACTTTCTGCTATTCTGAACAGATGGCCGCGCACCGGACCGTACATTACCCTGCAAGCAACATGCGCCTCCTTCTCCCAGACGGTGATATTCTCGATCGCCTCGTGGTGTCATCATAGTGCCACAAAGCCTGCCTTACCGCCATGAGTGCGTAGGTGGTGACGTTGGCTGCGCGGACCGCAGTGCCTCATGGCAGAGCTTGTACCATCCATCACGCACCTCGTCCTCGCGGAACTTGAGGCACAATTCCGATCCTCCCGTGTTATGGAGGGCATCACCTTGTCACAGCGCGGCATTGGCGGAGTTGAACAAGGTGGCAAGAGAGACCAAGAACGCAAAGACAAAGGCGGTGGCAGCTCTCTTCATGATCGACTCCACTTGGTGAAAGATGCTTTTCTTTTACCTTTTCTGAGAGGGGGCTTTGTGTGATGTCCAAACGAAGAGTTGAGGACCTATAAATATGATATTTCACTGGTGGAAAACTCGCCTTCTATCCCAGTTGGATAGAGTCATAGATCCCGAAAATCCAACCGGGACTAAATTTTCGAGACAAAAGGGGATCCTTTAGTCCTGGGTCATTCACCAGGATTAAAGACCCCCTTTAATCCCAGTTGGTATTACCAACTGAGACTAAAAAAGTTAAAAAATAAAAAAAGTGCCCGCTTCGCCCACTCTAGGCCCGCTCTACCCGCTCCGCGCCGGGTCCTCGCCCGCCAGCACCACAGCAGCGCCGCTCCGCCCGCACCCGCCTGCCCGCGCCGCTCGGCCTGGAAGAGGAGAGAATATAAAGGATGGGAGAGGAGGAGAGAAGATAAGGGAGGGGAGAGGAGGAGATAATGTGGAGAGAGAGAGAGAGGGAGGAGACTAAAGGTCTCGGGGAGGCATTTAGTCCCGGTTGAAAACACAACAAGGACCTAAAGGGGCCCCCTTTAGTCCCGGTTGGTAATTCCAACCGGGACTAGGAGGGCTTTAGTCCCGATTGGTGTTTTCAACTGGGATAAAAAGCCCTCTCGTCCCACTAGCTGTTACAATCGGGACTAAAGAGCCCCCCATCGGTAGCTCATTTTTGACTCGAGACTGAAGGTCCAAAGTCAATTGGGATAAAAGCTCCTGGATGGAAGGTGAGTTCTCTGCTAGTGTTTCTCAACTTTGCTCTGCCATCAATGATAAAATATTTGGAGATGCATGTGTTTATTGTAACGCAACAAATAAAATCTTTAAGATGCAAGTTTTTGTTGTAATGCAACAAATAAGCTAAGATTGTGATTTCACATGATGTAGTTTTGATAAGAACATAATATATCTTTTCTAGGTAGCCCAAAATAAATGGCCATGTGTGCTCGATATCTTGCTTCGCCTTAAACTAGAATTGAGAATTGACACATTTTTTACATGATATGGAACTATATTTGGAAATGCAAATATTGATTAGAGTGCAAGAAATAATCTAATTTTATGATTTTTACATTACATAATTTTGATAACAAAACAATATATATTTTCTAGGTATATTTCTAGGTAGCTTATCATTTACTCCCTCCATTCTCTTTTGATAGGGATATTTCCAAATCTGAAAAATTCTTAGTCTTATTTACGTCAACTACCCATCAACTTAATTGCTGTCTCGGGTCAGACGCGTGAGCCTTCATTCTTCCACGAAAGATTGGCTATGACAAAATCTAAAAGTTTGAGCCTCGATTAATGGCTTGTTTACAATAAATAACTAATTATATACTTAAATAGATGATAAGTAGTATTGTTTTTCTTGATCATTTTGTCAAAATAAAATAGGACTATCAAAAGAGAATGGAGAGAGTAATAAGAACCGAAACATCTGTAATATCATAAGATATGATTTACTAGAAAAACATCTTTATATCTAGATCAATATATCTACTATTGCTTGCTTGTGCAGTATACTAAATTAGTTTTTAATATTGCAAGTAGAATAATTCCCTTCTAATATTTAATACTAAATTAAACCTAGATATACAAAATTGCAAGAAAATATATAACGATTTAAAAAATCAAAAGTATTTTGAATATTGGATACAATGTCTTTATCACTCGCAAGAAATTTAAACCTAAAACTTGACTTGATCCAAAGGAAAAATCTCTTTAGGGATAGGTTTAACTGAAATACTTGGGGAGAGTATAATTAAATAGAATACAAATTTTATTCGGTCAAGCCACCGTCGTAGCGCCCCTCAATGAACTCCACTGCCGCCGCCGGATGTGCTTACCTCGCCGCGCCCTCCCTTCCAGCTCGGCCCGTCGAGTGCCCTGCGCTGCCGCCGGACGGGCTGCCATGCTTCAGCCCGGCTGCTGCGGCTCTGCGCCGCCTGGGGGCTAGCCCGCAGGTTGCCACCGCCGTCCGGCGCGCATGCAGCCTGCCAGTCTTGCCCCTGCCGACAGGCAAGGAAGAGTAAAGAGGAGAGAGGGTGGGGTGAGGGAAAAAAATCAATTAGCCCAGTGACAGGTAGAGTCCACGTGTCAGTGGAGGTCGAAAGGAGAAATAGAATAGGGATATGTCTCAGCACTCATCTTCAAAATCCAAAAAATTCCCGTATAAGGGATAAAAGGGAAAGGGAAGTTTCTCAAATTCCACGTGGAGAGAGCTAGTTCTGCTAAGGGGTTGAAACCCTACCCCTAACCTATCCTAACCCGTTTTAAAATAACTCATTTCCTCACCCCGTCCCACCCCATAATTTTATTATCTAAATCCAATCCTACCCGCCTCACCAATTGATATTATTATCTCAGACAACGTAGACATCATGGAGGAGGGCAGGGCAAATTAAGCAGTTTTAGGGATAAAAGTAATAAACCTCATAGGGCATGCCCCAAAGAAATGATAGCGAGATTGTGGTCAGCATTTCAGTTTGTTTGAACTTCTTTTACTGGAATTTAGTAACAATGCAAATAAACTTGGGTGATTTTTCTGGTGAGCCGAAAAACGAATTGCATACTGGAATCGAAAACCCTGGTTTAGGTAGCACAAAACTGCTAGTTTATTCCAAAACATTCATTCGTGGATGGTCAAGGCGTCAAGTCATCAGGGATGATGCCAACCGGAATGCAATCACGGTTCTATCCCGGCTCCCTACGACCATGCCGTACAACGGCGTCGACGTCCCGCCGGCAAGGCCCAGCTTCGCCGTGCAATCCTCGACCGCCGCCAGGGCGTCCATGTACCCCTGCCGGAGGTACGCGAACTCGCACCGGCCCAGCTGGTCCGCCACGCCGGAGATCGCCTGGCGCGCGTTGCCGTAGTCGGCGACGCAGCCGGAGCACGCGTCCCTCAGCTCGCCGGGGAGGGACCCGTCCCCAAGCATCCCCTCGCCGGCTCTCGTGGCGGTGTCGCAGGACAGCGCCGCCGCCCCGGCGGCGCCGACCGCGTAGGTCACGAGGTCGCCGCCACTGGGCGGCAAGGATTGCAGGATGCTCATGCAGAGGCTGTACATGGCCGGGCCCGTGCTCGCCGCGCGGCACGCGGTGTCGATGGGCATCGACGGGACGCCGGCGCACGCGTCGCCGATGCCGGATAGCGAGGCGGCGGCGAGGGACGCCGCGAGGACGAGGACGACGGCTTTCTTCATGTTGGTTCTTGGTGTTCTAGCTAGTGTTCTGAGGAACTGATGTGCACGTCATGGAAAGGCAAGGATGCGTGTGGCTTTTGTAGGACTTGTTGAGGGCGACGACAAGTACGTAAATGCTTCTGGTTACTCATTGTACAGTCAATCGAATTTCAAAGATATTCTAGCGTTGTACATATTGCTTTTGTGGTGTACTTAATTAATTACACAATGTATCACATGATCAACAGAAAAATCTAAAGGCAATTTTTTTGAGTCACACCAACTGCTCTCTCATTTGCAACTAACCATCAGGCAGAATCCATTAGAAGCTAATAGTTTGCTAGCTAATAGCTCATGGTTAAAATTATCTAGCTAACTATTAGCCGGATGGTGTTTGGATCCAGCACCTAATAGATTGGCTATTATGTGCTTGGGATTGTTAAATGTCTGAAATGCCCTTGGCATTGTTATAGTTGCAACCCAACATGGAAAGGGTACTGTCACAGGGGCATATTGGTCACTTCACCACCCATTGGATGCTATTAGCCGATTTTAGCTGGATTGAGCCAGCTAATGAGATAATGGTGAGCTGGTGCTCAGCTAGTTTTAGGCTAGCTACTACGATCTTTAGTAGCTAATTTTGCCTGGCTATTAAGCGGCCTACCAGGAGTTTGCCTGGCTATTGGGCACATTGCATCCAGGTAAGAAATTTCTATCGCCACAGGCATTGGGCACATTGCATCGTAGTAGCCGTGCAGCCCCTCCTCAATCGATCCGCAGCCTATTCGATTAGATATCCAAGTCAGGTTCCACAAAATCACCCATCCATGTAATCCGTTTTCTTTGCTGATTTGCATCAGTTTTTCCCCGTCTTGCTTTGCTGCAGGCCATCCACCATGCAGCCAGTTGTGGATCGTGTGTATGGTCCCTGCAAGATCGTCTTCGAATCAAAGTTGAATGATATGGTGCACGTTGGCTCTTTAATTTGTTCTTTGATTGTTTCAAGATTTGTATATATCTGTTTACCTCAATTGTAAGGTAAATGTAGCTAAACTGATCATCAATGTTGAATGATATGGTGCATGTTGGCTCTTTAATTTGTTCTCTGATTGTTTCAAGATTTGTATATATCTGTTTACCTCAATTGTAAGGTAAATGTAGCTAAACTGATCAATTGATCGGTCTGTCCAACCGCTTCCACAGTATTGTTTTGCTGAAGCATCGAACTATTTGAGAAGATCATCCAAATTTTCTATCAGGTAATAGAATTACCAAAGCATTTGTTTTTATGAGTGCCGTCGTTGTTAATTTTTTTCCTCTTTACAAAGCTACCTTTAGGACCAAGAAGTACTTCTTTTCAGATGTAACTTCGACAGCCTGCAGGTTCTCCTGTTCTTAATACAACTTTTATTGTTATATGTATGAGGCCATTTGAAGCTAACAATATTTATTCTGTCATTCTTTATTTATTGATTTAATGGCATGCCGTCCTAACATTTCTTCTTGTTTTTGAAACGAACAAGACAAGAGAGCTGCGGATTATATTAAAAAGTCCTATCCTTTCTTCTCCCTATCCTTTCTTCTCCTATATATTCAAGTTAATTAGTCCTTACTATTTGTGAAATGCTTCCCAGTGGGTCGTAGTTACGATTGCTTTGAGTTCTTCACTATAACATATCTGCTAACGAATGCGTAGCGGGTTGTAACCCACGGGCTAAAAGGCCTTTGGACCCAAAACAATACAGCACACTCCAAATATCATCCAAACTGGTTGCTTGTAAAACCCAAATCGAATCAAGCCATGTAATGGGCCAGATTAGCAAGTAGTAAACCCAGATTAATATCACCAGTGCGATTGTTATTCCAATATCCTGATTAAGAGAGAAATGATCACAACATTACACAGGACACTAGCCCTATATAACAATGTCCATATGAGCTAAAAAAGAATCAGGGCATCTAAGTCTCGTGCGACCCCGGTCAGAGCATGATCGGCCACAACCATTTCGTGCAGCCGCCCGCCCTGGAACACATCATCATGAAGCTCGTCAAGGCAGGAACTAATGGCGGTACGGGCATTGACGTATTCCTCCTTGGCAGGCTTCAAGTCGCAGCTGGACAGATGGCGCGCGGTTGCCGCTTGTCCTCGTACTTGTTCAAGCAGTGGCTGATGGCTCTCCTCTCCTTGGGGGGGACCTTCCCCATCCCCAACGTCGCGGTGATCATGTTCATGGTGAACGCATAGGTCTGGTTGGCCTTCCTTGTCACCATGAGCACGTAGGTAGAGGGTCTGTAGTGGAGTGCAGGGTCTCCAGACAGACACGGTTCCACTCCCCATGGCACGCTCGGCATGCGTCTTCGATTTTCATGGAGGGCACGTTGTTGCAGGCGGCGCCGGTGGTGAGCATGGTGGCCAAAGAGACCAGAAGGATTATTGCCATGACGAAGTTCTTCATGGTTGATGTTTCTGTTGGGGGACTCTGGTGTGGTAGTGAAACTAAGCGCTGTCGGGCCTATAAATAGGATAATTCATGGTAATTAAAATAGGCGAGGATGCAAAAATATTTATAAGAGATACAACCATATGGTGTCACTATAACAGATATGCCAAGTTCTTTTAGATCTACAGGGTATCCAACAAAAAGCATCATTTTCCTGTAAAGACACTAAATGCTGCAATATGAAGTACGCATATCACTATATATTGCCTCACTCGATCACATGAACAGGGAATCCAAACAACGTGCATACATGATAGAAAAATCAATCATCAGATCATTTACTCCCTCCGTTTCAAAATGTAGATCGTTTTGGGTTTTTTAGATGTATAGATTTTGCTATGCAGCTAAATATAGGGTTATGTCTAGATACATAGCAAAATTTATATACCTAGAAAAGCTACATTTTGGAACGGAGGGAGTAATATGCCAAGTTTTAAATCACAGGATATCCCACAACAATATCATTTTCTTGTCAAGACATTAAATGCTGCCTATGAACTGGAGTACATACGTCACTGTATCTTTCTTCACAAATGACATGCACGGAATTGGAACAATCAGTGCACACATGATAGAAAAATCAATAACCATTTAATATCATGACGAGTACGATCCATGAGGATTCACTTTGATAAATTAATGATAATATATAGGAATGGATCTATGTGTATTTATGTGATGCAAATGAAAGAAACATTAGAAGTCTAAAACAAGATTTCTTTTCTAGAGCAATTATTAATACCATGACATCCGTCACACCAGAATAAACATATAAATTATACTTGCTCCATATAGTCCATGCCGCACAATATTTCATATTTTTCGTATTATGAAATTTTGTGGTTATCCATATTTTTCTTCCCAATTTTAATCTTACGTACTACAATTTGTAAGAAAAGTATTTTTGTCTCGATGTTAAGTTGAAATCATAGCTTGTTGTACCCATTGGATAGACACTCTCTTTTCATTTTCGTGGAAATCTAGATTCTGGGTCATAGACTGCTTTCTTAGTTACTACTGCGCAACGCATTGCCCAAAGTCCTTGCACGTTAGCCTCCTATTAAATATGTATTTAATTAGTTCATGTTACGGAGCACAAAACTAATTTAATAGGATTGTTAGTCTAACGTGTAAGTGACTCACCAAGGAAGCACCATCCATAATTACCAAACTGTGTAGAATGGTTTTTTTTTCTTGAGTAAATTTCACCAACGGTCCTAAAACTTGACTCGAATTCTCTCCTCGGTCTCGGTAATCTCAAAATACATATAGTGGTCTTTAAACTTATCCCGTGTGCTCAACCGGTCCAGATCCTTAGGGGAATATTCCCCTGAGGAATCTCGATCATTTCTCTAACTTATTTGCGTGAAGAAAAGAAGCGGGCTGTGTTGGAAGAAGAAACACGCTAATTTGGTTACCAGCATGTTTGTAGAAAAGGAGAAGGGCTGGCCACTACTTGGCTGTGTAGTGGTCGACCAACAATTAAGTAGGAAGCCCTGATTAATATGACCAACGCGATAGTTGTTATTATAACCTGATCAAAGGAGACGATCACAGTCGTATAACATCGCTAGGACTCTAGTCACAGTCATGGCCATGTAAAACCTAGCAGCAGCCGCCATCTACCAGTCTACATTCATCAGGGCTTCCAAGTCATTCGCGACCCCGGTCAGAGCAAAATCAGCTGCAACCATGCCGTACAGCGGCAAGCTCTGGAACGAGTCATGAAGCTTATCCAGGCAGGACCTAATGGCAGTAAGCGCGTCCATGTACTCCTGCCTGGTGTGCCTGAAGTCGCAGCCAGACAGATGGTTGGCGCCGCTCACCATTTGGCTGCCTGCCTCTCCGTACCTCTCCTTGCAATGACTGATGGCTTCCCTGTCCTTGCCGGGGAGATTCCCATCCCCCAACATCATGCTGATCTTGTCCATGGTGTCACCGTACTTCAGATTGGCCTTCTTTGTCGCTATGAGCGCGTAGGTAGTGACCTCGGCAGCGTCCGGTGCGGACTGCAAGGTTTCCCGGCACACATGGTACCACTTGGCGTGGCACGCCCGGCACGCATACTCCATTTTTGTGGAGGACACGTTGTCGCAGGCGGCACCGGTGGTGAACATGGTGGCCAGAGAGGCCAGCAGGATCATTGCCAAGATAAAGCTCTTCATTGTTGATGTTTCTGTGTGGGGGAATTTAGTGGTAGTGAAACTAATAAGCATTTTGGGGGCCTATAAATAGGATGATTGCCAACTACCTAGGCAGATCATGATAACACACGCGGAAATGCAACAGCATCTATAAGAATACTCCGAAAACAGATATGCCAAGTTGTATATTTCATAGGATATCCCACAACAAGAATCAATTTCTTGTCAAGACATTATATGCTGCCTATTGAGTTGCAGTACATGTATCACTATATCTTGCTCCAAAAAATACATGCACACGGAATTTGAACAGTCAGTGCAAACATGATAGGAAAAGCAATGGCCATTTAATATTGTGAAGGAGGTGACCTCGGCGGTGTCCGGCGCGGGCTGCAGCGTGTCCTGGCACAGCTTGTGCCACTGGGGTTTTATGTTGCACGACTTGAGGCATGCTTCATCCCTTTTCATGGAGGCGACGTCGGGACAGGCGGCACCGGTGGTGAAGAAGGTGGCAAGAGGGAACAAGATTGCAAGGACGAAGGTGAGCATGGCTGCTCTCTTCATCATGTTTGCACTTGATTTAGGTTGATGTTTTCCTTGTGGGGACTTTAGCGCGATTGTAAACCTAAGCATTTTTGGCTCTATAAATAGGATTATTCTCGTTCTCCAATAGTCCGATCTTGATAAAATATGCGGAGATGAAAAATATTTTTAAAGAATACACAAAATAAGCCAAAGTTTATCTGTTACTTCACAGGATATGATTCTCATAACAATATCTCATCCTATCAAGACATACAATGGTGCCAAATTAAATGATTATGTAACTAAAGATATATATATATATATATATTATATTACTTGACACAGAACCGAAAAATTATCTGCAAATATGATATAGATAAATAAAAATTGTACCAGGTATTGGATTTGTTCAAATCATATACATATACATACATGCCAATTAGTGGCTCCTATTTTAAACATATAGACAATGGCATTGTATTTAGATATTAGCATGTCCAATATCCATGAGGATTGCATTGATGAAATAATGATCATTAAATATGCATGAAATTTAACTATGCATTTGCAGATAATGCTGCAACAGTAACACTTTTAGCCTAAAACAAGATTTCTTTTCTAGAGCAACTATTAATAGCATGACATCCGTCGCAGCAGATCTATATTATTGTAGCATTTGCGTCCTATAAACTAAACAGCCCACATTATATACTAAGAATTAACGTATTTAATTATATTGAATTATCATGCACCCCACATTATATACTAAGCATAAAGCCTTGGAAACTTCTTTCGATGTTGTAGAACCTCGTGTACTTTTAAAATAGTTGAAGAGGCTAAAACGGCCATCTATTTTAAACCGGATGGAACATTTTCCTTTTATAAGGCGTGCACATATTTGAATATTCAAACCTATAATTTTTAACCAACTTTAGTTAACCTCTCATGATATAATCTTATAATATGAAAAATGATATATTTGGATTTATATTTGAAAGTACTTTAATTTCTTATATATATGTTATGATTTTATTTTTGCTATAAATTAATGTTACAGAACAAGATAAAATAAGAGTCAAAGTATAGTTTTGAACACGATGCCAAGTCAAATCATGCCTCATTTCAAAATGGAGGGAGTACGTTTTTTTTGCAGCACATCAATGGCCTCATTTATAACCAATCATCACTGTGCAACTACTCTACTAGCAATAATCATTTTACGTCGCTAGGAAAGAAAGAGATAATTTTTACGTCAACATTTGTGGCATGTAGTTCCATGGAGAGCAGTGCTTGTCTGATTGCAAGAAATTAGCATCCAGGCGGTAAGTGCTTGGCATGGGCCGTCTTTCCACTGCAATCAAATCATTGCTTAATTCATTCTACAGGTTATTATAAAGCAAATAAACCATGCAAATATTGCGTTTTATTCATGAACCAATTCATTCTACAGGTTATTAGGAAGCTCTGAAAATACACGCAATGCATCAGCAATCGATAGACTCCAGTGATGAGCCAGCTAGTTGCATGGTTTCTTCATGCTGACATCTGATGAAATTAATACAAAGGAAAACCAGCTTGCAAATTGGCGCAGCACGCAGCTGATTCAGCAAGTATTCATGCATATCCATCCACACGACGTCGCCGCCATTATTACTGAACGCCGAGCAACCTGCCGACGAAGTAGGCGAGGACGGCCATGTTCCGGTCGACGAGGTTCCTGGCGTAGATCGGCGACGCCGGCAGGCTCCTCACGCGGTCCCTGCAGCGCTCCACCTGCGCGACGTCATCCCTGTACACCTGCCCGAGGTCGCCCTCCATGAACCGGCACCCGACCACGGCGGCGGCGACGCCGTTCATGGTGTCCGTGGCCTGGCCGTAGGACTCCTTGCAGAGCGCGTACGCGTTCTTCTCGTCGCCGGTGAGGGAGCCGTCGGCGAGCAGCGCGTCCAGGGCGTGCGCGGTGTCGTCGAAGGACGCGAGGGCGCGCTTGGCGGCGACGAGCGCGTATAGGTCGACGCCGTTGGACGGGTAGGAGACGTCCCGCATGGCGTCCTTGCAGAGCTCGTACATGAGCTCCGTGCCCGTCGCCGCCCGGCACGCCTGCTCCACGGTCATGGACGGAAGGTCGTGGCACGCCGACACGGGAGGAAGCGCGGAGAAGAAGGCAAGCTGGAGGAGGAGGAAGAAGCAGGCAGCTATCATGGTCATGGTCATGGTCATGAGTTGGAGAACTTGTGGAGGATGAACTGATGCTAAACTTATTCTAGGTACCTATGCATTCTTACATATATA
Organism: Setaria italica; assembly: GCF_000263155.2. Lineage (NCBI taxonomy): Eukaryota > Viridiplantae > Streptophyta > Magnoliopsida > Poales > Poaceae > Setaria > Setaria italica. The sequence goes on along the minus strand of NC_028455.1, from coordinate 5,659,429 downwards.
AGGTGAATGGTTTACAATTTTTGGCATTACCTTTAGATGTTTATTTAATTCAAATTTACCAATTCCGAAAAATAATACAAACCCATTAAACTCTTTACAAATAAATCGAACGGCACGCGTAGTTTTGTCTTCTTGGAAACAGGTTGTGATTTTCCTTGGCTTTCTCTGACGACCTACGTGTTCATATTCTAGTGTGAGACAAATTTTGAAACGGAAATTTTTGGGAGGAAGTTTTGGTTGGTGGATAGAGATGAAGAGATTTAGTCAAGTTTCAAATATTAGCTTTGGTAAAATCGTATAGTAGTAAATTCTTCCAAAATACATACATATATATATATATAGTAAACTAATTCACATTTTACAAATCAAATAAATTTGTACTTTATTTTTGCGAGGATATTTTAATTTTATTTGCTATAAATGAAAACCAGAGAGTGTGCACATGTGAAAAACAAATTGCGAGGAAGTTTTTGTTGGTGGATAGAGATGAAAAAGATTTAGTCAAGTTTTAAATATTAGCTTCAATCAAATCAATGTGTATGATCTCTCCGATGCTGCGGAGGGCGACCAGACCTAATTCAACAATCTCCTACGAATCATCCAGTCAGATCAAGATTGGAAAGTACGTAAACAGTTTGGAGAGTTTTTTTTAAAAAAAAATCTAGAGGTTTAAATAAATAAAGCAATTTCACGGTATAACGAGTTTCAGCACATGTAATCATAAAAAGCGAGAAAACCACGGAGTATTGACTACTCTCTCTGTCTTGAACTCCATATCCTTTTAACTTTTTTAAATTCATACCTTTTACTATACATGTAGACATAATGTACATCTAAGTACATAGAAAAATCTATTAATCTAAAAAAGATAAAACAAACTTACATTTGGGACAGAATGAGTAGTAATTAATAATTATATACTTAATTTAATTGAGTATGAGAAATGCTCCAGTACTCCATCACCCGAGGATTCAGGGCTGAGGAACTAATGGATATCTTGTGCTGTTCTTCATTTTTTTATCACAAGATGATAAACGTTTCGACTGAATTAGATTCAGGATGTAGGGATTGCCGAGCGTGCTTTCTCAATCTCAGTACGGTTTTGAGGAAATAATGGACGGGCATCAAGAGTTTTAAGCTCCGGAGTCAGTTAATTAATCGTTCGTGTGCCATGGATGATGTAGCTTCATTATGAGCCACGAGTTGATGAAGCCCGTGCTACTGGTGGCACACCTGCAGTCCATTGTTGCCGTTCTTCCTCTCCTCGTTGTAGCAGATGTGCTGTCGTAGCTGACGAATAATGGAGAAGGGATGGAGCTCGACTTGCAGAGAGGACCGCACGAAGCTGGGATGTATTAAGATTCATATCTGGTCATATCAATGAATTGTTATTTTGTTGTCCTCCACTGATCTTTTTTGTCGCGAATTTGTCGCTGCCGTTTGCATGCGGAAGAAAACAAACCCGTTCACCGCTCATCAGAACCTGGGCGGAGTTTGGTCATTATCCGGACTGAGCTGGACCTACAACTTAAAATCTAATAAATGATCTTAATTAATTATTGATGTTTTGAGATTCGGACTTATTTTCAAAAGGGAGTACTGGAGCAGTTCTCATTGAGTATTTCAATTTGTAAAGATGGCAATGGGCATAGAACGTTCGTGTGCCCCCCTCCTCTTAATTCCCACAACAGCCACACGCCGGTCCCTTCCCATACGCCGCCCCCTTCCCAAGGCTCACGCGCGACTGGGCAGGCGAGCCGCAAGACCGACACGGTGGTGCTCCGGCCGGCCTCACATCCTCCCTAGAGGCACTACAAGCACGCCACCTCGTCCCCGCAAGCAGATCAATCACCTGCGCCATCCCTCGCTCCCTAAGGCTCCCTGCAAGCATATCAAGGAGCACCAACGTGGCTGCGCCCCTCATTACAGCTTGCTCCTTTCCCCTGCAAGCAGCCATCCAAGATCGACGCCACTGTTGACGGGTGGGAAGTGCGGCCATGAGAATCTAGCGGCGGTGCAGGCGTGGGAAGCTCGTATCCGCTGTCCATTGCCATCTTTATCTATTTCCATTGGAACAACTCAAATTTTGATAGTGCTATAATCCAGAAAGATAAATTTTTAGAAATGCATCGATCGTTGAACATAAAACAATTCCGTACTGTACAACCAAAAGGCCAAATTGTTACACTTCGCGCGTGCAAATTTTTCATGAGCTCATTTTACGACCGACCCACCCATATATGGCCCAAAGCCCGCCCACGGCCCGGTCTGAAAACGCCTGTAAAAAGCTGACGATAGAGTTAGTAATAGGCTTAGGCAAGAAATTTTGGCCCGAAATAAAACTGGGCCTAGCCTGGGCTCATCCCAAAATAGATGGCCCGGTAATGCCTAGTGGGCAGGCGTGGGCAGCCCTTTTCAGCTCGAAAGAAATCATCTTTTTCTCGGCTCGGTCCAAGAAATGTTCAGGTTCATGGAAGTTGCATCAAGCAAGATTCAAGATGGGCACGTCGCATACGCTCTAAAAATTGGCACATGTTAATTCTAAAATAAATATAATTTAGAAAATAGGATAAAAAGTTTAAATACCTCCACAACTGTGGTGCTTTGGGAGCGTAGCAGCTGGCGAGGAGGCCTCCTATATGAAGAACGGAAGCCACCTAATGAAGTTGGCTTCCAGCCCCCCAAGGCCCACTATTCTCATCTTCTTCCTCTTGACAGCGAGCACCACCCCACCCCCTCCTCCTCCACCCCGGCTGACGGCTCCCGCACCCGCATCGCCCTGCCCACCAACCATCGCCGCCAGCTTGCCCGACGATCCCATAGGCATCCTTGCCCTCTTTGGCCATCCGACCCCACCCCGCCAACAGCGCTACCACGCCCACCACACCTCCGGTGCCCCCGACCCCCTAGAGCCCCCATCCCCGGTAGCCCAAACCCTAACCCTAAGTTGCCACCTCGACCACCACCACTGTCGCCACCAACCTCCCTGCCCACACCCCTCCCCTCGGCCCGGCTCCCACCCTCCGACCTCGGAGCCACCAGCGAAGGCTAGCAGCGGCAGCAGCATCACTCTATAGGAGCGGAGGAAGAAGACGATGGATGAGAAGATGATGATCCAACAGCCATCAACGCGCGCACGAAGCTTGGGCAACCGGAAGCCAAGTAACTACCTGACTTCCGGAAGTCATATAAGATTTGTGGTTCCCTTCTAGATGGGCCAATACAGCTTTTCAAAAAAGAAGGGCCAATACCAGCAGCTTTTGCTATAGTAGATGGGCTAAGATACTGATGGGCTGGAATTGCTGCATGTCTAGACACTGGATTAATCAACAAGTGGGCCTATATGCTCCGGTGGTTGATGGGGCTCCCCTACCGGTGTGCAAACGCTTTCGAAAGTATTTTTGTTACGATGGATGAATCGATCAAAATTGGCAAGCGAGCACGTTGCGAACACTTTGCTGCGAGTGGAGCTGGCGGCTTGTGAATGGTTGCAGGTGATGCCCGATGGTTGTTTGGATTGAAACCTCAATTTAGTTTCTCTCAATCCAATTACAAAATTCTTGGTTCCGCGGCCGGACTAAGAAAGTAATCCAACCAATAACACTCATCACAGGCATCCGAGAGAAAGGAAAGAACCCAAAATGGCAAAACATAGCAGATTTATTGCTTGCCTGGTAAGATCAATTAATAACAATTTTAACATGGATATTAGTGTTACAAACAAATCCACTCTGGCTAGTGACTGCCCTCTCATGCACATGCTGGCTGTCCTCACGCCGGCGGCGCTGGCACCAGGCTGCAGAGCAAGGCGGCGAGCAAGGTCATGTTCCGGTCGGCGAGGTTCCTGGCGTACAACGGCGACGCCGGGTAGTTGAGCAGGCCCCTACTGCACCCGTCCATGCCGCGGAGCCCCGCCGTGTAGCCCGCCTTGATGCCCGCGGCCCTGTCGCAGCCGCCGGCCGCCAGGTCGCCGGCGACGCGCGCCATGGCCCCGCGGGCGCGGCCGTAGCCCACCATGCAGTCGCCGAACGCGGCCCTCTCGCCGTCCGCCGGGACCGCGCCGCCGTCGAGCAGCGTCGTCGCCGCGGCCACCGTGGCCGCGTAGGCGTCCAGCGCACCGCGCACGGCCGCCGCGGCGTGGAGGGTGACGGGCACCGCAGCGCCCGCACCCGCGCTCGCGCCGGCGCGGAGCGTGCTGAGGCAGAGCTCGAGCATGCGGCGCGTCCCGGCGACCGCGCCGCACGCGCGCTCGGCGGTCATGGACGGGATAAGAGGGCACCGCCGGCTGCCTCCGCCGCCGACGCCATCGTCCGCGCCGAGGACGGCGAGCAGCGAGAGGATGACGAAGAGGGAGAGGAGAGAGCGGATGGTGGTTGCTGCTTTGGCCATGATCGTGGCGAGCGTGGCGTGAGGAACTGAGGAAGGACGTGTTGTGGTAGTGCCGTGGCCGGAGTCGCCGGCGAGTATTTGAAGGCGTTTCTTGGTAGCTAGCGGGTGCATGGCGAAACTGATGGGCAGCTAAAGCCAGCTAGCTTGGCGAGCGAGGGATTACAGATCATGTGATTAAGTCCTTTTCTGGTAATGCAGTTACACATGTCGTAAGAAAAAGAGTGCTCCTGTTGCCAATTTGTATTTGACAATGATAAGCTAAGCACGCATGTTAGAGCCGTTTGATATCACGAGCTTCGAACTTTGAAATTTTCAAATTTGGTTTTTTTTTCTTTTGAACAATAGTTGCCCTTATGACAGTGGGATTTCTACAATGATCCCAAACTCTTAGATGGAATTTGAGAATAAAAATAATTGTTGTAATCCATGAGTTCTAAAAAGTCAATGAAAAGTATTGATGAACTAACTCTTACTTCTCTAAAAATTCTTCTGATACATTCCAATATCTAAATGTTTCAAAGTAGTGAACTAAATTTCTTATTATTATAACCAAAAACTTCCACAGGTTCTAAATCATTCATACTGTTTCTGAAAGAGAAGTTGGTAGCCAATGTATTGATGACGAGATTTCTATTTTTTTCTGAATGCCCTTCAATTTTTTTCCAATTGCATTGTACTTGAATCAATGAAAAGAGGCACTTCTCGATTTATCAAATGATGATACTACAGTTGAAGGTGACCGATGTGTACATCTTGATCATATTCCTTAGCACATTCTTTCTTATCTGAATCAAAGTCTTGCACAAAATTATTTTACTTGGGTTTGCTCATGTTCATAGTGCTCGTTATATATGTTTAGCTATTAATGGACAATGTTACCCTTTTTGTTAGGACTATGGCACGTAATTTGGAGGAAACTAAATTAATGTTTAAGCCAGAACGTTGAAAATAGGGCAAGACAGCAGCATTTTTGTTAATTTTCTTATAATGACATACTCCTATATTATAATTTAGGAGCATGTATTTTGGTTCTTTGAGTTAGTTTAGCATTTATGATGGTATACGTTGGCAATTTACAAGCAAGATTGGGGCGCTTTGTGTTTATTTTTACTTCTTGTTATACTTTGGGTTGATACTTTTCACGATGGACAAAGTGGGTAATAATTTTGAAACAAGTGAGATCAATTAAACAAAGTCACCACATATGTCTAGCTATTAACAAGCACGTCCTCTACAATTAAATAAGGCACCTGAAAACAAAGAAGTTATCAACCAATAAGATTTGAACGTCACAGATTTGAAATAAGATGGATGGGCCTTCTAGGTAGGGATGGAAATGTGGAGCTAGATAATTATCCGACATCCGTATCCGCTAAGGATATTCGTATTCGTATCCGAATTTAATGTGGTACTAAAATGGATACATCCGAATTTGTTTTTTCTTGATTTTCTCTGTGCGATTCCACATTCGCATTCGACAATATCCGACACTATCCATATCCGACCATATGAAACTATTAGTTATCTCTATAACTATGATAAATGATGTTAATTTGAATATTAATAATGACAGTATATCATATCACTGAAATTATTTGAAAGTTATCTTTATAACTCATAATTAATGATATTAATTTTATTATTACTAATATTGTATCCATAAAACTATTTAAATTTATCTCTAATTTTAGTGACCAATGTCATTAAATTTAATAATATATATGAATATTAAATTTAATTTTAAATACTCTAGTTTATCTATTTATTAATAAAATATTTTTATATTATTTTATTATTCATTGATAAATGTTTATATTTATTGAAATATATATTTATTCATAGATTAATTTTTTTTCATAAATTGCATTATTTTAAATAATTACTAATTAATTTTATATTTTCATTAGCAATCTTTGTTTGCACTTGTTATGTACCCATACTTAGTGTCTACTTGTATAATAATTTTGTTATTCATAAATCATCAATAAACAAAATAGGTAAATGTTATCTTCAAAATTGAGTAAATATCCGATGAATATCCGAATTCGAAACATTCATTTTATATTCATATTCAAAAAATCCGAATTCGTATTCAATTTAAAATATGGTAAAAAGTGCTATCCAGATGCGTTTCCATGCGTATCCGTTGCGAATTCCACCCTTCTAGCGCAGGTGCTACGTCCTCAATCGTATCAATCCTCCAGTTGCAAGGTTACATGCATCGATACGGTTACGCCTAAAGATGAACCCAATGTTTTTTTAATTAAATCGTGCGATTGAAAACTTCAACCAAAATACCAAATATTGCAATACCATAATTGTCATGCACACCCTTAATTTGTAATTTATCAGCACGGCGTGGCCTCCCGCCGCCGCCGCACGAGGCGCGCCCGCAGCGGCCGCTTCATGACGGTGAAGAACCCGGGATGCGGTAGGAGGTCAACGGCGAGGTCGCCATCCGCCTCCGACCACCCGAACTCCCTCACCAGGTTGGCCACGAAGTATCCGAGGTGGAGCACGGCGGCGCCCATGCCGGGGCACATCCTCCGGCCGCCCCCGAACGGCATCATCCTGATCTCCCCGGCGCTGCCCGCGGCCGCCACCAGGCTCACGCCCTCGCCCTCGCCGCCGGCCAGGAACCTCTCGGGCCGGAACTCGCGCGGGTCCGCCCACGCCGTCTCGTCCTGCGCCAGCCTCGCCAGCGGGAAGTGCACCGCCGTGCCCGCCGGGAGACGCCGGCCGTCCACCACGACGTGGTCCTCCGCCATCACCTGCCGAAGCACCATCGGCACGGTGGGGTGCAGCCGGAGCCCTTCCATGATGACGACGTTGAGGTACTCCAGTTTCCCGAGAACCTCCTCGGCGTCCGTGGGCACGGCGGCGTCGATGTCGTTCCGGAGCGCGCGCTGCGCGTCGGGGCGTTTCACCAGGTGCGCCATGATCCACTGCAGCGCCGCCGCGGCGGGCTCCGTGCCGGCGCCGAGGAACTCGGAGCAGAGCCCCACAAGCTCGCCGTTCGTGAGCCTCCGCTGCTGCTGCTGCCGCCGTCGCCTGTTGCGATGGTTGCCGCCGCCTGAGGCGGCGGCGTGCTCGTCGTCCGGGACGCGGAGGTCGGCGAGCGTGTCCACGTACGCCGGGGGCTCGCCGCGGCGGTCGGGCCGGTCGCGACGGCGGGAGTCGATGAGGGGAAGGTACGCCTGCTCCTGCTGCCGCCGGAGCTCGACCAGCTTCCTCCACCGGCTCCGGTAGATGAGCCCGGTGACCGCAGGGAGCGTGGCGAGGACGCGGAGGCCGAGGAAGCACCGGACGAGGTCGTCCTGGGAGTCGTCTTGGAGGAAGATTCAAATAACACAGTAACATAAATTACACCCAAATTGGCGCACAGGGAACTTCCATTGATTATTTCAATCTACTAAAATTTTGGGCGACGTCAGCCAGCGCTTGGCTGTTGAGATGCCCTAGGATATAAAAAGAAGAGCATCTGGGCTTTGGCACAGGCCTAAAAAAACCTAGGAACGACAAAAAAAAAAAATCACGTCCCAAACGGGCCTAAATGCAGGAATTTTCTCCCAGGATTCTACGGATTGTTAAGTTACAAGCTGGCTCAAATGGAACTGCAGGAGGGCAGGATGGATGAACATGAACCACCCGCAGTCAGATTCAAAATTCGGATTTCCAGCTATATTAAGAAAAGTGAAATAGGAAAAACATCAGTGCCAGCAGTTAATTCACAAAACTGTATCCAACCAACTCAAGTCTGAAGTCACAAGACTAACACTTTACAAGTGAGAGCTCAATGCGTCTAAGTGCACACACACCAGAGCAAAATCTGAGCTCCACCAACCAATCCTTTGGACCTAACAAAAGAATGCTTCTGTTCTACACAAGAGAGAAGGAAATGGTACAGATCATTGCGAGATCTTGAAGTTCTTCGGGCGCTGCAGCCGTTTCCTGGCTTTCTTCGCGCTCAAGATGCTCGAGATCATATCACTACATGTATCGCATGTACTGTCATAGCCCATCAGCTTTGCACTGAGATCCTCGCATAACAATCCTAACCCACTTTTATCATCACTGCCTGAATTTCGCAGACGATCGGCCTGCTCTCGGGAGACGGTGGCATATAAATGGAAGGTCTCAATAACGATTTTATCAGCTGCAGGGTCTTGATCCTTTTGATCTTCTTTTGGTTCATGATCCTTGGGCGGCATCAGCATGCCCAATGAAACCCGGGCTAGTCCCAGAGCCTCAGGATCATCGGGTGTCACTGAGGAGAACACGAACGAGAATCTCCCGAATGCAAGATCTGGCTCGGAAAAAATATCTTCGAGGGCACCATTGGGTGGTCTCATGCTTTTAGGAATGGAATACTTCTTCTGGTCAGAATTCAATATACTCTCTGTGGCACGATGAATTTTGGAAGCTTCTCTTAATCCACTCAGCAAGGCTCCATGCATTGTTGCTGGATATGCACGATTTGTGGCTTCTCCAGCAAAGAAGAGCCGGTCATTTACACTCTCAGCAAGAATATCGTAGTCGGCACCAGAAGACCCAACTCTGATGTGAGAGTATGAACCTGAACAAAAAGGATCACTACCCCATCTTGTGCAAACCGATTGAATGGGCTCAGGGACAGTAACACCTTTTGGACCATAGATACCTGGAAAAAATATCATGAATAAATGTTCATTGTTTATCATAACGAAAGAAAAATTACAAATGATACGTGCTTATTCTTGACTCTTATGCTCATGGACTTCCAACAGGCATGCATCCAAAAATGTAGCGGAAGCAAAAAAAAAAAAGCATTCCTTTTAGTTGCAATCTTTATAACCAAAGTATCCATTACTCCATTAGAAATTATCCAAGGTTCTAGAGCAATACCATCTTCCTTATTTTTTTCTCATATTCGTTGTCTTTATTTTTATACTTTCACACACCAAAAGGATTCATTCTGTTTGATCCCCTGTCCCCCCCCAAAAAAAATTATAGCAGCTAAAATAGTAGCTGTGCAGTTAATTTTTAAAAATACTTAAAAATATTTACTTCCTTTTCTCTCTGTTTTCACCCGAAAGCAGCCATTTGGTAATACCTATTTGTACCATATAAGCAATAGCTAAAAGGGGTAAATAACAACTCATATGCAGAACGGGAGCCTTAGTGCCAGTTTAAACCCAAGAACTTTGTATTGTGACCAAAATCTAATTCCAGTTCCTAAGAGAACTGGAAAACATGAATTACAAATTTCTTCAATTTATAGAAACTGGAAAACATAAACCTCTTAGGTGTTTTTTCCACTACTGCAGGCGTCATGGCCGTAACTCAGTCACATATCCACCCTTACTGCACAGGATGTCCCTGTTGAGAAGCCCCATTCGTCCCCCGCCATAGTCAGTGCCGTAGAACAGTATAGGTCACATGGCTGTAACTCAATCACATATCCACCCTTACTGCACAGGATGTCCCTGTCGAGAAGTCCCATTCGTCCCCTGCCATAGTCAATGCCGTAGAACAGTATTGGGTAGAGGATGAAGATACTAAGGGTGGACCTAAGCTGCTATGGAAGGGTAGAAGAGAGGATATAGAATGGTTCTGAGCCACAGACCAGTCCGTAGGAAACTTTGATTTGTTGAACCACATCATGCCATCTGCCATGATAGCAAACCCACCTTCTAAACCACCATATGTCTTGTTGAATGGCAGCGATTGGAATCAATTGGCAGGAATTAGCATCCAAGGGGATTGGGCCTAACTTGCATAATCCATCTTTGTCCAGAAAGCTTTTAGGGAGTATTAGCACCAGTTTCTAAAGTTATGGAGGTATTTAGATTAGTTTTGTAGTTTAGGCCTTTAGGGAGTATTTGCACAGTGGACTGGTGGAGGCATACTAACAGTTTTGGGGGCGTCAGATAGTCTTATTACTTTTGATTATAAAGAGTGTTTGACCCAAAGATTGCTAGCTCAAAGATTATTGGTCAGCTTGCTCTGCCAGTGAGCCTATCTTTCTTTCTACTAATAACTCCATTATATATTCTTAATCATATGTAAAAAAGATCAAAGCATAATGCAATGGTAGCCCATTAGTTACCTTGAGCTACCAGCCATCTTTTGTGGCAACACTTAAAATATTTAAGACAGTTAGGCTACATTTAGAAAATGTCAATGTTTAAAAGGTAAATGGTTCAACAAACACTAACATTAATTCACTCAAAAAGACTTTCAACTTAATCAGCACAAGTGCCACTAATAACTATACAGTGTGAAGTGTGAGTGAGTCAAGTAGTTCCAAATGTGAACTTGCATGCTACAAGCCTACAACCATCCTACTTGTATTAACACAGCAAACACAATTGTTGTAGTATCATTTAAATATAATTCCTAAAACAGCACATGGAATTCCAATTAGTTCTGGGGTCAACAAGTATACTCTGTTCAGGCATACATAAAGAAATAAGATACATCATTTATATATTTCCACTTAGTATCAGGCATCATGTTACCTACACAAACACAAAGTATGCACTTGTCTTAAAACTCCCAATCCATTTGTACTGGCATATATCAAGCAAAGCAGGCAGACAGCATTCGGTTATCTTTAAAGCCCGAATCCTGCCTCCAAGATCGGGACTGGATTGAGCCACGTCACCTGCATTTCCTGACCGTACGATTGCTGGTTGGGTGAGATTGAGCCGTCAGTCCTGTGTTAGACGCTAGCGAATCATCGCGAAGGTACTCGTCCCCTCCGCCAGTTCTGCCTATCGCTTTGTGCTCCGTTCGCCCGATGTCAACGCCTCCTTCTGCCTGCCGTCTGCAGCTCCTCTCCTCCCTTTCAAGTTCTCGAGCTCAATTCGCGATTTGTTCGTACACGCGGTGCTACCCAACCTAGATCATGTTAGCGCTGCACCACGTGTAGCCTTGCGGGCCTGAGTGTCCAAGACGACGGATGGACCTAACGGCGGCGACGTCGATCCAACATGCCCTTCGCGCTTCCGGCCCCAACGTCGCTGCCGCACACGCGGCTCAAGAGGGGGCCGTTCGTCGCGCGGCAGCTCTAGTCCTGTGGTGACATCCACGTTGCATCGAGGAGTCGAGGCAGAGCACGTGACCACCGTGTGCGTGGCACGGCGGAGTGGATGCTCGTGGTCTGCTGCTGGGGTCGGGAGACGCGGAGCAAAGAGACATCGACGTCCATTGGTGAAGATCTTACACGCGGTGGTGGCCGTGAACAGCAATATGCGGTGTGGACGTCACGACAGTGGCGGTCTCGACTTCAGAGAGGCCACGGTTGTCGGCTTGGCGCAATGCCATGAGCATTCAGTGGGCCTGGCAAAGACACTGGCATTGTTGCTGTGATGGCTAATCTACTCGCCTCAATCAAAGTAGCAGGACACCATGTGGATGTCATGAACACACGCATGAGCTGCTAGACAATGGCCTCGTCGCTCGCGAAGTGCGTGACAGAATGACCGAATGAGCATGCATTCATTTCCTGTGCCTGTGGCTTTCCTTGTTCCCAAGTGGCTCTGCCTTTTCATTTTCCATTTTCCATTTTCTCTTACTCTTACATGTGCTGAAATATAATCCGATGGAGGATAAAAGGAGATGACAATAATGTACATATCTATCTAGCAAGGTATATTTGGAAAATTAGGAGTAACATAATTATCTACAAACAAAAATTCATTTACAGGATTAGAAAGAGACAATAAGAGCACACCAGCATGCCATATAGCTTATTATACTAACCCTATTTCATTAATGAACCATACTGGATGTATGTTCCTGTACCCTTACAATAGAACTTCCTCTCTAGTCAGTTTATTCGACAAAGCAAAATAGTCAATGCAAAGGTATAGTTTAGTTCAAGCATCATTGCATTTACCTTGAGCTCTATAATATGAGCATTAACCTTTTGTATCATACAGTTGTAATGTAAGAGAGTGATATTTCTGAATCATGGTTAGTAGATCAAAGAATGTTGGCACAAAGTCCATGCAAATTCAACCTTTTACGCCTTTTCAACTTATTAGAATTTAATCTTCCAATTGCTAAAAGTATACCCACTAAATAGAAATTACATGTCATTGACCATTGGCTTACATTTTCAGCCGCCTGCGGTGTACTTGCATACGTTGGCACATGACTACATGAGGCAAATATTTAGGTATTCATTTATATCAAACGTTACAGTCCGGATTATTGTGTTGGAAAGCAATTCCTTTCCATAATTTATGATGCTTTCAGTTCCCATTAGAGTTTCAATTGTAATTAAACTAATGAAAATACACTTCCAACTTAAATCAAGTAGATCCACCTTAAACACGAATTCAATCAAAGACTTCAAATTAAATCCGCACAAGTGCCATTAGTAACTATGGAGTGTGCAGTGTGAATGAATCAAGTAATTCGAAATGTGAACTTGCATGTTAAAAGCATCCTACTTATATTAATACAGCATATCCAATTGTTGTACTATCATTTAAATATAATCCTAAACCAGCACACAGAACTCCAATAAGTTAGAGAAACAAGTATACTCTGTTCAGGCATCCAGTAAGATATAAGATACATCATTTATATATTTCCACTTGGGTATCAGTCATCATGTTACCCACACAAACACAAAGTATTCACTTGTCTTAAAAATCCCAATGCACTTGTACTAGCATATACCAAGCAAAGCAAGCAGATAGCATTTGGTTATTATGTTGGTAAGCAAATCCTTTCCATATTTTAAGATGCTTCCAGTTCCCATTACAGTTCAATTGTAATTAAACCAACGAAAATACATGGCACTATGTATTAGATGTAGGAGTTTACCTCTAAGAATGACAAGTACTCGATGAAGTGCAACAACAGGGTCAACCTTTTCAAATTCCAAAGCAGCCTCTCCAGCTACAAGTGCAATAAGCACTGCTCCACCAGAAACAGTGTGGTAGCTATAGAAGAGAAAGTACTCCCCACGCTTGCTACTCTCCTTATTCAAACAACCAAATGTGTCGATGTCCTCATCCCAAAAGACGTGGGGAAACACCATGGCCACCTTGTTCAGCAACCCAAACCCCAACCTCTGTATTGCCCCAAGCTTCTGCTCAGGCAACTCTGGGTCAAACACAATGCTCCCACTCTTGAGCACCCCAAGGGGGACAGTGCACAAAACCATGTCAGCCTGGAAAACCTGCCCTCCTTCCACTGTGACACTAACTCCATCCTCTCCATGCTCAATCCGCTTCACCGTCTTCTCATACAACACAGGTACACCATCACACAATGCATGTATGAGCCGGGAATTCCCTCCGGCTAAGAAGCAATGATCTCCACCCATCTCATAAGGATCGTCCTGGTCCCAATGTGCGAGCGAGAGCTCCGATAGGCAACCCGCATTGGAGAATTCCAGATTCGCAAAATGCCAATCCAAAACCATCCTCTCGTCATCCGTCGTCGCCACATGGTACAGCCTCCTGAGCTTCTCAATGCCTTCCCCCAATGAAATTTTCTCAGCTGCCTCATTCAGAAACTCCCGGAGCCTGGTGGCATGGTCGAGAAGCGTGTTGAACACCAGATCGATACTCCTGTCCAGCCTGGTCTCCACGGTCCGGCCGTCGGGGTAGTAGAGCGGGCAGCGGTCCCGCACCTTGTGCAGCGGGATACTAAGCTGCCGCGCGAGCACGCCGAGCGGATTGGCGTGGATTCCGGTGATAACGCTGCCGCCGAGCTCGACGGCGGCGGCGTCCTCACCAAGGCGGGCCGTGTAGACTCGGCCACCGGGGCGCGCGCGGCCCTCGAGGACGAGCACCCGGAGGCCGAAGCGGAGCAGCTGGCGCGCGGCGGCGAGCCCCGCGAGTCCCGCGCCGACGACGATGACGGAGGCGGCGGGGGCGGCGGGCCCCTGGAGCGCGGCGTCGGGGGGCGGCGCGGCGGGGAAGGCGGCGGAGACGCCGAAGTTGATGTGGCCCTCGCGGGCGAGGTAGCCGTGCGCGGCGGCGACGAGGTGGTCGTAGGTGGCGGCGACGGTCTCGAGGACGCGCGCGCGGGGCAGCGGCGCGGCAGGGTCGGCGCGCCAGGACGCGAGGATGTGGTTGCGGACGACGATGTAGTCGTTGGGCGCGTCGGCGATGTGGGCGGGGAGGAGGGGCCGCTCCTCGGGGAGCAGCTCGTCGATGGGGAAACCCAGGGAGAGAGCGATGAGCGCCTCCGTCTCCGTCTCCCGCTGCCGCTCCTCGGCGGAGAGGCGACGCAGCCGCCGCACCCGCCGCGAGGGGGCGTCGCCGAGGTAGGCCGTCAGAGCGGCGTCGTCGAGGGACTCGTCGTAGGACGCCGGGCGCGAGGACGCCGCGCGGCGCTGGGGGCGGCGCGGCGGCGACGACGGCGACGGCGACATCGCCGGGATGCAGGCGAGGCTGGGCGGGGGTTTAGGTGTGGATGCTGCGCGGAGAGTTTTGGGGGAGGGGGACCGGGCAGTACTAGAGGGGAATTTAGACTACGGC